>NC_043987.1:18224486-18824486 GCF_902150065.1 Myripristis murdjan | reverse complement strand
GACCTCAATAGAATGCTCACTTTACTCACCCATTCCAGCAGTGGCCGCCCCCCGCGCCCAAACACCCTTACACACCCGCACCCAATTTAACCGTTCCTCGTCTAGACAGAGTGCAAAGCGATTATTATTGCCATTATTAAGACTTATAAGCACTGCTCGTTTTGTCATTGTCACATTCCCAGCAGTGCACATGAATAAACATGCCATGCAATGAGACCCATTTCCCACTGTGAGGGACACTTCCTGGTTGGCCGGGCCTGGCCAATGCTCAACCCTGTCAGCCTCCAGTCTAATTTCTGGGGCTACATGACGAGTATGTTGCAGTGGATTTTCATCTATTTCCAATCCATTTTCTTCTGTAATTGAGGTTTTCTCATGCCTGCTGGCTCCTCCGGTCGACCTCCCCATCGTAATGCAGTTATACTGGGCTTGGTCACAGAGATTTAGAGTTATTCTAGCCACACCACCACTACCCACACACCCCAGCCTTATCTGGCTGGGGGACACTTGGAGGAGGATCTTCCAGGAAACAAAGCTCGAGCAAGCTGGAGAGGTCTGTGGCTGCCTGGAGGGACCCAGGATGAACTATGAAGGGGACAGGGGGAAGGAGTAGAGGAGATGTGGATTGAACAGAACCCTCTCCTGGGGGGTTCTTCTAGAACAAAGCCATCTGACTACATTTACAGACAAAGAGGGAAACGCATATGGTTCATGTTTGTAGCATGTTAGACTTACACCATTTGCCCTCTTATGCAACCCCCCCAACCTCATTTAAATATGTATGCATGCCCAAATGGGAATTATTAGATTAAGATTTACCAGATATATTCCTTGTTTATGTTTCTCCTAAATCCCCCTTGCATCAGGTTGGAGTTAATGCACTGAAAAGGGACACTTCATAGATTATTGCAGTCGACAGAATCGAATGATGGTTATGATTTTAGAGTTAAAACCATTGTTCTATTTATTAGTTTGGTGGCTTACTCTTTGGGTAAAACTGAGCTTCATGAGGCCCAGGAGCTGAGGCAAGGGCATGAGTGCAGGGTTGCAGCTGGAGACTGTGGGCCACTGTGCTGCAACAGAGCAGCACAAGAAACAATTAGGTTTATTTTCAAGTAATGGTCTACTGCTCTGAGCAGCACCATTGCCAAGCATAGGCAACAAGCTATTTTATCGCTGCTACATAAAAGGGCTTGTCCCACCACCCCCCAAAATGGATATTATTAATGAACCAGGTCTGGATTTAAATGGGTGTGCGTAGGGACACCATCTACAGGGGGAAGGTGGATACATTAAGGAGCAAGGATTGTCCAATTCAAACTGGCTAGCCATTTGGGCTGTGCCTCAATGGCACTGCCTCCTTCACCTGTTTTGCATTACAGGCAAAGCAAAAGTAACAGTAAACCATAAACCCAAAAGTTTTACCATTACACATTGTGACATATTAGCCATGCACAGTATACCTACCCTGGAGTCATTTACATGACTAACACAAAAAAAGCTGATCAGGAAGACATTCCTACAGACATTCCTGAAAGCATGTAACCCATAACAGACTGTAATCATAACATACATAAACCAGCTCTAATGACTACAGTATTTACCGTGACCAATCATTTACAATCAACTGTCGGAATAGCCTGTCCAGTTATGGATAAATAAAATACACAGAAATGATAAATTATAAATGGTACAAATAATACTCACATTAATGCATACATATTAAATTCTTCTAATATTAACATACTTTTGGATGCCTCATGCTTCCAAACACATAACACTGATTTTGTTTATCCTCATCACTCAGTTTGTTGCTTGTGACACACAGATATCTGGCAGCCCCAGCCAGCTCTAGCCAACCCTGTGCACCGCAGCCTAGCAAAGCCCCAGCCAAGCCTAGCCAAGGCTGTTGCAGCAGTGGGCCTGCTGGCTTTTACTGGACAGATTAAGTCATGCCTTTGGGTCCAGGAGACGTTGTGAGACCCAGCGATCATCCAAGCCACCAGTGATCTAACCCAACCAGTGAGGGAGAGCACCACTGACGTCCGTAAATCACATCATTCCACATCAAGCGCTAGCCCCTGTATTTCCAACCCAGGGAAAGCACGACCTCTCGGGGGGGTGGGGGGTGGGGGCCTTGCCTTACACCCCTGGCCCCAGAACACTACTCTTGAAAATACATATAAGTCATATTTGTAATCGCTTTTGTAATAAAATGCTATAAAGTCAAGCAGTGGTAATAGGGTAAGATGGATAGGTCCAAGATGAAGGTAATGACTTTGGATCACCACAAAGCTGGAGGTCATGGGTATGTGAATGACTAGAGGGTGGAGCGCTCCGCCCCTGCAGGTCTATGGGTATTGGGCGGGTGCCCTCATCTTTTACCTCCATGAGAAAAAAGGCGCCTGAGCTAAGTTTACCTCTCTTTGTCAGGCTTTGGGTGCCTGTCCAACAGACAAACCTTAATCACCTCCTCTTGGCAGTTGACCCACTTCTTGTAGGCTGGCTTTGCAACATGTGGAAGCTGTCGGCATATCCAACGTATCCATTAAGTATGGATTAATCCCAACTGGTTGCATCCCCAGGGGCATGGGATTACCAAAAACCCAGGAAAACAAGGACCAGATTATTGAGGCAGAGACTAAAGACTATACATTCACAGCTGACCTCTTACAACTCTCGTCACATACGTATATGCATAAACACGCACACACACACACGCACACGCGCGCACACACACACACACACACACACACACACACACACACACACACAGACAGACCTTGGCCACAGTGTGCTTAGCCAGGAGCAGGAGTGAAGTCAGTGCTTGGCACATGAGAGTGTGGGTACCTGAGCTTGGGAGATGTCAGGTCCAGCAGCACAACCCAAGAGCTGGGCTCCACTACTTCAGTCTCTCATTGCCCCTTCCTATTCCTTCCATCATTCCCACTTTCCACTCACTACATAATAATACAGCCAGCAGGGTCACCAGCTCACACAACACACTCACAATGCTGTATTGTCCACTATATGTGCAGGAAATGACTACTTAATTTAGATAGGACTCTAGGTGTGTGATGTTATTCAACCAACAGTTTCCTCCCAGCACAACAACAGTTCTGCCTCCACTTTGAAAGGCATAACCCAGCTGCCTCATGTGGCAGCCTTTAGGCTAATACTAAGACAATTAATATTCATGAAGCATCCTACGCTTTCCTGCTTGTTTGTTCTCTGCTGTGTTCTCACCATAAATTTGGCCCCTGGAACAGTGACTTTTAAAGGTTTTAATTCTTTGTTGTTTGTGAATGTGTGCGTGCACGTGACTGTGTGCATGTGAGGGCATGCATATGTGTGTGTTATGTGTTATATTGATATATATTCCCCACAAAATCTTGTCTATGCAGCTAATGTGGAATTTCCCAAACAATCTCTGACCTTTTGGTGCTTATTTTTTGGTAGTTTGAAGGAAAATTTTTGGAGCTGTCTTTCAGTTTTGTTATTGTTAAATATCTGACCTTTTTCAAGTAGACACACCTAATTGTTTATTGCAACCAAGAAAGTCAACTGGGAATTTTCAGTCCAGGCTCTGATCTGGGTAATTTATAACCACAATGGCACACTGAACATGACAACAACTGGGGAGAGGGTGCTAAGAAAGAGGCTGTGAAAGTCCATGGTCAGAAAGGCATAGCTATACACGTGTGAAAAGTACACTCCATGGCAAAGGGAATACACCTCAGGCCACCACATGATGCTTTGAGATAGCTCTGCAGAAAAGAGAAGCGTAGACCACATAGGTTAGAGCACGCCATCACTCATGAGGAAAACGTCACAGTCATCATGTCACTACGCAGTTGACACGCCAGTGTATTCAGACTCTCTGATACAGTCAGCACTTCCCCTTTGGCTGGAGAGGAATGTATCTGTATGATATCATTCTTGTCAGACAGACATGAGAAACTACAGAGAAGCGAAAGTGCAAAGTGTCTGGTCTAAGCCACAGTGATTATGTCACAGCAGTTCTGTGAAGATCCTCCTGAGAATGTCAGCTTGCATGAAACGTGACATGGTAGTTACATGAGCACAATTTGGGCTTGGAAATGATAAAACCACATGAACCTGTCCAATTATTACCAAAATCCAATGTTATAGTAAACGAATGACAGAACTCTTTGAGCTGAAAAATTGAGAAATGATCAAAGTTGTGTTTAAACCATTATACAGTAAGGGTGTACCTGTTCCAAAGAGTCACAATATGAGTAATTCTGCCCTGGCAAAAAATATATTATGTCAACCTGATTATCAATTCCAATTGTTTTTTTTGTTTTTGTTTTTTTTTTCTGTTTTACCTCCTTTTGTGGAAGGGACAAAAGGAAGTGGACACAGAGCAGATGGAAAAGAGCTTTCTTCGACTACACTCTCAAAATGGGCCCTAATTGGTATTCTTGGAAGCTGCTTGAAGTCGCTGTATGTGTGAACATTATACATCTCTCTGAGCCTGTCTTGGCCGCTGACAGCATCGCTAACCTTGGCACTGCATATTCCTGCTGCTGTCCCTGGCCCACTCAGAGGGACGCTGCAGGTCCCACAAGCTCCATACGAGCCAGCCTTATCCTAGATCCTTATTGTCAGCCCGCGAACCCTGTGTGTCACCAATCCGACACCCTGACTTGCCCGGTGAACACAAGCAACAGTGCAAAGTGCTGCAGCAGAAATGCAACCATCCCAAGCCATAGCGCTAGGATTTTTCCAACACCATATTTCCTGAATGCTGTGGAACCGAAGTCTCACACCGGGTATCAGTTTCCACTTTCCAGCTCCCTATAATTGAACAAATTGCTTTGAATCAGATTTACTTGCATGGTCTGTTCTTTGTTATAGGGGTTCAGGGTGATTACAGGATCACAACTCAGCTTTGCCTCAAATGAAGACAAACTACATGGATTCTTCCAGTAATGCTTTCTCTCTTAGAGGGCAGAGATCCGTCACTTACTTGTTGCATTAAAAAGGACCCTGCTGACCAGTTTAGGTCAAAAAAGGACACTGGGGAAACCTTGTGTTGTACAACCACCACAGGCGAAGATGGATGAAAACAAAGAAAGTGAACTTAATTGGGAGAGCTCACCAACATCTCACGGACATCACTTTCTGATCTATCTGTTATCTGTCGTTGTTGCAATGGACCCAATGGTGGTTGCATGCAAACATTAGTGGTTCCATGCACCCGTGTGTTAAAATTAGACTTCATTATTTGGTCTCATCTGTGAATATCTTTGGCGAGAACTGAAAACCTGTGTTAAAAATTACTGTAACTATTAATAGCATTATGATTTTTGTTCAGATATGGTCAGCACTTTCAGCTTTTGGAGCATCTCATTTGCATTGTGCTTCAGTGTTACTAATAGAAAATACCTCCTCTGTTATGTCAAGTTTTTCACATTTGCCCATTGACACCAGTAAGCACATAGCACATAGCACAAAACTGTGCTCAATCGTTTGGCTTACCACACTAATCTGCTTTGCCTGCTCTGTAGATTTCCCCCGCCTGCCGATGACTATGATGTAGTCATCTCAGGAAGTAAGCACAAGTCCACTATGTTTTTGTTTTTATCCGTCATCTTGGCATTAACATATTCATGGCAAACTTCCTCTTCCTCTTGAGGAAGAGGAAGTTTTGGTGTTCAGTGAGCTGTCACTGACTAAGAAGGACAATGTGCACTTGACATTGGGAACAAAATGTCAGTGTTTTTCATGACTGAGGATGAAGGGGAGGGTACATTTACTTTAAGACACTGCTAGTTAATAATAAAAATAATAAGTCCTTTAAGACAATTTTGTTGCCAATCTGAACTGACTCCTCAAAATACCCAGACAGTATGCCAATTATTATTTCTGCCATTGTTCTGATATTTGCACATGTACAACTTTACACCACACATGCGCATGCGTGTGTGCCTGAACTCTCTCTCTCTCTCTCTCTCTCTCTCTCTCTCTCTCTCTCTCTCTCACACACACACACACACACACACACACACACACACACACACACACACACACACACACAGTCACACACATGCACATAAACTCTGTTTGAAGGTAAGTGTCTTTATAGCAAAGTGATAATAGCTTGTGAGGAGACGCTGGCTGACAACCATGACAGATCCACTTTTCACGGCCAGCACGTCACCTCAGATGAGCTATCTAACATTTCACAGAGACTTCACAGGGAACTTCAGAGGTGCAACATCTCAATAAAGAAGCTCTCTTTTATATCAAGTTACTTTATTAAAAATGTATTATATTTTCTGTCTTGTAGCCAAGTATGTTACATGTAGAAACATGAATTTTTACCAGTATATGAATAAAAAAGACAACAACTAGACCTTGAGCCAAAGAATACAATAACAGTGCTCTTAATCTTGGGGTATTACTGTCATTGAGACAAATCCTCCATTTCTACCCTTATGGATCTCATTTCATGATTCTTTCTTTCTTTCTTTCTTTCTTTCTTTCTTTCTTTCTTTCTTTCTTTCTTTCTTTCTTTAGTCATAGTTTTGGCAAAAGGGTAGATAGTTATTGAGGCATAGCAGTAAATGCAGCATGAAGTTTCTGGCTGTATCAATGCATGTCACGTTGATTTTTTTCTGTCAAATCCACCCTCTCCTAGGAATGATGAGGCTCAAGCTTTGGATCATCAGCTTCATTGTCCAACAATACATCTTCTGGCATGTAATATCAAATGATTCAGTCAGTGATTCTGAGGAAGAAATGAATAGAAGGGAGAGGGAGCAAATGATGAAAGCACAAATCACAACAATACACACATTCTTACAAATCCTACAAGTGATGTTAATCAATCCACTGAGCAAGTAGAGAGGTCCAACTGTTTTTTTCTTTCCCCTCAGAAAAAAAAAAAAAAAAAAAACTCTTGTGCAGTAATATGCACAATAACGCAAAGTGCCCTGGGTTTCTATTAGATAGACATTCCCATGGTTTCAGCTGTCCCAGGTACCTGCCAGGTCATTGCTGGCCTATGCAATAGACAGCCATTTCCTCCCAAAGCCAGGTGAGTGACAAAGACACAACAGGCCGCAGAGCCAAAACCATGTACTCACCTGCCAAGCACCCTGGGATATGGTGCCATTCCCATACTGAACAAAAGCATCAGTGAAGATTAGAGAGCCATATCCATTTCAGCCTTAATGAGCACCAACTGAACTCAAGCTTAATAAGAGGAGTCACACACCTGTCACCCATGTGTACAATGCAGGAATATGAGAAAATGCATTTTATAAATGTGGTCTGTTATTGTAAGACCCATGTGAAATCAATGGCAAGATACCATGGGTGGCAGATTTATTCTTCGATAATGATAGTATTGTTTATATGGAAGGGAGTGAGTCATGTCTTTCAGCTGTCATCTTTTTATTCTCAGCACAGTACAAAACATGACTCTACCTCAGGGGCGTTTGTGTGAAGTGACATGCATCGCAAGTGAGACAACTTTGGGGGGAAAAAAGTGAGAATATGACATGACAGACTGATATGACAGACCCAACTGTGGGACTTGGCCTGCCTTGTGTTGTAAACAAATGTCTCTGAGTGTGCTAGCTTTGTGTTATCAGGCCTATAGCAATGAGACGTGACCGAGCCTCCTTCCCCCTGCGCACATGTCCCAGGATCACTTCAGGGTGAGATACCATCACATTATGGTGATAGCATCACATGCAGGCCCCAAAACATCCCTCCACGAACAATATCACTAATTTCTTCCTCGCTCTGTCTTCCCCGGAGTTCCAGCGAGCGTACGTAAGCTGTTGTTTTGTTAAGCAGGCGCAGCAAGACAGATTCCTTGTCAAAACTCTTTTCCTTCAGGCCTCTTTCATGAAGAGGTTTACTTGTGTCTTCCAATCTATTGAGTGCGCTGATGATCTGTGTGTGTGTGTGTATGTGTGTGTGTGTGTGTGTGACCAAACATTTCCACGCAGTAGCTGTTGTGCTCGTCAGGTTTTGGCGGAAATGGCCTATTTGACAGGTGTCGTTAAAGTATGAGTAAGTATATCTGAGTGGGACGACACTCACCGGAGCGCAGTTGCCTATTATTAAAGAAAACATTTCACCGTCACCATGGCGATGGCAGCACTCCGAGATGGCTGCTGGGAGTGCTGACAGGCCTGTGTCAGAGCAGAATTTCCACCCCTCCATTTAGGATCACTTCATCCCCCCACCCCTCTATTTAACATCACTCCATCTCTCCTGCCTTGCACCTTTTTTTTTTTCAAACCACTGAGGCTTCCACAGCTATTTCTGTTTTTCTATACCATCGATTGAATCTCTTGGCATCCCTTTCTTCCTCATACAGTGGTTGTTGTTGTTTTTCTTTTCACCTGACTCTCTTATGCCCTTGTCCTTACCCACATGCCACACATACACACCCACACACACACAAACGTGCTCACACACACATCGACTTACAATGACAGACAGGCAGCAGCAGGTAAAGCTGCCTCAGTTTCCTGTCGACCTTCCATCTCACTAGCTCTTCATATTTACCACTACACACTCTATTCTTCCACCTTAAACCGGACTGTAATCTCCTCCCTTCATAAACATTTAAAAAAATAGTCCATGCCTGGAAGTAGCACAGTTGGACACATAATTGTACTTGCAGGAATATGGTTACAAGCCAGGAAAGGTTTTTTTTCTTGTTTGTTTGTTTTTTTAAGCTTCAACGTGTTTCCCAAGCTAGACAATAATGTTACAAGTGTTCTTAACCTGAAAAGTTCAAGGGGTCAATAAAAGGCTGCAGCTTAGAGGTCTTTAAAGTTCGACAAATACTGTGACAGTGGGAATGAATACACTGTTGATCATTCTCATTGAGTGATGCTAAGCCGGCAGGTACAGCCCAGGGTTCACCCTGAGAGTCGGAGTCAGTCCCAGTAAGTAGGCAAACAGTGGCTCAACATACTTGGGAGAGAATGACATAAAGTAATACATACCATGGCATGTGTCTCACCCACCCAGCACAGTTTGCTGGGCACAAGCTGTCAGCTCATGTGTTCTGCATGACTCACATTTTCTGATTAGTGGCCTGTTTGCATAGATACAGCGTAACAAGAAACAAATGGAGCGGCAGTGTAACTAATGGCATGCTTAAGCGAAAGGAATGATTTAATGAAATTGATGGTTCAAAGTGAGGTCACTGAGATGTACCTTCAGTTTCTGACGTCAGATCTCACTTTGTGTAATTCATGCCTCATGTTTGTATGTGTGTGTAGGTGTGTGTGTGTGTGTGTGTGAGAAAGAGAGAGCGAGAGAGACAAGGAGAAAGAGAAACTGAAAAAATAACCATTGCGGTATATAATTATGTGGATAGATTAACAAAGAGTATCCATTTAATGCCAACCTAATCCTGCAGGTTGCACCAAGGAGAAAGGGAAATGTGATACAGTCGTGCAGCACTTCCCTCCACTGTAGGTGCGTTGAGTGGGTGACCATGTTTCGGTACACAAGTGAGCAGGATGCTGTTTCTATGGCTATTTTTATCATGCCTTTATTTCTTTACATATTTATTTATTGTCTAAATTGGTCTAAATTAGCCTATATTTGAATAGCCTTAATACAGCTACACCTAACACATTTTTTAATTGTTTATATATATAAAAAAAACATCTAATTGAATGTTAAGCTTAAACATAAAATAAATATTACAATGAAGGATTGATTCTTGATAATAATCCCCCCTCCTTCCCCCCACATACACAGACACACACACTCTGATGTAACTACAGCAATCTTTGAGTGAAGTTCTGAACTTGGTGCTTCTCTTCTTCGTATTCTATGTATTCATATAGGACTTCTTATCTCCTGTTCCTCTTTCATATTTTCCCTTTAAAAATGCTCACCAGTATGCATTGAATACATTTAAAAAAATGTTGACATATTTGGGCATGTAATAGGCTCAGTGGTTTGAACTCACAAACCGCTGCACATCGGATCACAGCAAGAAGCAGCTGGGTTTGGTTCATGGCGCTGTCTTTGTGGAGTTAGGTTTAGGGTTCTCCCTGTTCTCTCTGTGTGAGCATTCGTTTCTGTCTGCTGCTCTGGTTTCATCCCAATTTCAAGTCAGAAGACTGGAGACTTTTAATTGTGGATAGTTACGAAATCTAACTTTAAAGGCATACTTCACCCAAATGCTGTCTATTTGATATCAGGAGAACAAAAGTTGCACAGACTGCAACCATTTCTATGAGCATGGACTTGATCAGGGAATTTGTTAAACAGCAGCGCAAAGGATATGAGAATATTGGTTTTAAATTTTTAAACTCTTGGTATAGCATAAACCAAGTCTTGACCCTCCATTTACATGTTCACTATGTCCCAAATCAATATGATCATGGTAAAAAAAAAAAAAAAAAAAAAGCAAAACAAGCCACTTCTGGAAAAAAGTCTCATGCGCGAGCATCTGTGCACAATTGGTTTGCATGTTCCCTGAACTGAAAACCCGCCTCAAGTATCTTTGTTGGCCAGGAGTCCTCACTTGATGCTAGCAGGAGACTTTTGGTTGAAATAGCATGTTCAGCAATTTTTATGGTAATTATATTGGTTTTGGATATACCAAACATATAAGTGTCAATACTTGGCATATGTGGCAAAGGCATGAAAAATAAATTCCCACAGTTCATGTAACTTTCATTTTCAGTGAGGCATGGAATTGAAAATGTATTTATTTATTTATTTATTTATTTATTTATTTATTTATTTATATTTTCATCGGGTATGTAAGACTGCTTGGAGAGCCCATGACACAAAATAGAGAGCTTGTGCGTGAAATATTCCTTTAACAAGAGAAGCACCAGGTTAAGAACCCTATTAAAAGTTTGTTGTTTCCATCCATCCAAAGTTTGTTGTAGTTACGACAACAATGTAGAGGTGAACACTGTTGAAGAACTGCACCTGTAGACAAGCAGGCATGACACTTCACTGACAGCTGACAAGTCCCCACCCTGTTTTAGCTTTTAAATTTCCTTGGTCTTACATGATGGAGTGAGCTGAGCACTACCTCACGGTAAATGCATAAAGCGAGTAGGAAAAATAGAAGGGAAACTAAATATTTATTTTGTGTGACTACTCCAGCATCAAACCTCCACTAGCTCTGGCCTCTGGTAATGGTTTTTGTTTCCAGCGATAGCTTCCCTGAGCTCTGAGACACTAAACAGGGGTTGAGCCACGCAACCAGAAAAGCTAAATAGTGCTAAAAAATTTTGGTCGCATGATTGATGAAAGACATGCGTAAACAACTGGTCCATTACCCGTTGTACCCATTAGGTCTATGGTTGGTCTTTTCGAATCTCTGTTTGAATTTCCTACTGCACTCTGCAACTGATTACAACAGCGATCAGATGCAAAATGATATCATCGCTCAGCCCATTGGCAGTCTCTACAGATATGTTATTTGCGATCTGTCTCGGTATTCAGTTCCATGTCAGTATGGCTAAGACAGGATCACATTTTGTGGTGAAAGTCACTGACCCACAGTCCAGAGTGACGTACAGCGCCAGACATCCTATATGTTTCTTCCTCTGTCTCACAAAATGTTCTGTCACTAAGTCCTTTTTGTGATTCAAACTTGTGCACAGGGAGCTTTTCAGAGATTTGTCATAGCGTAGCTTTGTGATTTATGAATAATTTTCCACCAATGTGAAATCATCACCAGTGTGCTTTTACGAGCAGGATATTATAATAAAATTCTGGCAACCCAACCCAAGTGCTTTCATCTCATTCTCTTTTTCCCCCTTAATTTTCCTCTTAATTTTTAAAGCGCGTGGTAATAAAGTAGCTGGTAAGAATTGGAACAACTGCAATCTGATGACAGATTCATGGGGAATTTAGGAAGAGGCTTTTCAAGTGACGCACAATGAAATTGTTACATTTCAGGGCATGAATGGGGTTTGGAAACCCTGCTGGATCCAATCTGTTAACGAGCCACGACTGTCAAAATACTCATAGACAAGGAGCAGCGTGTGTTGTGTCGTGCCAACATACACATGTAGGGCAACACATTGACACACACACACTTTATTTCTGCTAATCACTCACCTTTGCTCTCTTACCCAGCTCATACACATGCATGCTAACACATGCGCATTAACACACTCACATGCACACACACTCATAGACAGCTACTATGCACAAAGCCATCAGATACAGAGTTGTTGACAGACTTAACAGTTCCTTTGGACTGATACACTGCAGTTACAGTGACAGGCCAAACAAGTCTGAGCAGTGCATATTCATACATTTTTCATTACCCTTGGCCTTAGGCCTTAGTCACAGTAGGCAGTCACAGCGGGTTGGGCGGAGGTACCCATTATGGCACCAGACCTGGCACTGAAGCACAATACCCACATAGCTGTGTGGTAAAAAGTGAAAATCTGTCAGACTTAACAGATATATGGGCACCTTTTTATGCCCAGTGCACACTTGAGTATTTTAACAACTCTGTACTATTCTGAGTACATGGAGAGGTAAGGATTCAGTTGCCTCAGCTCCATAACAAAAATGCCTGAATCTCAAGTCCCTGAAAGGCTTTGTGAAACTCAAGACACCATAAAGGTGCTTATTTCATTCAAGAATTGTCCTGTCACAATGCTGCCCCCCTTTCTGATTAAGGCTTTACATGACATCCCATAATGTAACACCCTCTCATTCTCAAGCGGTTGTGTATCACCAAGACAACATCTATATAAGCCTGTCCTCCCAGTGAACTGTGCTCTCTGCCCTGATGAAGCGAAGGGGAACAACAGCCCTCATGGCTATGGGACAGGTAAATTGCACTGAGAGACAAGGGGCTGTTTGTGTGAGACAGAAACATGACACGATCTGATGCAGGAGGTGAAGTTTTCTCTTTTTTTTTTCTTCTTTTTTTTTTTTATTTGCACCTCCTCAGTAAAATAAAGAATTAAACCCAGGGAGGAGAGAGCATTATAGAAACAATACTGGCACCTTTGTGTCTGTGAAGGTGTTAGAACAAGGTAACGTATGACTGACAAGCAATATCTTTCCAAGCAGTGCATGTCTCATCATGCTTTAGAGCGCAGTGCAGTTTGTACAACTAAGGGATATTACCATTCTACACTGTATGGTACAACAAAATTGCCCTTGGATCTTGCCCAGGCAGTAACTGAGTTGTGGAACTGTAACAGTCCTGTATTTGCAAGTCACTGCAGAGCATATTTACATGGAAGGAAATCTAAAGTTCTCCTCTTTCCTTTTTACAATTGCTTGGCATGTGCTTTTGTAATGGGCAACATAATCTAACACTGGAGAGCAGGATCCAGCATGCTCTAAATCTGATTACCAGGATGCTGCTATTTTATTTTACCCTGTTGTTGCTTATCAGTTTCCTCTTTTCCCCTGGGAGAATTCTTTGTGCCTCCTTGTTTCTGTCAACCAAGGAACCAAGGCTTTCACCATCTAAATCTCTATGTCTCTACATCTATCTCAGCTTATGCTCTATGTCCAGTTCTACAAGGCAGTAATTAAGAAACCTAAGTCAAGGGAGATGGTGCCCTCTGAGAGATGAGCTATTCTGGGTTTGGCTCTAGAATTGATACACTTGGTAACATGTAATATTATCTGAATATAAAAGCCCGTCTGGCTTACAATTTAGCCCTACTTGGCAGCACTGCTGTTATGCTAACATATCACGTCAGAACACCATTTTGTAAGGCCAAGATGCAGCGACACTAATGATTTGCACTGTGTGGGAAAACTGGTACAGCATGCATGGATGGGATCTTGAGAGATTCAAAGATGAGTAATATATGGCCTTGATATAGATTCCATATGTTCCTGTGCCTCTCCTGGAGACGAGCAGGATGAGGGATGATGAGGTGTTAGCAAGTCTGATCATTGACACTCAGAAGGCTGGGTGATAGAGGAGAGGAAAGGAAAGGGGTGGAGAGGAACAAGGGGAGGGAGAGAAGGAACGGGTGCTAGGAGAGATTCAAAGACAGTTCCCATGCATCATGCCAAATATTAAGCTGGGGCACACAGTCTATGACCTCACTGCTCTGCGGCTGGGTAGAGCTGCTCGGCAACCTCACTCTGCATCAACCCCTCCACTTTTGTGGTTTTGTTTGGGATGGATCAAGAAAGCCCAAATGGAGCACAGAACATGGAGGTGGGCTGGCAGCCCAAAAATGAGTTGGAGCCGGCCAAGTGCTTGTGGTCGTCTAGTCAGGTCAACCCTGGTCAGGGGAGAACATCGCCCCATCCATCCAGTAAAGCAGGCTTACACTGGCCCTTGTAATGATTGCGTCACATGGGAGAAACTTCTCTGTCTGTCCCAGCCCCATTGTTTCTGGGCAGAGTTGCTTGCTGCTTTTGGTGCCCTACTGGTGCAGGAGCTGAAGCCAGGAAGTGACAGGAAGGAGAATAGTGAGCTGAATAAATGGACTGAAGTGGTGATAGAGTACATCCTGCAAGGATAAAAAAGAAACAGGAAAGTGGCGGAGACTAACTGAATAATAAGGGGGTATGTATGGTGTGTGCTGGGCAGGAGAAAGGTGTTTCATTCCTGCCTTGGAGTGTGCATTCCTGTGTTACCCACAGTGTGTACAGAGGGCTTTTAGGTGACGTAACACACCGTCTGGCAGCCATAGTAAGGGTCCTTAGCTCTTGGGCAACAGTGGCTGTGAACAGCTGATTGCATTTCTAAATCTCATGCTTGTCCATCTCAATAGCATTCTATGACATGGTTAATTATGTCTGGCAAGGGCAGGGGGTTATGATATCGCTCCTGTCGGTCTATCTGTCAATCAGCAGGATAAGACAAAAAGCACTGAACAAATATGCACAAAACTTGGAGGGGAGGTCGGTCATGGGCCAGTGAAAAGGTGGGAAGCTTTTTGGGCCAGTCAGCCTCAAGAGGGCATGGCAATGGATGAGGCTTAGCACAAACAGGGATGTAGATGCCATATGCATCCATGTAACTTCATGAAACCAAGCAGGGGAGGTTGGTTATGAGTCAAGGTGGCCAGAAATCTGATGCTGATCCAGCATTACTGATCTCATGCTCATTTTAACGATTATAATTATGGTTTCCTTGTAAACATTTTTTGCTATTTTTCAGGTGTTTTTTTTTTTTTTTTTCCAGTTTTCTGGTAACTTTCTTTTGCCATTTTTTTCACTGATAAAAGGCTTGTCTGAAGTCAGCAAATTGAGATTCTGTCTTCTGCTTTTGCGGTAGCCAGCTGCAAACAAATACCCTCATATAAATTACCCATATACCTTCATCTACAAGCAGGACAGAATTCTTGTGGTCTTGACATAAACATGACAAATCACAAGACATTCCCTATAATACCAGCGCCGTCTGCAGAGACACATCTGATTTGTGCCCTAGCTAATGTGCCTCATTGAGGCTATCATTAGTTGCGGCCTGTAGACCCACATTATCATCAACACTGGTTGCTTTGTTAAATTAGGCTGCTGGCTAGGTAGCTGTAACCATTTGTTCAGGGTAACTGAGCTGATTCTTCTTAAGGAGGAACTTACTTTGATGTATAGACTATAGTACTGAAGGCAAGACAGTCATACAATAGTGTAAATTTGTAAACAAATCTCATATTTTTACTTAGACATGACTGAACTGAGCGATATCTACACCGGCTATCTTTTTTATGGCTCTCTGCTTATATGATATATTGATCTATATTATTATTGTGTGAAAACAATTCTCCAGTTGTCCTCCATTATGTCACCAAATGTGGTTGCTTGGAGATATGTGATGAAATTGCAAAGTACCCATATGATAGGCATAGAGATTGATTGACATTTGCATGAGTCAATAGATTTGTAACTTTGAGTGTGTTCATTGGACATGTGGCTACATTTGCACCATGCTTACATTAGGAAGCTCTTCTCTCTCTAGTTTTTATTCCTCTCCCACTGTGCTGAACCTTGTCCAGCAGCTCTATCTAGCTCCAGCCAGGATGCTAACCAGTCCCAGGTGCTGTCAGAGCTAGGCTAACAGAGTAAGCCCACCTAGACTGCAAGGCCTTGGGTTTCACCTCAAACCACAAGCAGCCCTCATTCAAAGATCTGAACTATACAATAAAGTGCTGTGGCTAACTAGGGCTAGCCCTTGTGCATGCACGTTTCGTCATGCATTATAAATCTAAATCACATTTCCATCATGCACCATGAATCTAAATCACATTTCTAACTTATATGGACTGAAGTTGTTTGCTCTTGTTAAGTCCTCTGTAAGCTTTGAACAAAGGGGATTGCTCAATGTTTCCTGCCAGCTAGTGGGGCAGTAAATACAAGATTAACGTGACGGAGGGATGCCAAACCTGAAACTCAGCCGGTTCTTCAAACCTAGATGTATTTGTTATCTTTACAAATCCTGCTCTTGCTGAAAGATTTGAAAAAGAACAGGGCTGAAAAGGTGAGTCTGAACTTCCTGTATTACCCACAACACTTCCTGTGGTATATGTGGCAAGTTGATAAAAATGTACGAGCAGCAGCTTGCTATCTTTTCTCTTTTGAATTACTGGACTGAAAGCTATGGGCATGCTCTTTGGTCATCAGGAAAATAATTTGTCAGTACATGCTGTGTGCTGCAGAAAAATCATATGATAAAGCCATATAACTACTACTTCGATCATTCGATAATTCACTACTGCCATTTCACCACAACACTCTGTCAGTGTCAGTCTGGCCTGCACATTTTGCCTGTATAGCCAATTGGGCACTTTACTAACTTTGTGTGAGAGCAATGTGTAGCAGGTGGTTGCAGAGGGACCAGGCTGAAGAGACCGGGAGAGAGGGAAGAGGAAGAGAAGTCCCATAAATGACAATGGTTATAGGGTCTTCAGCGGAGCATTAACTATGGGGACTCAAACCTGAACACAAAAGGACTGAAGCTCAACTCTGATGGAAGATCTAATGATTCCAAAACAACACCATAATTTGGCATTGTGATAACATTACACTGACAGTTACTGTTGTATATGGCTGATATTGACATTACCTGTTATGCAATCCATGCATAATGACTACTGCCCTCGCCCCCATCTATAATGTTACATTTTGGAATTTTTCAAAAAGGTTACATGTTAAACTGTCTTATTGCAGGGTCACACATGAGCACTTTCCATGACCTCTACACTACAATGATACACAATAAACTTCATAAAGGTGTCATTACACATAATTACACTGTCAAACCCAAGTCCCCACTGAACCTATAACCAGTGTTCCTCCACATTCAAGTCATATTGGGTTCCACTGCACTAGTCGGGAACAGCAACACTACCAAATATCTGTAAGTATGCCTGCTGTGTCATGGTTATGACACAGTGCCTTGGCTAATTTTTTGTTGTCATAACCATGACATCAGCTTTTCATTGAAAGTGACCTAAGAGACCACTTCCGACAATAGTCATCATCTCGGCTAAGGTCATGTTGTCTGACATAATTGTCAGAATGACACTTAATGACAACAGTAATTAACTGTCATGACATGTTAATGACAGTGTTATGTCAATCTTATGAACGCCGCTTCAAATAAAGTGTTACCAAAAATCTCAAATTTTCACCACTATACCACATCTGTCATCTGCCACCCACCCATCCACACATTCATATAAACTCCCCTCCAACTCACCTACCAACTTCTTGAACACCTTCCAGCCCCTATCTCTCCATCCTCCCACTTTCCTCCCTCCACCCACTGGCCCTCTTCTCCTCAAGTTAAAGCTGCCACCCTCTATGAAACCAGTGGTTCCAGATAGCGGCCAAAATGTCTTGATGACATCATTGTTTCCACAGCTACTATCGGCCCCATTACCCAAAATCCTTTTCGGCAGTGTGATTATCTCACCTGGCATCAGGCCCATGATTTGTTGCCCCCGCCACTCCTCCATCCCCTGTTAAAGCACACAAGCATGCATGCACACACACACACACTTAGACACACACACATACTGCCACCTCTACCCTAGACTCTGAGCCAAAGCGCAGAGCAGGGAGCGCTGTGAGAACATGCCCCCATCGCATCCAGTTTTCTTGGACGCCATTTTAGCCAAGCCACTCTGTGTTTGGCTTCTAATAAGACAGCGATCCTTTTGATATCACTTTGCATCATCTGCAGCATAAAGCCACAAACACCATGTGAATAAATGTACGGTGAATGGTATTGATCTCCATCACTTCAGCTGTAACACAATCTACAGTCCTGTCACTGTGCCAAGTGGATCCCACCCTCCAGCTGCAAATATTAAAACTTTTAGCCAGTATTGAGTGCACATACACAACAGGAGCACAGAGAGCACAGAGAGTCACAGACTTACCGATACAGAGACACACACACATCATCAAACCATGACCACTGTGACATTGTTGCATGGTGTGAGACAGACATGTATTCCAGCATAATGAGGTTATCCTATTCAGCCTGCTTTACTTTGTCTGATAAGTGATATTATAAATCTATCAGTTAGTCTTAAATGTTTGATGAACCCGCTGGGTTTTTATCTCGTTACCAATCCTTTTGTTGCTGCACTGCAGGGTTAGGTCTGGGCCAACTGATGTCATCTGATTGCGAAGGGATATTTTTGTTGTTCCTTTACCAGCATACATCTTATTCAGCCACTGTTTGTCTTTCAACCCACACAGAGACAAGATGCTTGTCAGTGCTCACACATGACATCATGGTTTAGAGGTAGCTCATTGGGGTCAAGTGTACTGAGTAGGTAGGTAGGTGTGTGAGTGTGTGTGTGTGTGTGTGTGTGTGAGAGAGAGAGAGAGAGAGAGAGAGAGAGAGAGAGAGAGAGAGAGGGGGATAAGCAGAGGAGCTGAGTGCACAGCAGGCCATGAGTTATGAGGAAATGAAACTTAAGCTCCCTTTTAAAGTCATGTCCTGTGGAGAGGAGCCCAGCAGAGAGGGTGTAGAGGCCTTCAGTACCCTCTGTCATCTCTTTCCCAACAAGGATGCATCCCTAACCCTTAACAAACTGGGGGAGCTGTAAACCATGCAAATCACAATAAAAGGATGGACCGTGAATCTCACAAAATATTTCATGAATCTTCTGACCACGTTCTGTGATTGTGAAAAGCCAGAGCACATCTAAGTTCATACTTACTTCCTCATCCAGTACCACTGCTATGTTGAGACTTGCATGCAAAGGCATTAAAGCAACATTAGTATGAAGGAAAAGCTTGCGCATACAGTTGAAAACAAATAACTAAATGCAATTGAATGAATTGTGAAATTTGACATTTGGTTTAATGCTGGGTAATTTTCTTCATTTGGAGGTAACTTATCAATTGAAAGTGAAAATGTCCCCCCCAATATTGCTGGAATATATTAGCAATTCAATAGCAAATTCAATATCTGTCCCCCCCCCAATGCTGAAATGGTGGTTTTGGCCCTGAACTAAATGCAATTGAATGAATTGTGAAATTTGACATTTGGTTTAATGCTGGGTAATTTTCTTCATTTGGAGGTAACTTATCAATTGAAAGTGAAAACATCTAAATAAACAACCAAAATGAAAGTTATTTATAGTTATCCCTCTGTCGATGCTGACACGTGTCTCACTGCAACTTGTGTCTGTGTTGATTAGTTGGTGGTGAAAGAGTGTGTATGAGTGGCTGGGGAAGTGTTGAAACAAACCAGAAAGAACGTGAAAAACGAGTACCGTGACCTGCCTGCTGTTTGTCCTTTTACCCTGAAGAGGAAAGGTAACACACTTATATTCATGCACCTTTGGCAAACATCCATTCATTTTAAAAGAAATGTTTGGCTATGGAGACTACCTGGTGATCAGAGTGTGTGTGTGTGTGTGTGTGTGTGTGTGTGTGTGTGTGTGTGTGTGTGTGTGTGCGTGTGTGTGTGTGTGTGTGTGTGTGTGTGTGTGTGTGTGTGTGTGTGACATGGTTTTAAATGAGTATGTGGAGTGTTGACACAAGAGCACACAATACATGGATGCATTTTAAAGCATGCATGTCAGGCCTGTAGATAAATGTGTGTGTGAGTGTGTGTGTGTCCAGTCTGCTGCCATGCAGGTGCAAGACAGAGAGGAGGGAGGGGGTTGGTGGCTGGGGTATTGCACTGTGTTGTGAGGAGGAGGTGGGTGGTAGGGGTGGAAGTGCAGCGGAGATAATCCCCAGCTTTGGCCCTTAGTCCTGTGCATGCTGGGCAGATCAGGGACTGAGGGAGGAACGGTGCTACCCTGTGGCTGTCACCCAGCCCCGAGCCTTCCACCTGACCAGCCTGGCAGCCATATAACCCGCAGGCCAGTAGACTCAACCTTGAGCTTCTATCAGCAGCTGCTAAACAGCCATGGTTAAGTCTGGGTGAACAGACTGTAAGCCTTCTTTTCAGGAAGAGGTTGGGCTGACTGTGTCCTGAACTGCCCCCGTCCATTCAGCTTCTGCCTGCTCTGAGTTTTCTTTGACTTTCAGAGCCTCCCTTTCAATGCCGTGAGAAGCACTGGACACTTCAAGTGCTACCCGATGCTGTAAAGATCACAATCTCTGCCTGAGTAAATGTGCCTTACATTTTCATCTTCAGACTATTTGCAAATGAGGTATATAATAATAGCTATTGTTGTTTCTGAGTAATGATGAAGTGTTCCATGTATCAATAAGCAGGAGAGAGGGGGGTCAGTGGGTTAATGTGTTCAGTATGGCTATGCATTTGGCCCTGGGGAGAGATGAAGCTGAGAGGTTAACCCAGGGGTCAAGGGTCAGGTAACCCCTGTGCACCATCCCAGACCAAGCCTCAATTCAGCTTGAGACCCTGAGGAGAGACCCGTTCAACACACACATCACCCCTCATGAAGTGGGAGCACCAGCTGTTAAGAGGAGTGAGGGAGGGAGATGTAGACAGAAAGCTCAGCTGACAGGATGTGCAATCCCAAGACACCCTTTCACTCCTGTCCATCCATTCCTCACTTGGTCTATGTTATCAATCACAGCAAGCACTTTCAACACTCAAAGTTGTCTCCTGCAGTACAGTGCAGTTTTAACATTTTAGATGGCTAGCATGTACTCTTAGAAAACAGCTATAAATAATCCCTTTAAATGTCTTGATATTTCTTTTATTGCACCATTTTGTGTATAAGTTTTGGATGTGGATCCAGCACAACATTGTGGTTTGACAGTTAAGCAGTCCCCCCCAGCGGCTATAAACTGTGGCTCCTCCTCAGTCGGTCATAACCTCTCGGTAACCCCACCACCACCGCCATCATTATGGCCATCACAAGAGCTCTAATGATCTGATATGCGAAGCTTGGCTCCCGCTCTGAACCCACAGCTTCACACCCATGACCAGAGTTATTGTGTGTTTCCATGGGCCTGCTAACTGACTCCAACATACGCTGGTGTAAACACATAAACAAGGGCCTAGCACATTGCAGGGCTGGAGGGATTCTTCAGCTAGCTAAGCTGACTCTCTCCCCAGTCTACACCACAAAGTCACTATCACTTCCCTCTTTCCATTAGTTGTACATAACTCACTGTCTTGATCTCCAACTCGTCCTCTCCCAGGGGATTTCCCAGGTACTCTAACTGAGAACAGGGCCAAAGCCAGGAAATGTGGGAGGGTTGTAGCAGTCAAAAGGAAACTTAATGTGGCTGGTGGGCAATTAATTATCTGGTTCTCAGTATATGCAAACAAGGAGCCTGGCATTGTATTCAGAATGGATTTGAATTAAGCCTTGTGTTGATGAGGTCAACAGGTGAAAATGAGTTATGGAGCCGTGGGAGAGAATAAGGTAAGTAGACTATAAGTTTACTGCTTTCTCACAGCACAGAAAAGCAGATAAAAGAGCTCAGTAGGTATAGCTGCAAAAACTAATTGTGATCTCCAAACAGGCCGGAAGATATAAGCATTATGTCCCATGAGAAACTGGGCCTGATCCCAACAGGTGCCAAATTACATTCACCTGTGAAACTGACAGTATGATCCAAACTGGTTCAGTCTGAGATGGGACTATTTCATGCTGGCCATTCTCAGGAGGATTCAACATGGGAAATGCTTCCAACCAGGCAGCAGAAGACAATTAATCTTTCTATAATTGCGTTCACACAGAACTGAATCACGCCATGCACACATTTACAAACCAGCCGAACATGAACATAAGCAAGCAACAAAAGCATGTTCCTGCATCTTTTCAGTTTGAAACAATACACAGGCTTGGCTCAAGTATGGACCTGATTAATACAGCCAGTGTGGAGGCACAGCCCAAGCAGCACCTTGGCAAACCGGCCCAGCAGCAAGACTTTCAGGAGAGGCTGGGAGAGATACAACTCCCGGGTCCTGCTCTCCTACACAAACACGTCCCCAGAGAGACACGGACACATGGAGCGAAGAGCTGGAAAATTTTGCACAGCCTCGACTGAGTCACATCAGGCACCCACGCTAAAACACCACTCAGCGTCAACGATTGATGTGTGTTCATGCAAACCCGCAAAAATCAAAACGTGCCTCTGCATATGAATGTGGTATACAAAACATTAATATTCATAAAGCTCTGCTTTTTGACTGAATGAAATCTTTAAAATTGAAGGTTTTTTAGTGCCCAGCTGAGTGCCTCCTGTCCACTGTGCCTGTTCAGGTTGTATTACGTATCACACTTCACCACTGACAGACGCTACTGCTCCACCTTACTCCGGACCCCTTACTGACTGGACAATTTCCAGTGCAGTACATTTCTCCATCCAAATAAAATTCTCTCAATTGAGTGAATTCATATTTGTTTCTGAGCACAGTAAAGAGTAAACTCTGGAGAGCAGGTTAGCTCAATTACTGTGTTGTTTTAGCAAATGGACTTGCTGAGTCGTGTCCAGACACTCCTGTGCACCTCTAATGTGTACAGAGCTTGCATTACAGAAATATTGTACAGCTTTTTTGAGAATGTCCACACAAAGATTCTTGATTTTCTAGGTTTTGAAATTAGCATCATCATTTAGAGGCCATAAAAGCATCGCCACTGAGGAACAGAGCAATGTGAAATTCTTGCCCCACACTGCTGCTGAGTAATCGTTTAGTTTGGGTTCAAAGACAATGAATATTTAATTTCAAGTATGCACTAAATTGATAAAAAGAAAGAAAAAAGAAACACTTAGAAGCAAATGATTTTTTTTTCCCTCACTTAAATCTTCAGTTGCTTTACCTTGGATGAAATGTGTGCTTCTTATATGTATAATCCCTAAAGTATGATTTTGTGGAAATCTTTTAATCATCTGTTTTTCTGCGACTGAAACTATACCTGCTAAATGTAGATATTGCATTTTTCATATCCCCATTTCAAAAATAAATGCAACTAAAGAAATTACCAAGAGAGAAGTCGAGTGGTGACATTTTCTGCCTCTGATGTTGCATGTGAAAAAGAACACTTACTTGAATAAACCATGCTCTATAAAGATATCTCTGAATTTAATACAGGGCTCTTCCTGTCTTCCTTTCTTTACAGTGACATATAATAATAATCATATAACATGTTGCTCAGCTAGGTCAAACCACACTGTGAAAAGGCCTGTGATCATACAAATGCGCTCTCAGAAATGATGAATGGTGTTGAGCTTTCGAAGAAGTATAGGAAGGATTTTGAATTACTGGCGAGGACAAGGCAATTCTGGGGCTCGCTGATAAGATCAAACAGCGTCAACTTTCTGGGCTAAATTTCAAGTGGGATGAACAGGAAGACAAAGCTGTCTTTGAAATACAAACACACGAGAGAAGAAAAAGCCCTGAGTCTGCAGTATTTTGATCATCCTCTATTTGAAGATAAAAAAGCAGGCCTAATTTTGCCTCAGAGTCCTCAGATTTCTGCCTACAGGATGCACTCTGGATTTAACCCTTCGCCTGAATACTTGGGTGTCTTTATCACCATCAACATCAACAGTATAACAATAAACACCTCAGAATCAGACTACAGTCAGAGTCAAGTAGTTTACAGGGTTATTAATATATCCAGTTCCACTGAAAACCTAGTGTTCAGTGTATTGCATCAACACTGTTTGATTGAGAATGTGCCATGGCCCCTTGGCAAGAGGTGGGAAAAGATTGGAAATCGGCAATTCTTTCCGTAGTTCTGTTCAGGCTTTGGCTGTGTGCAAATATGGTTGCTCAGTAGTTCCTGGTGTATGTACGTGTGAGACAGGAGGGATGCAGCTCAGTCAGAGGTGCATGTTGGTGCTAAGGGCCTCCCTGGCTATGTAAACAGTGCTCTCTCAGACCTGATGGCTATCAACAAGCCCAGTCCCAGGAAGGGCAGGTCTTATCTGGGACTGGCATTGACTCTGTGTGTGTGTGTGTGTGTGTGTGTGTGTACCTGTACGTGTAGCATACCTGTGTTTTATGTGCATGTTATGTTCAAGTCCATGAAGAACTAAGCTCAGACCTTGTCCAAGAGGATGTCTGTGGAAAATCAAATTTGCGCACAATGCAGCTGCATGAGTGACACACAGCCACCATCTTGTCCGTGCTATATCATTGTGATAGATAGCTGTGTTCGGCCTCGTTGTTCCTCACCCTTCTGCCAGCTTTGCACATCAGCTGGTGAAATTCAAGTGCTGCATGTAAAAAGGAACTTTGTGTGGCCGGGTCAAGAAGTCACCCAGTTCCCTGACCAACAGGATTCCTGTAGTGTGTGAGGCAGAAAACTGGCAGATAGTTATCACTATATCCTCATAAACAGACCATAAAACTGCAAAGCCTGCAATTTTTTTTTTTTTTTTTTTTTTTTTTGCATTTCTGTATTATTTGACGGTGACAGTGGAGAGATACATGGGGTGCAGGGGAGGGAGAAGGAGTGGAAATGACATGCAGTAAAGAGTCCTGCTGGATTTGGACCCAGGCTGCTGAGCTATGGACTTAGCCTTGATATGTGGCATGCGCTCTATCAGGTGAGCCACAGGGGCGCCCCCAACCAGCAACCAAAATATAGAAGTGGTCCTAGATCCTAATATTTTGTGTAAACACAGCACAGTAACCAACTCTCTCATAAAAGGCAGATAAACGTATCCATATGCATTCATTTGAATCACCAGTCCTGGAAGGTATTAAAAATAGCTCCATCTGTATATACTGCACAGTATGTGATATTTATCTACTTTTCTGGGACACTCAATCATAGAGATGGAGGGAAGTTAGTGAAGTTAGTGACACAAAAATAAAGCAAATAAAATCCTGCATTTGTTCATGATTTTGGATGAAGATCTGAGGTCATCCATCCCCAAATTTTAATCTGAATAAAATAAAATAAAATAAAATAAAATAATTTGTTTGGCCTAATATTTAAAAAAAAATAAAGAAAAGTCATGTGAAGTTTTAATATACTGTTTGCTGCAAAAGCTATAATCCCACATGCGCAGTATACAGAATAGTGTGTCAGTAGTCAATTCATTCTGACATTTTCTCATGAGCACATCATTTGTCATATCCCTGCAGTTGACGCCTTCTGTCTAAATTCACCAGAGGCATTGAGACATCTCTATTTGTCCATCTTTCCCAAGGTAAACTCCAGAGCATCACCAGGCCTTCTAAACAAGAGGACAAGTGCTGACCTGACCTTTCACTTGTCCTTTTTTTCCACACGGAGAAGAATGAAAGGGAAAGGGGACTGAGTAACTCTGCTGGGGGAAATGCATCTCTAAAATTCTCAAGTTCTTCCATTTAATTCTGATGCTTCCTCTTTGCCAATTGGTAAAGGTCAGGCCACTAAAGCTGCTGTGTTGAGTCACACTGCGCTGGAAAACCTTCATATTTTCAAGTGAAAAAAAGGAGAAAATGAAAATCATTCGTCATAATTTCCCCCATCGGACAGACTTGGCCCTGTGGTCAGCCGGCAGAGGTTCAAACGTTGCGTTTAGCGGGCTGGGAGCAACGTTCTCACCAAGCGGGGACAACCCAAAGTGTTTGAGGTGGTCTCTCAGCAGGAATTCAGAATCCAGGAGTGAAATGATCTGTCAGAGTGATGTATGATCTAGAGGGGATGGAGGGCTGGCATCATCAACACAGGAACGTCTACCGTGCCCCTTCATTTGATGCAGACAGCCAGGCAGCACACACATGCAAATGCACACACACATACACGTGAACACTTTTGACGTACAATTGACGTACTGTTTGTTAAATTTATCAAATAATGCTTGGCCACTGTCATTGAGTGACCTAGGACATGAAGCCAAATGGAGAGTGATTTAATCACAAATAAAATGTGCGCGTTTGCCGGCTTCAGATTTGATAATGTCTGGTTCCTCAGTCTATAAATATTTCTTTTCTCATGATCACTTCTCCAGAGACCAGACACAAGGGAAATGGAAATGCTGCATTGAATTAAGATGTGCTTGTGCATGAGGTCAAATTTGCATCATGTTTGCTGTAATTGAATGTAAACCCACACGGCTCTCCTCCTCACCACCTCTCTCACTCTCCTTCTTTTACAAGCTCTTGGCTCCTGTGGTCCACCATGATTTCCATCTTGGCCTATCCCCCCATCGCCCTACACCCCTCTCCCCCCACAACTCTCCCACACCCCCTTGCCCCCACCCCTCGCCTTGCCACTGCCTCTCTGTATTGACGCTGATAATTACCACTGAATGGATCTGCAGATTCCCATGGGTGTCAGAGGAGCCTTTGGCCTGTTCCGCTGCTCCCCTCCTCCTCCTCCTCATCCTCTTCTGCTCCCCAAGTCTCCCCTTCCACTTCTCAATAGGGATTAAGAGAGAGAGAGAAGAGGGACAGAGTGGGTGAGAGGGGGTACTTGCCCAGATTGAGGGATGATTTGCCATGCAACTGCGTCATCTGTGTCACCTTGCCAATCAAGGTTGTCACCATGAATAAATCAGAAGCGCTGGACAGGTCAGGAAGGACCATACTTTAGATTAAGCTGCTATTCTAATAAGTTTGCCTGTTTTGGGGAAAACACATTGCCCTAATGTCACTATCAATTTGCTGTTGAGGTATTGATAAAGTTCTTACTTTGGAAAATATCCCCATTATAAACTCAAGGTAAGTCCCATGACACACAAGAAAGTGAAATGCTGTTGGAAAAGAGGTTACCTACATAAAAAGCAATTGTGGAAAATAAGAAGAAAAAGGGGAAAGAAGTGGATTCCCACCATTTCTCCGGTGCAGGCAGAGCGGAGTGGTTCGACGTCATGGTCACTGTGAGCCCACGCACCCTCAGCATGCCAGAGGTAACTGATACCCAGTCAGCGCTCATCCAAGCTAGCAAACCCATACCCACTAAAGCTCTGCCTGTCTTCCAAGGGAAGTGAAGTCCAAGAAGGGGCTGGCCCAGTACACCACAGTTAATCACGTCGCACCACAGGGAACAGCAAGAAGGAGAGGGGATGGATACCACGGAGAGGCTCTTTAAAGTGGGTAGGAGACTTGGATAGGTGGACAAGACAGAATACTGTAGGGAAAGAGCGAAAGGAAAAAAAAAAACTTGTTCTGTTCTTTTCGATGCAGCTAGGATCCATTAACTTGGCAGTGGCACATACAGGCCTTTGTTGTCACTCTCTGCAAAGCAAAAAGCTTAAATCTCTACAGTTCTGTTTCAAAGAGAAGCGAAGGGTTCTGCTCTCGATCTGTGTTTGTTTGAAATCTACCCCCACGTTATTCGGTTATACAATATTCAACGTAGAACATGAGATGTGGGCCCATTCCAAGGCCAAGTGGTAATTGTGTCATTTTTCCTTGGGATGCAGCTCCAATTTGAGGAAATGGTTTGGAGTGCACTTAAAGCCGTCTGTATGCTGCAGGAGTGTTTGGAACCAGCAAGGTTTGGCTCCAGGCCGCATGTCAACCTCACTTCAAATTATCCTCATTAACGATTATTCCAAGGGGAAATGGCCATTTGTATGTGTGTGATACTCTGGTGTATGGAGCCTGTAATGGTTCTGGATGCACACCAGCATGAAAAGTGGCATTTATTAGTCAGGGTCAGAGGTTGTACCATTGGCACCAAACAGATCTAGGCAGCCAATAGCTGCTCCCCTGACTCAGACAGATGTTGTGGGAGAACCCAGAGCGTGTTTCTTGACGTCATAGCCTGATGGATGGAGGAACACCCCAAGTACTCCCCTTATTTCAAATTGAGGGTACATGGAAAACAAAAAATAACTTTTTTTTCTGTGAAAACACACAGTGCAGTTATTCATTCAGTTTCCATATTTTTGTTGAGGACCCCAAGCTTACTTGTTATTATTTTGATTTCAGTGACACTTGACAGAATACAAGAAAGCAAGTGTACTACAGACAAACTTTCCTTAAGGTAATACAAATATAAATAGACTGCCCATTCTTGTTAAAGCAACACATCACCCAAAAACTATATATTTTGCATCTTGCTTTAATTGCACGCCTCATGGTTCCAAACAAGCTAGCCATTCTGTTGGAATGGATTTGATCAGTGACTTCAACAAACAGCTGCAAAAACGATATGAAAGTGTCTTTTTGAAATGATTGAACTCACCAGATGTTTTCAATGAAGACTGATATGCGCCATGATAGGCTAACAGGCACCAGTGCATAATATCCAATAAAGTATCACTGGTATTAGTGGAGAATAAGGCATAATAATGACAAAACAAAAACAACAAAAACTGTACTTAGTTATGGATGGATTAAACATTTGTGTGTTTTGTGGTGTTCAATTTATTTATTTATTTACTTAAAGTTTATTTTATTTATTTTGCTGACCTCGTGTGCTGTGAACAGGCGAAAAACTCATACCAGTTTCTGGTAGTACATGCCAGTAAATCCAAATCTCTTTAAAAGGAAACATTAGTCAAAAACAACTTGAAACTATAAAAGTGTGAGATGCTTTTTTGGTTTTTGATTCTTTAATTATTGAATGGCAAACCTTGTTGTTTACTTTATCTCAACAATTTGATAATTATGTCAGCATATAAAAGAGGTGGTTTGAAAACTCTTGCTTGAATACTTTTCCAGTTGCAAAAAGTTACAACAGCCTGTCATGGAGAGGTGGAATGAACGAGGACGCCACTATCATACCAAAGTTAGTGTCAGTGTCCCCTCTCCTCCTATCATTTTCCAAGATTATTTACCACAAACACAAGAGCGACGCTGCCTGAGCTCATTATGGCCAGCCAAGCAGCAATATACTGCCAAGTCCTGCCCCACGGCCTGGGCCTAGCTCTGTTGTCCTGGCAACCCAGCATCCAAGAACAGGGAGGGGGAGGTTGTGTGCTGGTGGTGTTTGCGGGGGGAGTTGCATGATGTCATCCTGTGGCATGGAGGGGGCCAATCAAACCCTGAGAAAATTATGTCACCTTTTGTTGAGCTGGTCCATTCAGGGCTATAGAAGTGCAGTGAATTGAGAGCTGCAGAGAGGTCATTTTTCCCCTGAGTTGTGTATGTGTGTATGTGTGTGAGAAAAAGCGAAGGAGAAAAAAAAGAGAGGCAGGCAAGCAGGGAAGTGCATTGTGGACATGCTAATGTTGTTGACCGTAAGCAGAGCCATAAAGATGTCATGAAGCTCAACTTCCAAAACATCAGCGCAGGGCCTGCGCACCCCCTTCTTTTTCAGATGACGATGACCTCGTTCCCCACAAATTTGATCCTTAATATGATCCCTATGACGCTTTGAACAACTTGTCAGGACGTTGTCAAGCGCCAGAATAAAAGGCTAAACACGGTGCAGTGGAGCCTTGCCTTGTCGGCTTTGTTTTATCACAGAGAGAAAGACGACAATAAGCAACCCCTTGAAGAATAATTACCCCGTAGCAACTCCGCTACCCCACACCCCCGCACCAATATCCCATCCCCCGCCGGGCCTGTAGCTTCCCCCTCTGAGCCAAACCTTATTGAGTCACAGTTGAAGTTGACAGTGAAAGACAGTTGAATGGAAAGTCACCATTGAATTGTTGGACTCACTCAAACTTATTGAAAACAATAAATGCAATTGTTGTATTGCAGCAGAATGTCTCATTCCACAGAAGAGGGTATCTTGGGGAAATTTTATGATTGAGCTGGTGAAAATTCCCTTTGGTTCAACCTGTGCTGACATACAGTGTGACATTTAGCACTTCTCTCTTGACAACACAGTGACTAAAGACTAAACTCAGCCAGTCAACACATTTTTCATGATGTAGTCTTTTGGAGGAATACACGATGTAATAGGTTATACACCTAAAAATATGTTAGATGTGTGGGCATTATTCAGGGATGCACTACAATTATGTGCTATGACATATAAATCATTCATGATAAGAATATTTGTAGTGTTAAATAATATTTTCACACAGGTATTAGTGAAGCAACATCCTATGATTTCAAATTAACAATTTTCCTTCAATCTTCCCTATTAAGAATATTTGCATTTTCACTCTGAAGTTCACCATTACTCGACTGCTCATTACCTGAAAAGAGGAGATAAGAGGGTGATATCATTCCAAATAGTCCCCTGTTAGCAGATTGGCACATATTAGCCAATAAATACAGGACTAACTGGTAATGAAACTACCATGGCCAACTGTGAAACAGACACAAAAATGCAGACACATAAAAAAGTATAGTGTCATGAAACCATCTTATCAGTCTGCTGGATCTGTATCTGCAATGACAGAACAAAAAGACTGTCTCATTATAGACGTATTATTTGTCTTAACCTGTTCCTCTCACTCCAAACATACTCGTCAAAACTTATAGAGCCATAAATCAGCAGCAGATGAAAACTCCTTGACAGGATTAATTATCTAATGTTAACACACTGACTGCCAATATGTCATCCTAATGAAATGCAGTGGCAACAGATTTGCACTTCAACGACACTTCAGTGACAACTGCTAGTTTGTGATGGAAGTCTTTATTGTCCATAATGTCTGAGTGATAAAATAATATTAAAAATGAAAATGACATTCATTTATTTCTCATGTACAATTCTCATGCTTGCTAACAGTGCATTCACAATTACACAGATGTAGCAGTACAGTGAATCAACACCGAAAATAGAAAGCAGATGTACATTTTGGAAAATGTTAATCTATTATAAGTTCAGTGTAGGACCCTTGTACAAAAATCCATCAAAGTTAAACAATATGTAGATCCATTAGCTTAACTAAATGTATGTTGAGTTGATTTTTCCATAGTGCACCTCTCCAGATTTGGTTGACTGAGCTGTTCCATACTGTCTGAGGGGAGTACACTCCACAGTCCCACTGAGTTTATGTCACAACTTCTCAGTCCAAGTTGCTGGCGCTTGATCCCGAGAGACAGATTGTTAATGACACGGCCCATGCTGTCAGTAGCCATGCCAGGAACAGACATCTGCTGCAGTCTATGTAGATCCACAGTCCAATCCAGGATTAAGTATGGCCCTCTCCATTCCTAGAAACATAATAAAGAAACGAATGATTGACTGAATCCAAAAAAAAAAAAAAAAGCTGCTTAAATCCTGAACCGTGACAATGATCACTGAATGTACATTATTTTTAAGCAAATGCTAGAAATTATTCTTTTAAGATAAAATGAAATAAGTTTGTCTCAGATGACCAGAGATTTGTAGAATAGACAAAATCGATCAAGACGCGAGCCGTGCTGATCACTCTAACAGAACGGATCTGGTTGCTTTCAGAAACTTTCCACACAGAGCCTAGAGGATTCAAAGGGATGTCAAAAAGTTGCAGATGAACCATCCAGGACCTCATCTACAGCACACAATTATCACATTACTAGTGGTGGTGAGATCAAGGCTGTAGACAGTGTGTGTGTGTGTGTGTGTGTGTGTGTGTGTGTGTGTGTGTGTGTGTGTGTGTGTGCTGATTCCAGCACTATGGATTCAAATCACCGGGCTCGCTCGCAGTGCAGCTGCAGCTCGCTATATTTCAGTCCAGTACAAGGCTTAAGAAGTCAACCTCACATCACTCCCAGCTATTCTGCCCCAGAGACAGAAATAAATGGGTGGATTGCATGAAGGAAAAATCCTGATTAGAGAGGTAAGTCTCATTTCGATGATTAAAGAAAGTCTACTAATCAGATAATAGAATATCACTCGGTGTGGAACATGCGCATGGGAGAACACAGAAGGGGAATTGATTTTATTTCCAAAACAACAGCTGGATAAATTAGCTGCAAAATATATCTTTTTAATGTGAGAGCACAGCGTTTTTCTCAACAACAACTTGGACCGCTCTATAACAGCTGTTGTTATCATTGGATTTGATTCCAAACGACACCCGAACATCCCAAGGTGAGGTAATGCAGGTGGGTGGCCTCTTTGACAATGTGCGCTTAGCTTTTACCTGCGCTTACACCAACACACACCTCTTACAAATAATTTCCCACAAAAATGACAGCATGTTGTCTGCCCCCGCACACTCAACCCCGGGGCTGCCATGGCAGCAAAGTGACGGAACCGGCCCGTCTACGCCATAGCCCACAGGGAAGGAACAATGTGTCAGAGGATAAGTAGTCATCCATCAATGTTTCTCATCTTCTTTCTGCCTGTCTGCACCCTGAGCTCATTTACCTGCGAGGAGTCACGTTCCACCGCCGTGTAGGACGTGGCCTCACTCTCTTACTCTTCCTTCATCTCCCTCCTCTTTCCCCTTCCTCTCTCCCTCCCCTCGCTGGGCCTCACAGATCACCTTCTCTCTCCATCTTGTTTCCCCAGCACTCTGTCCCCACTATGTTTCTCACTTCAATCCCTGTCTAAGTCAACAGCAGTCACACTCTTCATTATCAAATACTCAAATATTCAAGTAAAAAGTAAAATTTTCAATTTAAGAATCTTGCTCAAGAAACTGTAAATAATACTTTGTTAAAAAAAAAAAAAAATCAAATCAAAATTCTTTGCATTTTATTGTTTACAGTGTGCGAGCCAATGTAAAATAATGAAAAACAACACTTGTTGATTTAACATTTTTTTGGAATGAATAAGGAAGCAGCTCAAGGCTCAAACAAAAGATATACTGAGATTTTATCTCCCTTTTTCTCCATTTCCCTCTCTCCCTCCCACAGTGGACAAATGAAATGAAATTTAAAACAGATTGATCACCAATGTGATGTGCCACCTACTTCAATATGATTGTGGGAGTGTTTTAGAAGTGGATATCTTTATAGTTTATGTCTTTTTTTAGATATAAAGCAGTGTGACCTGTTGTGGCCAGGTATATTTGCTGGCAACAACAAATATTAACAGCAATGTAACAATATAACATATAAAATATATAACAATAGAACAGCAGTTTGTGGGTTTTGTTCTCCTCCGTCGCACGACTTTCAAAGACAGCTGTTTCTTTTTTCTTCTACTAACTACACGGCTAACATCTTGGCATTTCCTTTCAGGTAGCTCTCACATCACGTTTATATCTCACATTTAGAGCAGGTAATAGGCTTACAGCGAGGGTACAAAAGGGAAATGTAGCAGAGAAAAAAGCTGATTACTGGCTCAAAAAAAAAAAAAAAAAAAAAAAAAAGCACTCGATACCACAAAGCTACTTTTTTATTCATTCCGTAAACTCGTAACGTGTTAATACCTTCCCCTGTCTATTACTACCTATCCTCACGGAGCACCTTTTCAGCCTCACGTCCCACCAAACTTATTGTACATGTGTTTCTCAAGCTCTCCCTTAGTCCCCCATTCTAGCCCATTCCTTCCCACATTTCTCTCCTGTGCTTCACCTTGGACGCGGGCCAATATAGCAGCATCAGCCTACAGTACCAGGTCCCAACCTGCCCGTCAGTCTCTGCCTGTCCGTGTGCGTCTGCCTGTGCCTGGGGCTGAGGCTGAGACCGGCCCCTATCGCCCTCCCTCATCAGCACATCTACCTGTCTGCTGGCTCGCTGCCATCCACACACACAGTTCCCCTTCATTTACTAAGAGAGAAGGGAGAGGAACTAGGTAGCAGGGGGGAGAAAAAGGGAAAAAAGGAGATAATGCAGGCCTAAATTCTTCAGAGAGCGACTACTCATGTTGGGGTCAAACATGTTTGACCTCCATTGAGAACACCCACGGCTACTCTGAGAGGAGCACGTATACAGTACCGCTCATTCTCCCTGCGTCCCAAACACACACCTTTCATTCAGCCTGCTGGCTGCCCCGCACACTCCCATCAACAGCTCCCTTTGAAGGCTACCGACTCTGGGGTGGGCCATCAAAGCATATCTTCATTCAATCCACTGAAAGGATCTGAGGCTCCCCGTGTTTGAAGTGATATCTCTGTGCCACTGCATTCTTTACCATGCTGTCACGACTGGAGTTACACAAAAAAGAAAGAAAGAAAAAGAAATGGCAAGATCATGGGCACTGTGCCGACGACACCACAACCCTGATTATGTCTCACGTATGTGTGAGCTACCGCAGCTCCCTCTGTTTCCTCAGTGAGCTTATCACACATTAGGTAGTTGTTTACAGCAACGGTCAGTGTCTGTATCCGATTGCACTGTGTGTGTGTGATGATACATATATTCAAACAAATGGGGAAAAAATGAGATGTGAGTCATTCTTACCTTCTGAATCAGTCGAGATTGTCTTTCCATTACCCAACTTCTCCTCTGGGCTCACCTGAGATCACCTGAAAGAGATTAAAGATGGGAAAATAAATACATTTAGAGTTGAAGTGTTTTGTGAAGTTGCATAACCGCTGTTTTAAGATGCCTGCTTAAGTACTGCCTGCTTTCTCTGTTCTTTTAAAGGACATTGTTGGGCCAACTGCAATCTTATAATGACCACATGACTCAGCCCTCATCCAGTATATCTGAACAGAACATTTAATAAGCATTTAATAAAACTGCCACATAGATCACCCCACCCTGTTTTCAATTGTAAATCTAAGGTTTCAGTGCATCGCAACAGTACCTGGCAGTTCAGGAGAATGGAAGCGCTTAAAGTAGTTTTTCCATTGTACCATTTCAAAATTATTTGGTGTGCTGGCTTTATAAGGTTAGCAGGTTGGGGCAGACACTGGGTAGAGACTTACAAGTTTCTTAATACACACAGGTTTTAATGACCTTTTTGACTGAAGCTGTGCTCTCTGGACCAGTGACAGCTCAGGTCTCTCTTCGCCCAATCACAAACACAGGTGCTCTCTGGCTCGGGGTTTCACCGTCCCAGACCTGTTACCTTGGCAACAAATGCACTGTTTCCAAGTGACACAAAGCCTAAACTTAAGAACCTCTTTTCAGGTCTTAGGGCTCCAAGAGTCGAGGGGAAAACAGCAATAACAGGACGGCAGGGAGAGAAATTGAATACCAGCAAATTGCTTCCCAGAGTTTCTGGAGGACATGGTAAAATGATTCTTTCTTTCCTCTCCCTTTTAAAATACCTTTCACTGGCACAAGGCACCATAGGTAGTTGTGCGCTGGTCCCATTTCTTTTAAATCTCCTCTTATATTTCAGCCTTTTTTTTTTTTTTTTTCTCGAGCTATCGTACTGAGGTAAGTGAGTTATCATGTACGCCAGCAAGCTAGAGCAGCATGTGGCTAGGCTAAGCCTCCAGATGAGGTAATGTTTAGAAGGCTGGCGAGCCAAGAGAAGGGTTGGTAAGGTCTTGATTAGCTCAGGGGTAGGGGCTCTCTCTAATATTGGACACCCCTTTGTGTGGTGAGATTACTACCTTATGAAAAACTACCCCTGCTGACATGCCTGATGGGATCAGAGCTTCCTGACCACTGCATCCTCTTGCTTATGAGCCTTCTCCACACGCATGTGAGAAAACACACAGACAAACACAGGAGACGCACACGCAAACACTTCATCTCCTCACAAAGACAAGTGCATGAAGGGAGAGGTCACACACATACACACAGCTCGCAAGTGTGTGCGCAGTTTCTTATGCGCTGTGGATGCTTACACATATGCAAGCACGCACACACACGGACACATGTTGACACAAGCCGATGCGCACACATGGTTGCAAACGTCATCTCCTAGGGCCGACTCTCTTCCACTTGTGTATGTGATGACCACAGCTGATAATCCCCCCAGATGGAAAACAACCTGCATTTTGTTCATAAGGCCAGATGACACACACACACACACACACACACACACAAATGCACACGTACTGGCTATTACTTTGGTCGTCTCCTCAGGCCACTCTCCAATGAAAATCACATGATGGATCACGTCCAGCTCTGAAAAAACAAATGAGAATCCCCACCCCAAAAAAACATCAACAAACAATGTTAAAAAAACAGAGAGGATTCAGAGGCAGAGCTTTCAGGGGATTTGATCCTTGCAGTCCTCTCAAGAGGGCTGGGGCTATAGGATGATTTCAATTATTTGATATAATTTCTGATGGTCCATTAGTTCAAAATAAAGCTCTGATTATAAGGGATGTGTAAACAGAAAGTTGCAAACAAAACCCACATCAGACTCTCAAACAGAGCCGTACTTTTTTCCAGATGTGTAATCGTCAGCTAATTAGCAGTGCCCTTACTTTCATGTAACCTTTCCCAAATAAATCTTTCTTTAAAACCAAGAACAACAACTGAATAAATGCAACATGCTGGTTTATTCGACCACACAGCAACTTCAACACCTTTGCGAACACAAATATTTCTACTGTTTAGCAGCCTACGCTAACAAACGCTCATATTTCTAGAGTGCACTCTCAGAAACAAACATTTGTGGCTGCACTCATGAGCTGATGCGCACACACACGCGCGCACACACACACACACACACACGTGCATGTGCACCACTCAGGGACACTGGCACAACCTTGCGCCAGTGCTCCTTTAAACCAGTCATGTGAAACGACCCGTTCCTTTCTGCAAATCAGATTACATCTCTGAGCTGAGGTCTACAAGTCCACACACACTTAGAACTCTGGGCTCAGGTCCACACACACACACACACACACACACACACACCTACACACACATACACACACACACACGGCCTAATCAGATTTTGCCCCACAAACCTCCTGTCTCTGTAAATGTATGCAAACCACCCCATATCAGCCAATCCTAGAAATACTTTTTCACTACATGCAGATAGCTTATGTATACAGTGTATACAGTATACTGACTAGCCCACTATGAATATGAATATGCCTAAGGTTAAGATATATTTAACCAACAACCAAACCAAAAAAAAAAAAAAAAAAAAAAAAAAAAAAAGAAGCATACCCGAACAAAACAAAGTAAAACAGGGCAAAACCTAATTTTCTCTGTCAAAGAAAATCATAGAAAGCTGCGATAAGCTTCCTTTCAGCAGGGCTCGACTGCTGTTTGGCAGCTCCTCCACAGAATGAGCACATGTGGAAACATGTTTATAGTGAGTTTGGCGGGTACGCAAATGATAGATGATTCGCGAATGATTCAAGTCCTATTCAGGTTACCAAGCTCTGATGTGTTTCAGCACAAAAGAAAAAAAAAAAAATCACACTGGTTTCCTCTGCCTAACCGAGCATTAAATTTGCCAGGCTCAGTGAAAACTTTTCTATTTTATTTCATTTTTTCGTGAACTTGATTCCTCCATTGACAAGGATGAATAGAGAAACAAGCGAGCGGGTGAATGTAACTGCTCTGCCTACTCCATATACATGATGTGCACACTAACACCTTTATGCTGAACACTTTTCTATGTGTGCACATCTTATAGCTTTAGGGATCAATCTTGTAGACATGTACAGGCATTCTGTCTTTCCTCCACTCTTTCTATGTACGTTTGAATTACAATAGAAGCTGGCTGGCTGGCTTCTGATGGACTGCGATGCTTAATCAAAGCCAGACAGTTGGAGGAGGTACAAGTCTCCTTCCCTACAGGATCTACATTAGGCTCCACACTGGTAATCAGCAAGCCCTTCAACTACATCAGCATGTCCGCTGGCCCAACCAACAGCCAGCAGAGATAGAATCGAGAACCAAATGTCATTTTGTCTTTACAGCTTTGTAAGGAAACTTAAATGACTTCTCTATCAACCTTGGACAATCCATCAGGACTGAATCAGTCCTAAACAGATCTGCTGTCGATCTCTTTGTGCTCCTTTTGGCTTGGTGCCACATTTAGTATGTGCAGGTCGGAAGCTGGAAGGTGGTGGTTACCAGTCTCAGGCAGGCTGTCAGACAGACCTCTGTCAGTCGCACAGACGTTGATTCACGGGGTCATTTTCTCTTCATACGACCGGCAACATTTGAGAAGACCACAGATGGAGGGTGGTAGCCAAAAGAATGGAGGAGCAGAGAGGCCGCACCCTGGGTTAGATTGCACTGGATGCTCAGATAAGAGGACAGGGAAGGGCAGAGTACGGCAGGGAAACAAGGGGGTCGGGAGGGGCTACGGCTGCCCCAGGAAGACCTCACTCATCCCCCAGATCACCTGCCACACCTGCAGAGCACAGGAGTCTGATTCTGCCACACAGCGCCATTGGCTAGGATTCGGGAATCAGTCATCGGATCCTCAAACTGAACTCAACCGGATCCGCCGTACAGTAAATGCAACAGCAACTCTGCATGTTACGTACAGAAAGGTTGAACGTGTATATTTCTATCAGTAAAGTCATAATAAGTTGTTATTTATTCTCAAAAGCTGTGGTGTAAATCACGATGCATTACGGTTGGCGCTGCAGTATTTCTCACAGCACACACACACACACACACACACACACACACACACTGGCAAAATAAATCACAATCTAGTATCTTCATCTGGAGTGTATTTCCTGTCTTCCAGGTTGGCACACAGCCACTGGTTCCTGTTTTACCCTGCACTCTATCTCTCCGTGTTGCAGCACCCTGCCTGCACATAAACAACGGTCTTACCACTGAAAACAGGGACAGGGACCATACAGTCGAGTCCTTTAGCTTCCGTTCTGGGTGTTAAAAAACCTAGAGGCCATGGGATATATTCCCAAACATCTGGAAAAATACGACATGGTGGATTAGGGCGATTTGGGAGATGGTTTTGACAGGGCCAGCTCTTCATTTTTGCTTAATCCTCTCACCAAGGAGCAGAGAAGTGCAATTATCAGTGTCATACGCTGACCCATAACTCAACGAGGAGTGGAAACAGAAAAGAGGATAACAAAGTTACAGCAGGCAGCCCTTTAATAAGATAAATTAGACAGCTGCACCCTCCTCCCAGGGTGTAGATCATGTGGAGGAAAAAGCCTTGCTTGTGTGTTTAATTTTACGAGGTGAGAAGCTAAGGGACAATACTACTGAGCACCAAACGGTGAATTTTGTTTGACACAAAAAAGCCACCAAACAATTCCCTCTATCACTTCTGCAAATCTCAGAGTCAGTAACCAGGAGTGGTCACAGGAGCTGTGAAATGTTAGTTTTAGAGAGAAGGTAAACAGCCTCTCCCATGGTGGGCCTGTACCCTACACAGAGTAAGCACATGTTTCCTATTGTGGTTAAAAGGGAAGGGGATTAGAAGTAGTGCAGGCGGAGCCACAGTCATACACCCCATGGTGGGATCACAGTGCTCTCAGGTCTTTCAATACTGCTGATCTAGTCTGGTTGGAAGTGACTAGACGCCATGGCCCGATCTATCAGGAGAGTTAGGTGAAGGCCTATGTGGAGCCCAAATTTGAGGCCTTTCTTTGGGGGTAGGCCCCAATGTCCCCATGCTGACAGAACTGCCTGGCTCTGAGGCTGGCAGACACTCACACAAACACTGGTTAGGTAAGGGATATGAAAAGGTGTTGAAACTGAGCGGATTTGGCTTTTCAGGGGGCCTATAGTGTTCCTCTGAAAAAGAAATCACCTTCAAAGCTCAAATTAAGGATGGAAACAGAGGTAGAAAAAGAAAAAGATTAAGGTATGGTAATATAAAAAGGCTGAAAAATGAAGAGGAAAAAAAAAAAAAAAGTTTGTGGTCCTTGGTTTAGGCTGCCAAATATGGGGTTTGCCTCCTGTGGCTTCAGGGCACATTCAGGTACCACAGGGGACAGTTTAAGCAGGAGACTGTGACTGTGCAGCCAATTAAAGGACACTTTTAAAAAGGCACACAGTGCAGGGGACGCTGAAAAAGATATGCATAGTGGAGCATATCTGCACTTAGCAAATGCTGCCAATTAACCAGCACCCCATGAAGCTCAGCTGTGCCTCAGCTGGACAGCTTCCATGTGCAGTGAGTAAAACCTGTCTTTCTATACAGGGTAAAAAGGGATGCCGAGGTATGGTCCAAAATTCGGTCACACCCAGTATTAGTGTCTCCACTGAGGGGTTCAGGGCATGTGTACTTTAGTAGTGTTTGTCCCTGAGGTTTTACTGAGTGTGGATCAAGCTGACTCTTTATGTGTGTATATAAAATCATGACCAGTCATGTCTGTAAACCACAGGTTCACTGAATGAAATGGGATCCTCTAAGGCAGGTTTAAGATAACTAGTTTAAGTTAGCTGCTCCAAAAAGCTACAAGTTGTCGTCCTCAAACTCTTGACCTTTTAGCCCACACACATAACACATAATTGCAAGCTATACATCTGTCCCTCTTGAAGAATTTGTGTGTGAATGTGTATGTGTGTGTGTGTGTGGGGAAGAGGGTTGTTGCAGATTTGCAGAGCTCTCTCCCACATCCACAAAACACTGTGTGGGTGAGAGTGTGGTATGGCCTGTGCGTGTTCATGTTTTGAAACTACAAACAGATTTAAGCGGCGTTCGGGATCAATTCTTTAAAAGGTCAAGCTTGAGCAAGTTAACCAGTAAGCCCCTGTTCCCTTTCTGCTCCAGGTGACTCTCGGCCAGTACTTTCACTGCGCTCAGGACAGAGACGTAAGCACTACTTTTGGCCACTCTCTCCTTTTTCATGACATCACTAGTTTCCGTTTCCAATGACGCCATGCTGACATTCAGTGTCTTTGATTAATTGGTTCCTACAGGGCTCTTGCAGTGTTCCATTTGAGGAAAAAAAAAAAACACTACATGAATAAATAAATTTTTAAAAAACACAAAAAACAAAAACACTTTCATAAGCCATGAATTATTAAATCTCAACGCGCCTCCAGCCACTTGCACAGCCACAGAGCAAGATTCTCTGGCACCGGATAAAATATCAGCCACAGTCACAGAGTTTTCCTATTGACACTGATCATAGTGTTACATGGGACTGAGTTAGAGGGGATATCTGTCAAACATCCATGATTAGAAACATCCTTGAACGACACAAAGTGGCACACACACTCACACATATATAAACGCACCCACACAGATGCACGCAAGCACAAACACTTTTCAGACTTGCCTAGCAGTTCTCTTAATGTAAATGTCAGTGACTGCACTGGTGGAAAAAGGTGGGATGAGGAGCACATCAAGGCTAATCCGGGCAGGGATTAGGACTGGGCAAATATCAGCAATAAATAAACAAATGACGAACATTCCCGGCTTGTGTGGTTACAGGCCCTGGGGCTCCAGTGAGAACCCAGCAGGGTCTGGATCCAATCCCCGCTGTTTATCAGTCCGAGGGGAAGCAGCCACTTGTGAAACCTCCATGACAAACACAGGGAGGACAAACCGAGAATCAGGAACAGAGCAGTCCAACCGAATACTACTCTTGCTTTGTTTTACAGCTCTGATCCTCGCGGAGACATCTCCTGGGATTGAGGGGATTTTATGACACAGCAAGGCAACACTGGAGAGGCACACCTGTTTCGCATTATTGACAAAATATTGATTGTTTGGTCAGGCGTAACCGTGGAGATTATTGTAGGGGAACGCTGGACAGAGATAAAGCTACGGTGGGCCATAAATCCACTTCAGTAGCAATAGGGTTAATTAGCGGCGTGTGATGAAACTGTGATCAAAGATAATGCAATGAGAGCAGGTTGTAATTTGGTCCAGGCAGTTTTCCACATCCAGGAAAGAGTGCCAAAGAGGAGAAAGGGCTTCCACTGGAAATGCAGACACAGCAACATCTTGATCCATCTCTGCTACTAACTCTTTTAGCTTGTATTTGACATCAGATGGAATGCTCCGCTAGGTCTTACTAGGCTGGATGGTCACGGGCTGTAATCTCAGTGTGTGTGCGTGTTTGTGTGTGGAGATATGTGCTTAGAGAAGCAGAGTCTTCCCTTCACTCTAATCCACTTTTTCTGTTTTGCTCCACTGTTCTGATACATGGTGGAAAAGTGCGAAGACAGCAACTATTTGCCTTCTCAGTCTGCGCTGCTCACAATGCTTTACCTGCTGCGCCTGGGGACTCACCAAGCCTGAAGGACTCTGTCCCCAAACATGTCCCGGCACAAAAGCCATCTGGGGTGCGGCTGAGAGCTTTAGCTACAAAATAACTCTTTCAATCTGCACTCTGCGTGGTTCTGACTGGAGGGCGTTGGGGTCGCCCATACCAAGACTCTTACTGCACTCCTCCTTCTCCTCCTCCTCCTCTTCTACCCCCTCTAATCCTGGCCTACATGACTGACTCCGACTGAAAGCCCCACACGCCAGAGGTGGAAGCCAAAGCACTGCAAGATTCAAAAAAGACCACCTGCTCATCAAACTAAATTGCACTCAGTGAAGGCAATAGCAAAAAAAAAAAAAAAAAAAAAAAAAAAAAAAAGAATCAAAAAGGGGGGGAGCAAAAGGGGAAAAAAATGAGTAGGAATAAAAAGAAAGACAAGTCACAGCTCTCCCTCTGTGATCCTGGCAGACAAAAGAACAAATTGCATTTCTGCATCGTGGCACTTGAGGGTCACAATTGACAGAGGGGGTCCACTCTGGAGTGGGGTTGTGCGTGAGCATGCTGATATAGGTTCCATCAGTTCCCACAAGAGAGAGAGGTGCACGTACAGGCCTACCTTTCAGCCTTTCATCTTGGCTGCTTTTGTATTCCTCTCCACTTGCCTCTCTGTTGTCTCTCCCCTCTATTGTGCAGAATTGACTGTTATTATTCCAAACAGCATTATCTTTATTAATGCCACAGGTCTCAGGACTGTGCACTCCCTGGGAGCCAGGTCCAGGCCGAGCTGCAACCAATCTCCCTAGATAAAAGCCCAGCGGAGAGCTGTATGCCGGCCAGACAGCTAGGACAGGCCTTCATCCTCCCTCCTCTTTCTCACAGAGAGGTATATGGCCTACAAAGACCATGATATAGCTTTAATCTTGGCACTTTCAGTCAGACAAACATTTGAGCTGAGAGCAGCTCTCTAGTCACCCGAAAGCTTTAGTCAGAACAAACAGGTTGCATTGTTAGCAAATAATTTAAAATTGCAAGATAATGATCTAAAAGTTTCGATAAAAAAACCTTCAAGGTAAGGGAGAAGTTTGTGATGTCATGCACAATGTTTACTGTTCAGGTTGTAAATCATGAAACTGTATACTCTGGTGCTGCAGAGAACACCAGCATGTTTTATGAGTGTGCCCTCTGGCTTGTATTCGTAGTCGTATGTGGGGTTGAGACTGTTTTGCGAGGTAACCCATGCGTGGCGAGTTATTTTAAAGGTGGTGTGGAGAGCTGACGTGTGGCCGTGCCAGTGCAGGGCAGGCCGGGGCAGGCCAGGGGCTGGGGGTCCCGGCTTAGTGCCTCTGCGCCCCTCGCTTTGGTGGTCACACTGCATAAGCTCCCGGCCTGAGCCCGGACACTGATTTATGGAGCATGAGGATTACCATCAAACCAGCCGTGAGGACCACCCAGACGGTGGCACAGGACGACAGCCACACCAACACATGTAAGCACACATATACACACACGCATACGCATACACATACACATACACACATGTTCAAACATACCTTTCTTACATTTCTTACACATCCACAGAAATCCGCATACATACACAAATAAAAGGTTACACACATACATAAATCTCTCAAAAATACTATTTAAGATGTTATGCAACAGTAAATTATGTTATTCACAATGTGCTAGGAATAACCCGGCATAAAAACCCACACATGCCATTCGGAATGGCTCTGCTAACCACTCATGTGCGGTGGGAGGGATTAAACCAAAGACCTTCGTCCTGAGGTCACTGAGGCTTCCTCACCACCACACATCACCACGCTCATCACGGTTCATATCTACAGGATGTGTCTGGTTAGGAAAGCCATTCCATTCTTATTGAATCACCTCATTTCTTTTTTCTCACATCAGTTTGCATGTGGTGTAATTGCAGTCTGATGACTTGTGTAATTCTTGATTTCAACTGACCCAAGCCCAAAACAAGAACCTTCCATGTAGTCGCAGATGGGAAGCAGAGACAAGGCGCTCACCCTGGCTTTCATCAAAACTTTTGTGAATTCTCTGAAATGGATGACATGCGATTTTTCTCGTGTTTTCTACACCGTTCAATAATTCATGTTGCATTTTCCTCGATGCAGGTTCTGGACGCCTCTGATTTTCATTCTGAATAAAATTCACCGTCTCTAATACTTTCCCACCAAATGACATTTTCATCCGAGAACATGTGCAAATACACTGAGCAAAAGAGGAAGAAAAAACAGAAAGAAAAGCACATATTTCTCACTTGCCAGGGCACAGCAGAACTCAGCCTCAAGGCACCAGGCGGATGAGCTGAACAATAAGAGTCAATGACAAATCGGACATGGTGCATTCCCTGGGCAAACACTCACCTCATAAAGAAAGACAGGTAGGCAAACACTCACCTGCCCTGAGCTAATAACGTGTGCGCGCATTACACACACACACACACACACACACACACACACACACACTTGGACTCATCAATAATTTGAGACAACGATGGGAATAAAACATTTAGGTAAGATGTGCACCAGGCTAACCTCAGCACAGCTAAACCAAACAACAAACCTCACCTCACTGAGAGCAGCTGATAGCATTTCCTACAGCTAAAAATCACTGGATACATCTGTCTGTCTCTGGATATTGTTCAAGTCTTAAATACCAAAGAGGAATGCAAGACTTGAGATCTGACAGTGTGTCGCTCTGTGCTGTGTAACTGTGCTATGTGAAGCGAGGAAATGGACTTTGGTATGATACTATTAAGGCTCTCTCTGTTTAGCGTTTCTCATAGCTGCACTGTAAAAATAAACAGAAGATGAATGATTTTAACCAAGGCCATCACAATCGCTGCAGGAGGAGGATTTCAGCAGTATACACAGATTGCAACACATCATAAGCTACATGAAGTCCTGCCCCTGTACACACAAAATACTGTATCTGTTGGAGCAGGCCGATGTATTTGTGCATGCGTACGCACTTGTATGTGTTTCTGACCATGTGTGTTAATGTTAGAAAGTGTGCATGTGCAGCAGGAAATCATTGATGACTGGACTCACTTTCCAACCAAACAAATCACACACATTTTCCCCTAAGGCCTTCCTTCCCAGCAGAGCAGAGCAAAGCTCCAGTGACAGCACCTCTCCGCTCTGTGGGACACACCCCTAACACTTCGCGACCACATGACTCCATCCAGCTGCCTTTCGATTGGACACTCAGAGGAGGAGAGAGAATGAAGAGAGGAGGGGGCGGTGGTGCTGGTGCTGGAGGGCAGCGGGGAGCTGGCTGGCAGCGGACACATGAGAGAAAACAAATTCCTGCCCCATCACCATGGAGATGAGTCAACAGCAGGTCGGGGGAGAGCGGAGAGGGCCGGGGGTTGTGGGGCATAGGCTGACCTGCTGTAGTTAACAATTCATCCCCGTATCCGGCTCCCAAATGATTGGGCAAACACAGAGCGCTGCGGAGTCAAAAGGGCCCCAAGGGGCTGAGAGAGGGGCATCACCCTGGGGTGACATGCTGACAGGCACACACTGGTTGGTAGAGGGTGGACCAGCCGAAGGAGGGAGTTAGGGATTGCGGGTACCAGCGGGGAGGGGAGGAGAGGGGGTTGAAGGGAGGTGGGAGGGGGGCCAAGTACATTGAGTACAGCAGACTACAGCACAGTCAAAAAACAGAGTTGTGGCTGAATTTTTAGCACGCTGTGATTAACTGATTTGCTTTAAGATGACATTTTCAGGATGAGAGGGATCTTTTGAAATTACCGGGAGAACTTTGTCCAAAAATATAGAATTTATTTATGATTTCTATACGTATATATATTTTTAATAAATTGGCCCAAACTGGCAGTAGAGATTGAAGTTAAAACAAATTAAATAGTTAACAGCATTTGGCTATCAATTGTGCCAACAGTAAAAGTATGAGTTGCGTCAGGAGTTTTATAAGTTTAAACCACAGCAACCCTATAAGTCTCTGGCACTTGGCCATTTCATCCAGATACTAAAAGACATTTAGAGCATCCGGCTGAGCTGGGCAGAGACAACCACAAGAACTGCGAAAGCAAAACCCCAGAGATCATGACAGTTTGGAGATGAAGACGGGACACAGTGCCACCCTAGGAAAACTAAGCTCCTTACGTAGAGCCACAGGGCTGGGGATAAGGTCCACGCAGATGAGGTGTACAGGGGAGATCTTTAGCATGGAACATAACATGGAAGCAAGCTGAAACCATTTGTTACGTCTCTAGAAACATATATACTCACGGTAAGGATCCCTGGGAAGCAAGGGTAGACATCTCATTCCGGGAATCTGGCTTCCTTGACTGTGGAAAAAAAAAAAAAGCAAAGGAGGCCAAATGTCACTTCACACAACAACTATATAGTATTACATTGCTATATGTGCTTAACTCTTGCCTCTCCATTTATCCAGCTGGGTTCATTTGCGTGGAACAGCGTGTAGAATATGTAATATGAGGTGAAACTGGAAAATAGTTCAAAGCCGCAAACCCACAGGAGCAGGTTCCAACACACTGACCACTTTAGTGGAGAGCTACAGTAAGTGCTGCCTGAGAAGAACGGGTCAGAGGCAGAAATAACAGATATGATCGACTGGTGGCTCTCATCAATGTCACACTACACAAAAAATAACCACAGGGGCTCAATAACATACTTTTACTGGACTGGACGTTCTGTAGCATACGATTCTGGCTCGGTTAGCACACGTTGGCATATCTGCCTATGCACTGTCACAGCTTGGTTAGCTCCGCAGAATGGTAAACCTAATCCCATTATCCAAATAGCCATGTCACTTTGAGGGTTTGAAATGTCACCATTACAGCGAGCCTTTCACTAGGCGCTGCTGTAAGGAGGGTGTGTGAGCAGAGAGGACCTGTTACTGGTTCTCCTCGGCTACGCACGTCAGAACACAGTGTTTTCATAAACACCACCGAAGCATGTCCTTCCTTTACTTGTAATTAGACCCCTCTCTATAATAATCCACCCAACAAATCTTATAAAATGAAAAACAGAACCACATCATTTCTTCTTAGGGCTCGTCTTTGTCAGAAAAGGAGCGAAGAGAAAGAAAACAAAACAAGATTAAAAAAAAAAAAAAAACAAGTACGACGTTAATAAAAATACCAGATGTAAAGAGTCACTTCTCGAAAGGTGTGTCATTGAGGGAGTTTGGGGCGAACCTTTGGCCGAGCCTGAAGTCTAAATTTAGGTTATTTCCTAAAATAAAAAGTGAGTTCAATCACTGGCACTGGAAAAGGCTTTCTCCTCCCCATTCATGACCTCAGCGGTACAGTCGGCGTCACTCATGACGAAATGCTAACCATATAAAATAACAAAAAAAGACCTCCTCAAATACTCTGAGTACATAAGGAAATAACCACAGTTTAATGTTCCCTGAAAATGATTCTATTATGGCAGGCCAGCTCCAAATCAACAGAAAAATATAGTTATGTGCTGCCTAAATTTAGAGAGCAGTTTCAAAACTAAACTAAATTACCTGACAGCAGCTACTTTTAGGAGTCAATACTGAACATTGTCTCTAATATAAAAACAAATAAAAATGCTGTGAATCTGTTAGCAAAGCACATTAATAAGTGAGAAGAACTTCAGTTTCTCTGGGTGTGTACATGTATGTGTGTATGCAGAACATGTGACACGTGTGAGAGTACTGCCACATATCACTGTGTTTGTTTACTGTATCTGTGCACACTTGGGACAGGCCTGTGTGTGGCGGGATGGGGAGGATGCCCGTGGGCCAGGCTGAGCAGTAAGTGAAGCAGAAGTCCCATCTAAGCTCTAAAGCACGCCAGCTATCAGGCCTGTAACTAAAACACAAGCGTAAACACAGGCGATGTTAGGGATTACACCCTGCAATACTGCCGCAGGAAACCGCAGACAGCACAGGTGTAAGCAGCCATCACCATGGACGCATTCTTCCCCATCTCTGTTCTGCCAATTGAGGCCTGATTGACAGCTCATCAACCTTTCCTTGTTGGCAGTGTGAAACTTGTGTAAACATCTTCAGGCGTTTGTGTGTCTGTGTGTGAGAGTGGGAGCCACAGGTGAGGCGGACACACACACACTGAGGGATTACAGTGGCCTAATCTCACATCTACGAAGCCTTGCAGCGCAATACCACGAATTCTTTTAGGCACTGTTGGGACATTTCCTCCGAGGAGTCACCAGCTATTTTTTAAAAATTATTTTCTGAAAAGTTAAGTCTAATCATTGACTGACATGTCCTCCCTGAGCTGACTTTGGATTAGAACTGACTTAAAATATATATACTAAGACCAACAATTAAAATTCAAGATTTTTTATGCTTTGGAGATGTTCTGTTTGTAGAGAAAACACAGGGAGTAAAGTGAAATGAGAGTGACAGGCACGGAGGGAGTTCAAGCAAGCACATTTCCTCAGTAAACAGCACCCTCTAGAGCAACAGCCTACACTCAGTCCTGCACCTCACACTGCTGCCTGCTTCTGCATAAACTCATAAAAAAAACCCTTAATTATATCACACCATATGGCGGATTCATCAGGAACAATTAGTGCATGTAAAATGTCAATATTCTTGTCAATTCTGCCGCAATTAAAATCAGACAAGCTCACACAGCACTTCATTTTTTTTTGTCTTTGAAAGAGAGGATGTCTTGCCCACTGCCTTCGTTCTGAGCCACATAAAACCGAGAAGTGAGGCCGAACCCTGCTCGTTTTCGCAGTGTGAGCTGATAATGAGGCAGGCCGTTATTAAGATGTTTGCTTTAATCGTGTGCAGGGTTATTAGGGGCGGTTTACAGTACACAAGAGAGATTAACGTAGGCCACGCATGACGGAGAGAGCTGAGGAGGCCAAAGATAAGCCTGCTACCCAGAGAAATATGAGTACACAGTAGGCCATGACACCCAGCAAAGCCCTCACTCTCTCTTTCTCCTTCTCCCTCACTCTCTCTCTCTCTCTCTCTCTCTCTCTGCTGTGCGATAACTCCTCTCTCCTCGCCTCAAATCACCACGTTACACAACCGCAAAGGAATGCCTCGTATATCAGAGACAGATTTAAAACAAGCGGAAAGAAAAGGACAACAAAGAGAGGGTGGCAGAGAGGGATCTATAGAGGTATTTTCTGGTTTCTTTATATTTGTATAAAAGGACAGCGTGGCAGGGAGCTCGCAGCTTGGCAGTACTGTAAAGGAACACTGCAGTAGCACACAAGTCCAGACACATACGCGCCTAACTACTTCACACAGGCTTACATAAACTAAATCAGCCTATACAAACAGTTGTATGCCCTAACCGAGGAACACTACAGACTGCCTATTTTTCAATACAGCTAATAAAAAAGAACATTGTGTTATTTCAACAGGTTTTGTTGGAAATGAGAGAGCAATTTGAAAATCCATCTTTTTATGAGCTTTCCCACAGAATTCGCACCATTTTTACTTCCATTTGACCCACGCACAACAAAGTAACACTCAATTAAGCTGGCGCATTGAGGCTGAAATATGACACGTTTCTGCTCCTACTTCATGATGGCAAATAGCACCAATCACGCTGTGTGGCGTTAAAAATTGTTTTATTTTCTGACGTGGACAATGGAACATCCTCATTCAAAAGGGATCTCCATTTCTGAGTGCTTTCAAAAGGTATTAAAGCTGTAAAAATGTCAGAGGTCATGACCCTTAAACTGAGACTGACACTGAGCTGAATGGCAGCAAAGTGAGAGTGACAACTTTATCAGGTGGATCCACGCTTCTTTAACTCTTTATCCTGTGGGGAAAACACAAGAGGGGAACTGGCTCACCTCAGTAACACTGCAAAAAGACGAGCCACAACTTTGTGAATTGCCTGGCTTGTTGAGCTGCAAATAACAATTATTTTCATTATCAATTGATTGGTCAGTTATTTTCTCCATTAATCAAGGAGTTATTTGGTCCATAAAATGCCAGAAAATGGTGAACAATATTGAAAACAATTTCCCACAGCCCAACTTGACATTCTCAAATGTCTTGTTCAGTCCCAACCAGCAGTCCACAACACAAAGATATTTAGTTTATTGTCAAAGAGGACTAAAGAAACCAGAAAATATGAGGATTATTGATTATCGATTATCAAAATAGTTGGCAATTAATTTGAGAGTTGGCAACTGCTTGATTATTTGACTGATTGGCGCAACTCTCCTGGCTTGATTTCATGACTAAGAGTATGCGAATGTGTTTGTCTGTGTGTTTTTCGTTAGCAGAAGGTCAGTGTGGTGAAGTATTAGAGCACTGTTTGCTCTCTTCAATGTACTCTTGGGGACCAGCCTGTTTGAGAGTTTGAACAGTGACGTGTGAATCTCGTAAAAAAACAGGACATAGCACCACTTTGTTTGCTTAAGAACACCCAAAGAATAGGCTGCCATGACAAAACAAATCCTTCAGCCTGCATTCCTCCTGTCCATCAAACCCTACCTGTTGAACAACCGCAGAAATATGACACAAAGCGGAAAAGGTAGTTACAAGAAGACAGTCTGCTTCGTGGCGGAATGACTTGCAATTTGTTAAAAGGTTGTCAGCTCTGTGACCCCTGTGTCAGACCCAGTGTAAGAGGCATGCATCCACAAGTTTGCATGAGCACAAACTTTCTTTCTCTTCCTCTCTCTAATTGTCTATCTCTCATGCAAATATGCACTTGTGCACAGATACAAAGATACATACAGTAGACAGAGGACACAAACACCGTATCACCGCTGTACCCTCCTTCGTAATCGCCAAATTGCATGCCACCATATTTACAATGTGATTTATAGAGCAAGGGCAAATGCACACACTACTAGAAACATAGTGAGTCATCATGCAGTTTAAAAAGGGAGCTCCAAATTCAATCAAATTCAATTTTCTGACCAGCTTCTGTTATGTAAAACATTTTAATGATGTTTTCAGCCTTGATGCCCATGTTGTTCTTATGTAACATGTAACATGTGATTGACCCCATGACTAAAAACTGATGGATCAGATAGTAAAGTCGGGGTGACACCGGGTGAAAATCCATCAAATGGAACGAATGAAAGGAAAGAGAGGCACCGCAAGAACCCCCCCTTACCCTCCCCAAATCATCCTGGTATCAGAGGAGCCAGTGGAAGAACTGGATGTGATTTGTATGTGTGTTTTTGAAGAGGGGTGCTCATAAACAGCCATGAAAGGGGCCCCTCTATTCAGCCAGCCAGCCGAGATGCGCTTCACTGGGCCAGCCTTTTGTTTCCCCTGTTCACAAAACTTTTACAGCAGAAAAAAAGGGGTCGATTCTCTCGATGTATGCAGGCCCAAATGATGCCATTAGATTGGTGCCCGCCTTGGGTGAAAAGTGCTTCAGCAGAGCTTGAAGTGATTTAAAAGATGCAGGAGAGCGCTGCCTCCAAATCCTATTTGGGAAGAACACTAGAGGAGAATGGGGAGGGAGGGGGGGGCAAAATGCCAAGCTAGTGATCATTCTATAGTATGCAAAATTGCTCTCAACTCCAAGAGTGCCATGGCTGTTAAAACAAAAGATGCAGAACATTCCTTTGTCACGTGATGAGGGTCGATGTGCTGTGGTGATGCGTGGGGTCAGGAAGTTCACCAAATTTCCCACGCTACCTTATACTGGAAGACCTTGGCAATAGCCTGCAACACTCTTAGTTATTGGCCAGTGAATTTGTTTCTAAAAAGGGCCCGATCCACCCAAATGCCCAGAGGTGAGCGGCCAGAAAAAATACAAAACTTCCTCATCAGCATGACATGGCACACACACAAGCCACATCCTTTATGGTATCATCAGAGAGGGGAAAAAAAAAACTCTTCAGAGAAATAAGATTTACTCTTGGAAGTTGAGTAATTGTGCCAGGTCTGTCAGTGATATCACAATGCTTTTCTATAATTAAAAACAAATATAAATGTTCCTGGCATTCAGGCTAAAACAGGGCCAGTCCCTCATCCACTGATGCTGAACAAACTACATCACTACGCCAGATGTCTATGAACTACAGACAAAGCCTTTGAGCCATTCTACAAAAGTGGTCAACATGAAACATTCCAGCAAAGCAAGGAGGCAATAATTTGACAATAATGCAGTGCCAGCCGATGGTATTGTGCGGGACATGTCATCATGGTGCCCGTTGGTCGACAGCAACCTAATAGGCATGAGAACCTAACAGCGTCAACAAAAGGACAGTGCCAAACAAAACCACTTGTTGTGAGTGAAGAGGCTCCTGAACAGGCTGAGTCCGGTTCAACTACACTCCCATCCTTCATTCCACAGTTAGATCATGTCTTCTTGACATCTCAGCGACCAGGAAGAGAATTTCATGTTTGTTTGTTTTTTCACAATTTATGTTCTAATTTAGGCTGCCACCCACACTTTTTCTCACCTGACCTTATCATGGTGTTTGAATTCCTATGACTGTGTAATTTTCCCTGCCTTCCAGCAAGTGTGTGCTGGGATAGGCTGTAGCCACTGTTAACTCTGAAGTGGAATAAATGAAAATGAATTAATAATTAAAAAAAAAAAAAAAAAAAGTGTTGCTGGCATGGAATTACTCAAGTTCTCAAGAGCATGGGTCATGGAGTCCAAATGTAGTCCAGAAATCCAGACAGCAAGTCAGTCAGGTGCATAGCTGTGGTGGTGATTCAAAGGGAGGGTTTAAGGGCAAGAACCTCCTGTATTATGGCTGGCCAGTCGCGTAGAGGAGTCAACAATCTGAGGCGGAGGTGAGGGGGGAGGCAATGGCACCTGAGCATGCAACCTCAGGTACAACTTTGCATGCAACACAAGTCAGAAAATAGAGTCACCAAGTAAAAGCAAAGTTGTCCTTAGGAAAATTCGCTCAGACCCGCAGGAAATTTCCATTAGCTAAAAACATCACCTGAGATGTGCATGTTTAAATGCACACATGGTGGGTTAACAGCAAGTCTGCTGAAATTGGTCAATTTCTCAAATCGTTGAGGCTTTACCCCATTTTGTGTATTTGTCAGCTGTCTGGCCTGCCAACTAATATCACCTCTAATTATAACGACAGGGCACTCAAATGCCCTAAATACCTTACTTATCGTGAAGTGCTCATTAGTAACTGTTGGTGGAAATCTGAGATAAAGTTTCTGCTCTAGACTACCACAGTCACCTCTGGGATACATGGAGAGTTACTTCATCTGGACACACTGTTCTAGGGTAAGCAGGCAGTGATAACTATCTGCTTGTTTTCAGGGCTCATGCTCCACACAGGAAAGGATACAGAGGCTGCATAAATGAATCAAGGGCCTACATTATGGAGGCCACTGCAGCAGCTCCTTGAGAACATTGTGTTTCACATTTTCAAAGCATGACTTATGACTTGGTATGTAAAAGATTGCGCTAATAAAAGTAATAATACAATTAACTGCTTTTTGTAAACTAGGTTCATGAAGACAGGATGATGATGATGAATTAATTTGGAATTCAACCTCAGATTGGAGTAGTCAGTCAAAACAGGTGTGTTTCCAGTCATAATATTCCTGGGCAAGTGCCAGGTTTGAACTTACATTAGGAATGTTCTTTAAATTAAAACAAACACAATTCATGTCATGTCAAAAACTGCTGAAACCTGTATCCATCATGGTAACAATGAGGCAAGCCTGAACCGATTCTTCAAAAATGACTTGCTGCTGGTAGGAAATAAATCCAAGAGACAGCATTTATCAATCATTCTCCTATTTAATGCTGAGACTTGGTACAGCTTGCAACAGAAACAATTAAAAGATCATTCTTAAATCAACCCATACAATACTGACAAGTGAATCACGCATTCCATCACAGAGTTACATTCAAATTGATAGGGAGCATGTCCAAATGTAGCCAATGCAGCTTGTTTGATATTATTCATTCTGTGGTGCAGTGGTCTGAAAAAAACAAGTAGAAAAATCAAAAGGTAATTAGCAGAAAGTGCACAAGGATCAAAATGCCTCTGGGTTAGACCCTAGAGGCCATGATGTCAGTGGAAGTCTTTTCCAGGATGCTTGATATGGGCCCTGTGGGCTCCTGCTGATAAGATTGAGGAGCAGGTTGTTAGGCGACCCTCAGGGTGCTGCTTGTTGGCTAACAATGCCGCCTCAGTGCCAGCTATCTGGCCATCTCACCACAGACCACATGTGGGCCTCCCGGACACAGGTAATCAGGGCTGTCAGAATGGGATCAGCTCCTCTTGCGGAGACCACAAACTAGAATCTCAAGCGTGTTAAACTCTATTTCTACTGAAAATATACGAGAATACAGACCTACATAAACAGTTCACAATGTTTATGAGACTGACTTAGAGGTCAGGTTTGACAAAAACCCAAGTTATACTGTGCAATCAATCATTCAGAAAGGTTGCACAGCTCTCAAAAACTCATTTTGTACAGTAGCTAGGCACCTGGACTGAGACTAACTGTGTGTCACAGTGTATCAGTCACATTTAGCAACATGTCAGACGCACATTTTCCTCATTCTCTTCTCTTTAGTGACCCTCCTTACACAAGCACCACCACAGACTCTCTGTTGAACCGGTTGGTGGCGAAATCTCTGTTTCATTGTGATGCCTGTTGTCATGGATATGCCCAGGTGCTGCTCACGAGCTGAAGCTGAGGTATCAGAAAACTGAGGCGCTCACTAATCCCTCTCCATACCACAGTGTGTCAATAATCAGGAATGCACTCCCTAAACTAAACCATTGTTCCTCTGCCAAGAAAATCACAAATATAAGCACTGACACTGCCTCTGGGCACTGCAGCCTCTGAGACTGGAAAAGAAATGAACTAAAGAGAAAGAACAACAAGAGTTTGGGATGGAGGAAGGAAGCTTTGATATCTCTCCAGACAGCTTAATACCATCTAAATCATAAAGCTCCCTGCTAAAGTGCATGGGGAGATGTATAGTGTTGTATTGTTGGGAACTGACTACAGTAGCGGGGCGGTAGCTTCTTTGTACAGTAAGAGAAAGACAGAGACGGTTTGCTCCTAAGAGGGCCAGCTGCTGTCAACAGTTGGATGGCTTTGAACTAGCACTAAGCCCTGAGACAGCAGGAAATATCCTCTCCACGCCTTTGAACTCAGCTCCATTAGAGTCCAATTTAGAATATAAATTGAAATAGAAAAATAATCTCACACGGACTCATACAGAGGCTCTTGACAATGGCCTCTGATCTTTGTGGACAAAAGCTACTCAGTCAAACCAAGCTGGTCATTTTGGTCATGTTGGTTGCCCACTGTCTATCTCATATGGAGTGAATTCATGTTGCATGCAACGGCAACATATTGTTTTAAGGACGATTGTGCGGACTCAAGTAATTAGCCTCATACAACTTCGACAGAGGTTACGCACAGCAGCTAACATGCTGAGCGATCATCTTGATCAAAAAGCAACAGTGGCCCAAATGAGTTTCTTCAAAGTTGGATCTGGATACCAGAGGGCTTCCAGGAGGTCCTCAGCAAAATGAGGAATAGTTTAATTTAACTGTAAATTCATTTAATAGAAAGTGTTAGAATGCAGAAAATGAGGAATCATTTTAACATTTTCTTCTTTCTGGTTTACATTCACCACGATTTGTAAGCTCACGATTGCTCAGATGCTTTTCACAAGCATTTAATACTGAACACAAACCAAAATATCTCTCTGTATAAAGGTCCTTCTAGGGCAACATCACTTTAAATGGGTGTGCACGGCTTTTTGAAAGTCAACCTAGGAGTCCAGAACATGAAAAAGTAAAGAAAAAAAAAACTGCCTCAAATGACCTACAGACATGAGCAACTCATACTATAAAATCAGACATGCAGACATGACTAGCTCCATCCTATGAGAGACAAGACAATAGCTCGCCTGTTGTCTGTCTGTGTATGTGAGCGTGTGTGTGTGCATGCGTCTGTGTATCAAAGAACAGGGAAACGCAGAACCGTACAGGCGGATGCGGCCGGTGTGGCAAGACCACTGCGGAGTGCCCCAGCAGTGGAAAGGTTCTCTTGACAGCTTTATTGTGTGAAATGGCTTAGCCACAGCCAGTTCTGCTTCCCCGAGATGCAAGGCCTCATGGCAAGCCACAACAATAAGCATCTTTGTCAAGCAGTACTATTATCTTTACGCATTACTGTAAATGACAGGACAGCGTAGTGAGTCGAAGATCCCACTTAATGAGCTCCAGGTATGTGCTTGTCATAAAACTGGAGACTAATTTCAACATGTGCAGATCTGAGCTCATGTTCCTTCTGTGTCGGAGAATGCATGAGCTGATCTGAGACCGGCTCGCCTGAGCTGCTTTGGGGGCTTAGCATTATAGAAATGAAGTTCATATGAAAAGTGACACCTGGTCAGCAATTGAGAATGTCAGAATCTTTCATAACGTTATGCATCTAGGACGTACGTTGACGGATTCTTTAGAGACAACAGTTCATTTTATTTGGTCCAAACCATCGCACCTGGACTGTTAAGGAGGCTTCAACCTGACATGATGAAAGCGCAAGCAGAATGTACCACTGCCCTTCAACAGCTAATTTCAACAGGAGCTGTGTATTGCTTCTTCTGGTTATTAGCAAGTGGCTTGTGAACTTGAACTTGACCTGCCACTCTCCATAATGCTGATATGTCCCAACGTGTTGGATTCTGACAGTTTTGATTGGTCAGGTTACGCTGAAGAGACACTGACAAGCAAAGAGCTTCAGCCGTTGAAGTTCAGCTCAAAGCGTCGTGGAACCAACCCACCGCTCTAAGCTTTGTTGCAGAACGCTTCATGATTTACACCACCCAAGCAGCACCCAGCACTCAAACCACAGAGAGCAGGGGGATTATACCACCACTACTTCCACTATGACTTGCCAGTGTGATGGCTGCCTTAGTTTGTAACACTGCCCAATTACAACTGATCTAAATCAGACAGACATTTGGCAACCTGTCATCCCATAAGATTAGAGATTTTGGCAGCCAGGGCATCAAAACAAACCATTTGCAGTACTTGTAACTTGACCTATGGACTTGTCTGTTCTCTTTGTTGTAATTTACCTTCTTGTCTTGACCAAGAAGAAAAAACTGAATACAAGCATCAGTCCAGGCTGTGGTTTGCCCTCGGTTCATTTTGATAGGCTAGGCCTTCCAAACCTGAGTAACTGCTGGTAATTAGATGTCAACATCCACCTTGTTATACTCTTAAAACCATAAGGAAAAAGAATTGAACAGAGAACCATGCACTGATATGTTTTGGAACCGTTTGATTGTCGCCATTATGATTACATTCTCAATCCTAATGAACCACACCACAGTTTCCTCGGAAGAAGACTGAGACTCACTTTTTCAGGCGATCTTGATGCCTTTCTTTAGTTTGCACCTGAGTTTGAATAGCATTGTTCTCTCTTGCCCAAACAAACAGAAAGGAGCAAAAGCCCCAGAGTTTGATAAAACCTGTCCAAACATGCTTGGTGTAAATGCACCCTTAGTCACCATGTTAAGTCAACAGGTTGGAGGCAAACAAACAGGCAGAGGCACTTGACGTTCTGCTAGGTTATGGCTGAACCTGAGCTTGACTCCTCTTTCACCTGGTGTTCCGGCTGTGTTTTAGACAGTGCTGGTTGCGACTGTGACCCCAGACTTGTAACTCCTAGCCATCCTCGCTCGGCAAGTGCTCACTCATCCTGATGTCATGGGTCTAATTGCTTGCACTGCGTGGGATGTGAAGTCTGATATATGGTACATTGTTGACGAGTGTGAGTGTGTGTCATCAGGAGCCAGGCTAACACATGCCTGCAGGCAAACACACACACACACACACACACACACACACACACACACACACACACACACACTCATGTCTTCACCTGCCACAACCTATCATTACTGCTGTCACGTAGCCACCTCCACAGCGGGCCTCACAAGCCCCGACAACCACCGGCACACACACCTGGAGGGCCAAACACTCCGTTCCCAGCCTTGTGCTTCATAAACATGGCCTTCTAAATACACTCTTACATTAACACACACACACACACACACGAATACACACATACACACACCTATTCATATCCTGCAGCCTCAGCTTCTGCCTTTGCCCCTCCCTTTCTCTGTAAAGTATGTCTTGCTTTTCTATCTCCCCGACCGCAAATGCTTTAGTGCTGTTTAATTTATTTCCTTTATTATCATTTTCCATACCAGCTGAGTGAAACAGCTCATTTACTGCGAGGCCAGGTCAGCAGCTGCTTCCAGGTAAGCTCCTCCTGTGACTGTGCACACAATAGGTCACAGAAGACTGGGCACAGTGCAAAGAAATGGAATCTAAATTGAAGCTGTGCAATCGAAGCGGAGCAATGCAACTAACTACACCACTTTGTATTCAAACAGATTGAATTCTGGCTCTGCGGGCATTGACATTTAACTAAGATGGCTTCCTCACACATTTTCTAACCCATGTTTGCTCGAGTCATGCTCCTTAAGAGTGTACACGGGTGAATGAATGCACAAGACCACTAAGCAAACCTGTGGCTGACATTGTGCACCTGAGCCCAGTGCGCCTGCCACACATACATGACCTTTTCAAAGGCTGTCACCATGACAAATCAGAGACAAAAACTTCTTCAGATCTCAGCCTGCTGGTTCTGAGAAGCCTGTGCAAAGAAAAACTTCCGCCAGAGTCAATCAAGCAAACAATGCAAGACCTCTGGAACGTGCTCCCCTGACACAAGCCTTTGAACAAAACAAAAGCCACCGTGGCGTTTGCCCTCCTTTGTCATGTAACAAAGTTCTTGTGGGTCTGTGCTTGCTCAGCACCAGATGCTATTCAGAGAGGCCTTACTGTGCAGCAGTGTACACACAGTCCGGATTCAGCTCTGCCTTGATGTGAACCATATAGATATGTTCACTGATGTCACTCTGCCAATGGGTGTGTGAAACCTGAAACTCAGAGGCTTTAGCAGCTGGCTGAGTTATGGGGAATCTAGAGGAGCAGCATGTCACACCTTATGAGAGAAGCCTACTTAAATTCACAGAAACCACAGGTAGATTAAATAGATTATCTACGCATTCCCTTATAATCAGCTGTCATCAAGCATAAGACATTGATTGTGCAAATTACACGATGCTGTTCAATGACATGTATAAAATATGAAGCAGGTATTCAGACGGACACAGTGTATACGCAGATATTTTGGCCTGAATTTTAGACGTTTGGGGTCAGCATCTGTCCATCTTTGGTTTTAGACAGATTACATAAATAAATTACTCTTGTAATACTATCTTCACTTCATCTGTCTCTTCTACTCCTCTCCATGTGTGTGGAGGGGCTAAGCCCCATCCTCAGAGAAACACAGAGAGCAATGTCCCGCAGTCTCATCCCATCCATGCACGTGAGTGGGAAGTAGGAAGCGAGTGCACACCTGGCACAAACCAGCTACTGCAGAACCACGTACCACAGGATTTTTTTTTTTTTTTTCCCTTAGGATGCCACTTTGCATCATGTACTTAAACTGCCTTGTACTGAGACCTCAATTTTTTTCAGTTTTTCATGGACCTGCCCGTTGCACATTGGATCTCCACACTCTCTCACTATATACTGCATAATGTCCTCATTTCAGCAAACACCGCTGATTTGACGTTGGACATTATCCTCTGCCCAGATAGTGATTAGAGCCATAATGTCCTTGTTTGACCAGCACTGCCACTTGTTCTCCATTTTTCTGTTCTACGTTATTTTTCTCCATTTCTGCAACAATAGCGAATCACTGCAGTAAGAACTGTACTTACCAGCTGCACCCGTCTCCTCACTTATGACCCTGAACTCTGCCTCAGACCTTGGTTAGTCCTGTCTGGCTCATGGATATTTGGTGGACTATTAGCACCTAGAAAATGGCTGCAATATAGCCCCACCGAAGTGTAATAAACTTCCTCCTATTGTTTGCATCAGTTGAAAGTGCAACAGGTTTTGAACCCCAAACCTGACTGCCTTACATCGAAGATGTATCGACCAGAAAAATGTAGGCTTTTGCTTTGTGGCTAAAATAACCACCGGGTTTAAGTACAAGGACTTTGTGAGCCTCAGTGACCCTAGGAGCAAGGCTGTCAGGAGATTTGGGGTTTCGTTTAGGGCAACCAAGGCAATCAAGTCTCAGGAAAGGGGCAAAACAAACAGTGCTTCCTTCCCTATGAATGTCTCAGAAAGATGAAAGAACCTTGGCTGGAGGAGGGATACCAAGGCTTTTTCCATCTCCTGGTGCTCTCAACTGGACATTTAATGTAGTTGCCAGGTAACCCCAGTAGTTGCCCTGTAAATTTGCTAACACAACTCCTTCAATTATTTTTGTAAACCAAGCCTATGCTTGTCTCTCTCAGCCCCTTTCACACATGCACTGGGCACCGCAAGTTATCCTGACGTAAGCTGGAAGAGCTGCACATGTGAACACAAATGTCTGCATCAGTTGTTCTGCGCTTTATCGTCCCAGCTCCCTAGAACTGGGAGGATAAAGTGTGTCTATACATCATGCTACCTATTTAAACATAGCATGTCAAAAGTGGGCTTGCACCTAAAAGCAAACAAACAAAACAAAAAAACAAAACAAAAAAAAACAAGTATAGTGTTAGGATGAGTTATGGGCACATAGTTCCTACCTATCTCCTCTACTTCCTGCCTTCCTGTCTTGTGTTTTGTTGGCTGGTGGTGCTGGGCAGGGCCTTTTAATTAAATCAGGTGCACATGACAAGGTTGAGTGGCACACGTGAGGAATCTGCTGTGAACAGTTGTGGAGACCTGTTTACCTGCTTTGCTGCCAACCACCGCTGTCTTGTTTCGTTTGCAAATCGAATAACTCATATGCACAAAAACTGAACGTCCATCCATACTCGTTTGGGCTCGTCAGTGTCAAAGACCATGCCAGGGATCCTTCACTGTTTGTTCGGCCCGTTCTCCAGTCAGGTAAGCCCAGTCGATCCAGCCATCAAACCCTGGTATACGCACACACTTATGTTAGGGAGTGAGTGGCCCTGGACAACATTATACTGATGCAACTGGCTCAACTCTCACAACAATAGTTAGAGATTAAGCAAAGTATCAAATCATCAGTTAGATTTGACTCTATTTCCCAAGATCCTCTTTAACTTCTGGCCAACTACTTTAAAGTGACATAAGTACTGGCAAATATCATGAAAAAGGACATGAAGTGAGAAAACAATAGCGGAGACAATGCATGGAAGTGTTATAAATGAGAAATGAAGGACTGATACACTAAAAAAGACATGTATCCCACTAGTGAGGCACTGGTCGATCAGGTCAGATCCTATAGCTTTATAAAACTGTAAGCCTTGGATCTACCGAAACAGACAATGGTGCTTTTTATCGCTTTACACTTGTCTTTTTTATTTTGATAGGTGAGATTATGTTTTTTTTAATCATAAAAAAATGCACAGTTTTGTTTTGAACATTCAGTCTAACGATAAAGTCAGAAAATACATTGAGCTTTGGCCTCAAACCAGGGTTTACCCTGTGCCAGGATTACTTCTTTCCTTCTCGCTTGTTTCTCTCCATGTGTGTATGTGTGTGTATATGTATACTGTGTGTTAAGAATGACCTCATCAAGCAATAGAATACACAGCAGAAGGGTCTGGGTAACCTCACATCCACGCTATGCCAGAGAGCCCCGACATCGTCTCCCCGCCTCATTTACATACAACAATATACAGGTCCACAGCCCACTCCCAAACACACATACACAAACCATTCATGGCACGCTAAACTCAATCTCAGTCAGAGCGCGTCTGTATGTATGTGCACAAATGTGTGTGTGTGAGTGTGTGTGTGTGTGTGTGTGTGTGTTCGTACATGAGCAGAGGAGAGGTTGAGGTTGCCAAATACACATGCCAAATCCTTGGGGCACAGAGAGCAGGATGCTCTATAGACATTAAGTGAAACGGTACAATGCTTTTATTGTTCAAAATCAATTAAGCGCTCTTGTCATTTACTTTTTTTTTTCTCTCTCCGTCTTTCTAACTGTACCACACAAGGGCAGGGTGCTCTGTTAATCCCACAGAAATGTATCCCTTTGCGCCTCCGTCGTTAAAAGCACAGTATGTGATTGCTGTGAGAAATATGCAGAGCTGTCTCCCATGGCAGTGAGATAATGGGGGAACATCAAACCTCGGGAGTGTGTGTGCATGCATCTGTGTGTGTGTGAGTGTGTATGTGTGTGTGTGTGTGCGCACAGGGCAAGGCATGATCAAACAAAGCACGTACAGGTACAGTATGCCATCTGCACTCCCTCCTCCAGCCCCCAAAAAACTCCCCCTGGCCCCCTCCATCTCCACACAGAGTCTTCGCAGTGTATGGAGTGTCAGAATGAAAGAGGCCTTGTCTAAGAGCCTAATCCTTGGGCGATTAGTCAACGCGTCTCGATTAAAAGCCGACAATGCCGCCACGCCTCCATCTCTCACCCCCAGTGGAAATGGCAGCCCACAGGTGTCCACACAATGTGTCTCATTAGAAAAAAATGGGGGGTGGCAGGATCGGGGGGCGGCGAAGGGGGGGCTTTCAGATGAGAGAGGAAAAGAACGAGTCAGGACCGTGGTCTGAACAATCCTCCACAAAAGACTTGATCGTGCCAGCGAGAATGCCAGGATAGCTCCGTAAGCATAGCGATGCATTTTACGTGACGTTTGTGCTTCCTTTTGGAGCGTATTGTGTTTAGTGCTGGGGCAAACTGAGCGTGCACAAGTTTTCTCTTTTCTGCAAATGTTAATGAGAGACACACAGAGAGAGAAAGACAGACGGAGAGAAAAAATGGCACATATATTTTTGACAGATTATCCCTTCATCAGTTGGTGTTTTCTGTAAACAGCCATTTTGAAGTGGAAGGATTGAGAGCAGAGAGCTAATCAGCTTCATCCACCCTCACTTTCCATCAACATGCTCTCAAAGGGTAAATACCTCGCAGTGCAGGTAAATACCTCATCTTAGGGATGTTCCCATGCTGCAACATGCCACCATTACCAAAAATATTGTACTTCAGAGACTTTGATGTCATTGTACACATAATCAGGCATACATAAACTTTCCTTATCAGTGCTTAGGACGAGTCTGAGAGCAGAAATGGTTGACAGATGGCATTAGTAGAATATGTTTGTCCTGAATCAGACCTGACTGAGACTGAGTCTGCATGTTGTTTTTGAGTTACATTGTTTATAAGTGTTGATCAGTAGGATTCATCAAGGTAGTAATGTGAAGGGCCTGTAAGTCTCTCTCTCTCTGTCTCTCTCTCTGAATCATGGCTTTAACAGCATGGCAAGCACACCTTTGAATGAATATATGATATGCATACATGCAAAGTAATCGTAATCACATTCATGTCCTATTTACATATCTGCTAAGACCAAAAACATACACCAGAAAGACAAAGACACACACAGATTCAGTCCGTTTCAGATGATACATATAACTTTTCCTGCATGTCTTCTTAGTGCTCCAGTTACACACTTTTACAGTCATGTTTGTGGCACTGGTGTAAAAAATGTGCTGCAATGTCAGTTTCCTCTCCTAATAAAAATGTAATCTTGTAAATGCAGAGTTTGTGGAAGAATATGAGAATATAAGAGGAAATGCATTTCATCTTCAATTTTAACTGTGTGCACACTGTACACAGAGACATTCATGTTTCTCTCGCCATGATTATTAAGGACAACCTGTTTCATCAGTCTAGTTATGGTCTACAATTCAATATTTCGTTTTAAAATATTTAACGTAAAAAAGGTATTCAGTCATAGTCATATTTCCTGTCCAGAGATGTGTAACAGTTTACTTTTGGGGTGGAGGGATTTTAACTACTAATCATATTGGTTGTTAGTCCATGATGAGCCTACTGTTCGTCAGAATGCTTTAAATATGTTAAGACATTCATTACACTTTTTTTTTTCAGCTAAAATATTCACTAGATAACATCCTCATTCAGCTTTGCATGCATTGTTGTTAACAGAGCTTCAGTGCACTTAGCATGGTTACACATTTCATAATGTAAACTCCACGTCGGTGGTTTATATCAAGGTTTTGTAGAAGTTGTTATGGGCCCCAGATTTCACTGCCATAAGGTAAAGCTGTTAAGATAACACTGCCAGGTATTTTTGTTATATTGTAATATGTGAGCCAAATTTGAAAATTAATATGCTTTAATGTGAAGTGCTTACACTACCATGTTAAAGCTTCCCAAAACATTTTTCTTTATCATCAAGCCGATGTAAGTGCAACTTGTGGTGTGTCAAAGTGTATAATAAACAGATAATAAAAAGATAATTCATAATAGAAAATGAAATAATAAATAACATATTTTTTTAAATCCTGAAAGCCGATTGATTGATTGATTGATTGATTGATTTTTCTCTAAAACTGTCCATGTATGAATGTTTCACAGAGGAGTTCAACAACTGAAACTCCTCTTTGTCTTGGTGACAGCAAAAATAAATCATCTGTAAAGAGCATAAATTTAATTGTGTTGTCATTCACCGTAAGCCCAGGAGCTGCAGGCTGTTCCACAAGTCTTCTCTTTCTTTTTTCTCCACCCTTCCTTCTCTTAAAGGACAAACAAATCCTCATACCAAGTGCTGACAGATTAGTAGTTTGCCAGCCAACTGTATAACAAGATTTTAACTCTTAGTGGCCGGTTTTTTTTTTCTGCTCTTGCAAATTGAGGCAATGATCATTATGAAGCTCCAGCTCCCACTTCTGAGGCAGCAATGTTTACTGTTTAAACCAGCGGTATATCCTAAAATTAATCCTGACTCACAATATAAATCACTTTTTGCACATACAAATTTAGCCACACTTTTACAATAATTACAAAATTGATCAATTTGTGTAATTACCGTGCAATTAGTCACTTAAATGCAGCGCTGCATCTGTGGTACCTACAATTTATCCGGGGTTCAGCTCTTCCATTGTCATTGTGAGTTTAAACCATTTTTCTTAATCTGCTCCTAGTTAACCCATGGCAGCTTGAGTAACAGGAAATGACCTTTGGCCCTTGGGACAGACTACTGTACTTCCCCAATCACATCCATCGTGTGCCTAACCTTGATTGAAAGCCTGAGCAGGGAGGGGTGTGTCTTTGGAGACCGGACATATAGAGGAATCGCTTACCCCTTGCCTCAAGAGACCCTGATAGACTTACAGAGAGGTGGGCTTCAAATAACAATGGCAAGAGGGAGGGGCTGAAATGTTTCCTGAGATCTCATGTTGTTAGGAGGACCACAGCACTTGCCAGCCAGACAGTTGAGCAGGCAGTATGAGGAGGTCCACAGGGCGCGAACACACATGGTTTGAGTTTGGCTTCGTGTAGGAACGGGAGGAAAGAGGGGCCTGGTAGCAGGAACCCTCCAATTCTCACTTCCTGCTTCTGCTGGAAATGCGATCTGCGTGCCCACCGTCGCCATGAACACAGAGCACAGTGTTCACCCAGCAGCCGAGGGGATTGCATGTTCATGCGGAGGGCACCCCATCACATCGAATCAGCCTGTCAGCACCGTGAAACTCAGGCTGGTGTTTCTCTAATGAGCCGGGGGATACAGCAAAGACAATCCCATTCAATCATGCTGTCAGTTCTCCTGCACCACGGCGGCAAGTCAGGTGACAGCCCAGTCACTGCCTCGCAGTCATGAAGATTCAGGAAGATTTTTTTTTTTTTTTTCAAACAGATGGATTGATAATTAAATGAAAGAGAGAAAAGAAGGATATCCTATCAAACACTTTTTCCTCCAAGGAGTTAATCTGTCTGTGTTTAAATATGATGTCTCCTGAAGATATTTTTCTTCATCTTATTGTCATGAGTGGTTAGGAATATTTCCTTCTGAGGGGCTACAGAAAACAACAATGTCTTAAGCAAGACCTTTTGATGTGGACTGTTGAGCACACAGGGATATTGACAGCTGATAATAACTGCAGAAAGAGAGGATATGGCATTGGTGACGCAAGGGGAGAGGCCATAATTACAGGCTTGTGCAAGCACCTTAATTATCTTTACTAGCTGAGAGCCAAAATCAATGTCACTTAACCTGCTTCTGCAAGAGAGAACTCCAGCTGACCTCTCTGTCCCTCTCTGACAGCGGAAGGTGACTCACCTTGGAAAACCACAGGTTACATTTAGACAAGTAAACACACTGCACCTACGAAACCACTGAAAAAGTCCCCATATTTGAATCAGTGACCTTCCTTTCACCTAATAATTACAAAAAAATTCAAAGACAAAAATAATTCTATTTTTATACATTTTTTCTTTTTGTTTTTTTTGTTCATTTGTCTGTGCTGTTGTACATGTACAGTTGTGCATGTGACAAATAAATGTCTTGAATAATTGAAACTTGAAAATAATATAACCCCCAGAAGGTTTGACAACAATACCAGGACCTCTTTGGATGGCTAAGGCATCAAATGCACCCACGAGCTCTGCATGGTGCACCGTGTGTGTGTGTGTGTGTGTGTGTGTTTGTGTGTGTGTGCTGTGTGTGCATGTGTCCATGTGTGCTCTGTGAGTTGCCAAGGCCTTAGCCTCACTGTTTATGCTCTGCTGTGTCTGGGTCAGCGGGGCTCTTGACTGAATTCTTGCCGCAGCATGCAGAAAGTTTTAACGGTGTTGTTGCAGGAGGAGGAATGATTACATTATAAAAATACACACCATATGTCGTCATGAGAGCCCAAACCGCACAATGACAAACGGCAGAATCCAACAGGCCTCTTTACTAAGCCTGAGCCTTCTGAGCTGATACAGCCTCGCCATGCCTACCTAAAGCTATGATCACCTTCCTCAGACCTGGGTGGTTGAAAAAAAAAGAAAAACAGCCAGGTGAAATGACTTCAAAGACAACATAGGCAGGAGAAACAGACATCATGAGGGAGAGTGTGTACTAAAGAAGGCCATCAGATGGTTTTCAGTTTGAAGTTTCAGTTTGAAGATGGGCCACTGGGCTGCACACAAAGGGACTATAATGCCACTTTTACACCAACCAAGCAAGGTTTAGACGGGTTTTGTTTACATTAGCGGAAGCCCCTTTCACATATTCCATCTCCAGGTTTGCTGAAACCTGACTGAAATACAGCACTTTCTCTCATGCTCCACTCTGCTGATCTCTCATTGTAAATCTGAATAAATAAATATACAAATCACCATCTGTAATTTAACATATTACATAAGCTACATTTACAAAATTGTAAAGGGTCGATTTAAGTCACGATGATTACTCAACTGACTAATGTGTCAAATAAAGATGTAATTTAATGGTTACACACTGCGTGTCTCATTGTAGCTAATAATCTAGATTACATGCTCAGACCTATTCCGCATTGGTGTCAGCTGAGTCTAAATGGTCCTTGTTTTTTGGTTGTAGCCTGGAAAATGCACCAGGGTAAAGACTGCCTACCTAAAATGTAGCACACGGCCTGTGTCACTGTGTCTATGCAAATCGCAAATTAGCAGGCGACCTGTTTACACCTCGGCCAACTGGAGTCGAAGCTGACGACTACCTGATACTCTTGCAGGGTTCAGGACGTGGGACTAAAATGTCGAGTTAACCCATTTACGCTGCGCTCAAGTCCCAGATGGTGCTGCGATTTCAGGTTTGCGTGAAAGAAAGGAACTGGCAGTGAGCATGCGAATGTTAATGTGGCCTTGGAAGAAAAGGTCATCATTGTTACTTCAAACCTACCCAAACATAATGTGACGAACTTAATGGTTACACAACGTTTGCATACACAGTTGTCCCTTCTGTGTGAACCTTCCCACAGGGGGTAAGAAGCCAGTCAGGTACCTCGATCGGAACCTCGCCCTCTTTCCTCCCGTCTCCATTTCACTCTCTGTGTGCGCTCCTTGTGTCTCATAACAAGACAGAGCACGCTCACTGTAAACCTCTTGGGGTGGGGGGTGAGGACGGGGGGGGGGGGGGGGGGGGGGAGGGGGGGGGGGGGGTGAAAGGGATTGGGAGATTAACTTTATTTTGAATTCCTTCCCCTTAATGTGGCAATTACACCCCTTCCCCCCTCCCTTACCTCTCCTCTCCTCTCTCAGCAGCACAGCACGGAGTCTGTTCCAAAGCACATCAAGTATTTGTTTTGTACACAGAAACCATTTCTTTCACCGCCAGCCGAATCTCAAACTTCGCATCAGAGATGGGCTACTGTCATTCGACCGAGGGTGGTATGCATTTATAGGTTCTATGAAAATGAGTGCTGAATGTGGATTCCCCAACTCAGATGGGACAAAAAAAAAAAAAAAAAAAAAAATCCAACCCCAATTATCATTAGTTACTGCTAAATGTGGAATATAACCTTGTATGGCTATGCCAGAAAAAACAGAACTGTGCTAAATTGGTGAAGGTTGATAAGGATCATTTAAACAAGCTGACGTGTTCATCAGATGAATTTGAAATGAAATTGATTAAATTTATTTGACTGATTTTCTTGATGTTAGAGCAAAGGCTAATGGCTCATTTAATGGTTGAACGCCACTATTTTTGGTATTTGTGTGTCTCCTTTCTTAATATCCAGTGTTTTCTGAGCATTTTGCTACCTGAGTGCTGGAAAAACCAAGGCTTCCACTAGTTCAATCTATTCTTGTGAAATATGTTTTCCTGAATGAGTTGAAAGTAGATGGCTAAACGCTTTTAATGCCATAATTCTATGGATTTTAATCGCACCACTGTGCCACGTCATAAGCCAGGTTATTTGTGTCTAAGCTTAGTAAGCAGATCAGAAGGTGAGTATTTGTTATAGTGTGTGTGTGTGTGTGTGTGTGTGTGTGTGTGTGCAAGATGATTTTGCTGCATCCAAGACATTGGTCAGGAATGCTTCAGTTACAAAACCCTAGAGTGCGTGATCATGATCTCCAAAGTCCCTGATCCAAACCATTTGTGTAACAAAACCAACTTGGAGACCTGAGATTTCTCGATTCTCTTTTCGCTTTTTTGCGCCGCTTCTCACTGCTCTGTGTCCAGCCCCTCAGAGGCGACATTGACTCTCCTATGGGAAATAAATCACACCAAAGGGCTCCATTTCCCCCTTTTCTTTGCTTGGAGGGCCAGCCACAACCCCCCTTTTCACTACATTTTCACACATTCCATGCATCCAAAATGGCCCCATTTTCTATCAACTAAGCTTCTTAATTGACTGTTCTATACAGGGGGGGATTAGGCGATAAGAGGGGCAAGAAAGAGAGGGAAAGCAAAACAAAAAGAGGAAGTAAACGGTCAGTTGAGGGGTGGCAAGACACTAAAGGATTACCCCTGTCATCTGCCCTGGGATAAAAATACATCTTTAGAAGTATGGGGAAAGGAGGAAAGACTTTGTGAGGTATCCAAGAAAAACGGGTGTCTCAGGCACTTTTGGAGGCACCCTCAGCCCAGGGCAGAGGAGAGGAAGGCCCCTGCTGCGAGGATTCAGCTTTTCTTCCAACAGTAGCTACAGTTGGGCCCCTCTGAGAGCCTAGAAGCCTTTCCATGCATCTCATCCCCTATGTTCCTTTGCAATAGAGTTCACAATGCTTGGCCCAGTCATGTTCTCTGCTGCTTTATGTTATTTTGCAGTGTAAATATATTGCTGCCACGCCATGCGGTTATGTTCTTCTCTGTTCTTTCCATTGTTTGCTGAGCTGCCAGTATATGCTATGACTCTCATTACAAACAAGGAAAAGGGAGAGGTTGTAAAATGAGGTTTCATGCTGTTGTGAGATCTCTAAACCCTTAAGAGCAAAAGCTGGAGAATGACTTGGAGCTACAGGTATTGTGAATGTGTTCTATAGCCTGTGAGCACACACACACACACACATACACACAAACACACTGACAGAGTGCCAGCTGTGCCACTGACGTAGGTGGAGTCCGAATATCAAGCCAACACAGGCCTTTATAATCGTCCTGGATTTATAGGTGTGGTGCCTTGTGTTATATATCTAATTACAGATTTTTACAATGATAGCATGTTAAATGAAATGTAATACAAGAGCGTTAAGGCAAGAACCATTGCTTTGACCTAGACATGGCAGCCCATGAAGCCCTACCTTTTAATTTCACCATATAGGGTTTCAGCAAAAAGGACCACTATGCTTCCTCCTCAGGGGAGCAGTGTTTATGTCACTGGCAGCAAAGCAGACAGGAAAGACTTTTTTTTTTTTTTTTTTTTTGCAATCTGCCTCTCATTTTCAGACTTATCACTTCATTTGGTCTAAGCTCTCTCTCTCTCTCTCTCTCTCTCTCTCTCTCTCTCTCTCTCTCTCTGTCTCTCTCTGTCTCTCTCTCTCTCTGTCTCTCTCTCTCTCCTTTTATCTTGCATTCGCCAAACAAAGGTGCCATTAAGTGGCATACCTTCTGACAATATTTAATTAGGTTAAAACAAGTGGAAATGGCCAACTCCAATTCCAGGGAAATTCCAGCTAGGGATGGTGGGTGAGGGTGTGTGTGTGTGGGGGGGTTGGGGGGCAGGTGGGGCAGTACGGGGTGGCAAAAGCATAGAGGGGAGGGGATGAAAATCAAGCTCCATCCCTTTCTGACAGATTTGTACAGAGAGGGAAACTTAACACGCTGTTTATTTGACTATGCCTTCCGTACGCACGTATCATATTAAAAACCACAAGCGTCGGGAGAGGAGACAGAAGAAAGAGCTCTTTCCTGCCCTTAACAATGCCTGAGCTGTTCGGGGTGATTTATGCAACACAAAGGTCTCAGCGAGGGGAGAGAAACACACACTTTCATGTGTCACTCACCAACACTCTCGACTGCCACTGATGATCTGCAGTGACATATCTGTGCTGACGTGTACGCAAGTATATATCGTTGCACGCGCATGCACAGGCAGACAAGCCTCTACACACACTTGTACTATATCACAGAGACACACCAATGCATCTGTCAGTTGTCACTATAATCTTCAATCTGGCACCTGACGATCAGCAAACAATTATAAAGCCATCAAGCAAGCAAATCCTGGTGGTGTTGAAACTATAATAAAAAGGATGTGGAATAAAACCCTACGGTTGACAGATTTTGTGTACACTGTTAAAGCACACACTGTCCTTGACAATGCAAGCTTATCAAAATTTTGACAGAGTTTATAATTGGCAGACAAGACCTTGGCAAGACTATAAATGTAAATTTCCCTCTTGAGGATGTTCTTATTTTGAAAAACATTAAAATCCATTGTGATCCATTGTGTGTGATTCGATCAAAATTAATCTATTTGTTATATAATATTTCATGTAGTTATTACATCAAGTTCATAATGAAACAATGTTGAGTAACTGGGTACAAGTAACCCACTCTGCCACCAGAAGTGACGCATAAAATTTCAGAATGAAACCTTTTCAAATCTGCCAAGGTGGACACGTGTATCTAAATTTCGAATTCTGCAGCACACCTCTCACACGTACGGCAGAGTAACTAGAGCTCACACCTAACACACATTTTTGTTACATCCATGGTGGAATTTTCTGAAACAAAAACATGTTATTATAATTGTCAGCAGCATTTAACATCAGAATACATCATCCTCTGTTTCAACTGGCTCTGAGGAATCCTGCTCTCTCCCTGCCCTCACATTTGCAGAGCAGATGTCTTGATTAGAGCGTACCAAGAAAATCTGTCATCTCCCAACAATGATGGGGGATATAAAAATGCACAGCCTCTGACACCGTTGAGTTAATAAGAAATGACAATGTGTTGAGCACTAAAACACTTCTGCTGTCTAAGAGAATTCCTTATGCCACGGATTATTGCATGCTGACCATTTGCCTTATAACACATTATAATGCATACAAAAAAATCTGGATTTAATCCAAGATTATCAGTGCAGAAAATGAAGACCACCCGTATTTGCTCATATAAAGATCATGGCTCTCGTGTCCAATCAGATATCATAGATCAGACTGTTTATGAGACAACCTGTAAAGACCAGAGGCAAAGACTCAACCACATGTTTTACTGCTCCGGTGTGTTTGAATAATCAGGTACAAGTAAAACAAACAGCTACAGAAGGGATGTTTAGCATGGAGGTCAGGATCCAACTCATGGTAATAAGTGTTCATTAGTTTTAATAGCCTGGCTCCTGGACCAGATGAAATGGAGACCAGAAGACCACATCCAGCTAATGTAAATAAACCTAAAATCTCCTTCCCTCTCTTTCTTTTTATATTTTCTCTCAATTTCTTCACAGCTTGGGTAAAGGTAAAGCAGATAGCGCTGAACACGGGGCACTGGGAGAAGATAATGGTGTACTAACCACTACATTCTGTATTGTGCTGCTCTTACATAAATGTTTTAGCACTGTGCATGGTTTGCATTTAGTCCAGAAAAGAACATGCATTAGCTAGTAGGCCTATGTAGATCTACTGTGTGCGTGTTCCTTGCCCGTGTTCAGTGCCACATCTTGGTCCCACCTGAGCCCATACAGAGGCAGTGAGGCAGGCCCAGTGGACCTGATGCCCCCCCAGCACAGGCCGGGAACATAAACACGGCTTGGGCCTGGCTGAGGAGAGGGAGACCCCGTTTATTTTTGGATATGTCTGGGTCTGAGACACAAGCTTCCCCCCCGGACCACAATTCTAGAAAGATAGAGGTGGAAAGAGGGACAAAGAGAGAGGAGAAGAGAGGACGGCTTCCAGCATGGTCAGACAATCGTGGTGTGATCTGGGCCACCTACGCAGCAACAGCAGAAAATGTGTGTGCATGTGTGTCTGTGTTAGGGCTGGACAATATGTATTTATAATATATCAGTATCATGATTTGACACTGGATAGTTTCTGGGATTTTGGATATCATAATATCATGATATGAACTAAGTGTTGTCTTTTCCCTGGTTTAAACGCTGCATTACAGAAAAATTATGCAACTTTCTGAAAATGTTTTCTGTTTGGGCTATTCTAATATTTGCTTGGTCATTATATCCACATTACTGATGACTGTTTATCAAAAATATCTGACATGTAAACATCAAAATATTCAGTCCAAGATATTGTGATATTTAATTTTGTCCATGTGGCCCAGCCCTAGTTTATATCCATATCTGTGCGCATATACTGTAGCTGACTATGCATGTGTGTTTATGTGAATGTGCACATACCAGTGGCAGGGTTAAAATGAACACATGCTTACATACTGTACTTTCTGAACTAGATTCCTCACCTGTCAGTCCAATGTACAAGCTGTAAAGAGGGGGAAAAAAATCATTTAAAATGGAGGGAAAAGCAACAACTCGGTCATTTGAGGAACCAACTGAGCTATCGGTGACGTCAAATGTGCCACAAACAGGCCCATCTAGCCTCAACTGCTGGCTGCAGGACAGCGAAAATAGAGCAAGGGTGTGAGTCTGGGGAATTCAAAGAATTTACCGTGTGCTTACCGGCAAAAACCCAGCCCATTGCAGGGTTATGAAAGTATGGTTGAGCGAGGCGCTTTTCATCTTTGCTGCACTCTCCTCAACTATATCGGTTTAATCTAGGTTTTTACAATAGGTCTTTACAGCTTAATAGCCTGGCTACAGAAACCCAGACATCGTAAGGTGTTTTTATGGCTCTTGTAGCTCCTTTGTGAGTGGGCCAAATGTCAGTGCTTTACTGTACAGCGCTGGGGCAGGTAGGTCTGCAGAAGAGGAGTGGGACAATTAGCCGGGTTTCACAATCACAGCAGGATCCTTGACATAGTCCTGAGGAACTGCGGTTAAACTAGCAAGCCTTGATGAACATGCAAATCATTGGTCCTGGCATGTACACACACACACAAATATTTAACACTCACACAGCTTAAGCTACACTGCAGCACATTGCCTCACATTGCCTGCCAGCTCATGTGTTTTCTGTTGCCTCTCACAAGAACCAGAACAAAAACAAGCGTCCAACGGGAAAGCCAAGTTACACATTCAACCAACCCTTGTGGAAGGATTCAGAAATAAATCTGCAACATTCCTCTTTTGTTTCAGAGAGAGCAAATCTGTGCCACTTCTCATTTAATCCCCTTTTTTGTGATATTAGGATGTGAACAAAGTAAGATAGGGGTGACGCAAAAGTCCTGAAAAAGCTGTTTATCCAATTTGCCATGGTGACAGCGACATTAATCAGCTAATTTCACTGGTAGACACCTCATTATTCTTCTGCCTCTTTGCTCTGACTGTGAATGTTCTGTGCTCGTCTCACTGCAACATTGCTTCATGATAACACTGGGAAATAAAATGCAGGCTAGGTGATTAGCACAGTAGCCTGATGTGGTTTGCATTCACACTCTCGCATACGCACATATAGTACAGTACACACACCCACATACACACACTGTGGGGTATAAACATTATACAATCTCACTGAACACACACACACACAGCTTTAGCTAATTAAGACCACGCTGCCTTTTAATGCCTGTTTATATCTTACTCTTAAATGAATGCTGCCCCTAGAGCTCCTTCCAAAACAGTTCAGTCAAAGAGCTGAAGGAGGAGGGGAGGAGGTGAGAGAGAAGGTGGGATGGATGGAAGTAAGGGGACGAATGACAAATGATTTTCCCTTAACAAAGTCAGTCAACTACAGGGAAACAAGCTGCATCAGTTGAGACAAAAACAGCTGTTGAATGGAAATGCATATTCACTCTAAGATGTTTTTATATATATATATAATTTTAGCAAACCTAGTAGGAAACTACTCTTTATATGATTAAATTAATCTATACCAAGGGAATACGAATAAACAAGGCATTTGGGCCCTAAAGATTATCAAACATGCCGGGCTGTTCCAATTTCTTTGATGATTTTTTGTGATTCAGGGTCCAGCAAATGAGCAAACGAGAGCAGGCTTGAGAGAACTTTAATTCCCTGGACTTCCCAATCAGTACCATGTGGGTCTTTATTGGCGTGGCGCTGCCGTTCTTGCTGCCTTGGCGGGCACGGAGGACACGGAGACCCCGGGGGCAGAGGGACTGGCCATCGCTCGCTCACATCGTTAAAGTCGATAAGCTGGCAGCCGACAGCAGGGAAGCTCGCCATCAGTAATCACCAGGTCCCTGACCACCACACTCACATTTTCCTAAACCTTTTCTCTCTGTGTGCTCTCTCTCTCTCTCTCACTCCCTCTCTCCTCCCTGGTTCATAGCAGAGCAGAGCTGGACCAGACCAGGTCCTCCAAAACACAGTTCTGCCAGCTGGTATGGCGCCAGTGTTCTGGGAAGAGTGGAAAAGTCCAAATTCACCTGGGTGACCTGTGCCCTGCCCTAAAGGCCACCAGGCTCCTGGTGACAGTAAACATGTGAGACCAACTACCCTGCCATTACCCACACCGACTCCTCCACATACCTCCCTGGCTTTACAGCCCAAGCACAGCCCGTTAAAGCACAATTAATACAGTATAAGCTGAATGTCACTTTTTAAATTAGGTTTGGAGGTAGATTCGCCATTTTCATATGCACAGATTTCTAGACGCAGGGTTTGGATTTCAAGTTGCAGCTTGTGTGGACTTGAGGATTAAGCGAGAGGGTGGCGCATGTGTGTGTGGCATATGTGTGTGTGTGAGGAGAAGACAGATGTCTGGAAGAGGCTGGGCTGGCAAAGTTTACAGTGGAGGAGTGCAGGCTTTGTAAACGAATGGAGGAATACACACAAACATACATAGCCACCTCATACAAACTCGTCTACTTGCGCCATGCTGAAAACCAAGATTACAAGACCAGCACACCACTGCTAATGTCCTCCTTGTGTGCATATGTGTGTATGAGTGTGTGTTTGTGTGTGTACGCACACATATATGTGTGCCTACTCCAAATGTGCAACCCATGGAGCTTCAGACTCCCCCACTCTACAGCTGTCCTCACCCCTCCACACGTGCACCCCATTTAAGCTGCTGATGATTGAGCACTGGGGTACCAATTGGGGGTAGTAGTATAAAGAGGGAGACATGTTATGCATTTTCATTATGCTTGGGTTTCCCCCAATTCTAACTTGGGTGTTACCAGCATTGCCCATGGAGGCCCAATGTTACAATGAAGGTTACCCTTTAGAGGAGGGGTGAGGGTGGGGTAGAATAGAGGGGATGTGTGGGGCTACCCTAAGGAGGCCTGTAAAAGAGCTGCCACCACTAACTGCACCCCATTAACATCAGCCACGGGGAGCAAAAGACACAGAGCCGTAAGAAACACACCGCTTATGTTACAGAGAAATGTTGAGTGCAAGACGATGTCATGCTAAATTGCATGGCTGCAAAATGTGGCTAATGTTATCAAAGACTGCACAGTAAAGCAGCAATAAGCAGTGTGTGCATTATGAAGTTCAAAAGTTCAAAAAAAAAAAAAAAATGCAGCAAATGACAAATAACATCTATCACTCCCACTGGCGGGTTCATCATTACAAATGCATGCTGCACAGGAGAGCTTTGTCCAAACCCTAAGAACTTTACTGTAAAAATGGGTGGAGATCCCGAGGTGTTCAAAGATACCGCAAATGCCCTGCTGAATTACAGGAAAATGCATATGCACAAGACATTTCTATTTGATATAATGCCGCAAGCATGATATAGCTTCAACGAAGCAACCAGTACATACAGAGAGGATGTGCTTTATTGTGCAATATGAAGAAAAAGTACTCTCTAACTGTGAAGCTACTTAAGGGTACATTTAAGGGGAAAACCAGAGTTCAAGTGGATGGGCCTTGCCAGCCTAGTCAAGCACAGAAGACAGTGAACTACAGTGTCAATGATTAACTTGAACAGTAGACAGAGGTTTACCTGAGCCATTAACCAGACAGACATACACACACACACACACTTCCCCCTTCATATCTCTACTGAGGCTCCACCTTAACTTGCCCACTTTACCCGCTCTGCCATGCCTCAACACATTGTCTGCACAGAGACCCATAAAGCAAGAGCTTGGGAAAAACATGGCTCTCATCCCTACAGGCAACTGAGCTCCTACAGTACCTGCCTGCCTGCCTGCCTGTCTGTCTGTCTTGGACGCGTCTGGTCAGGTTCTCAAAGACTAGCCCGCGGTAGCTGTTATCAAAAGCTGCTGAAGGATTTAAATGATCGATTGTTATGAAGAGATGAGTAATTCTGGTGAGCTTAGAGGAGATGGGGAAGATAAGCAGCTGGAAGGAATGTTGCAACCATTCACCTCTGTTGTGGGTTTGCAATTCCCACTCTGAATGGAATGGGCTTTGACGCAGGTGCTAATGTCAACAGGTTTTCTACAAAGGCTCAAAAGTGAACCAATGGGCACTGACAAGCTTGCACTTTCGCTGATTGAAAGAATAAACAAGGAAAGCTAAGAAATTAAAAAGCGCAAGAGCCAAAAGCAAATAGTGGCCAACAGGTCTGATAAGTGCACAGTTTGAAATTTGGTTATGCCAAGAAGGCAGAGAGTAGATAAGGCGGATCCCTGAGGGACTGTGCAGAGTTTATGGATTCTGTAATACTGCATGTGCGCGTGCAGGTAACTCTCCAAGCAGGTGGCTTAAGTTCCCGGAGAGACAAACCCAGCAGGAGAAATCTGATTGGCTGTAGATTATGGACAACTTGACACACTCTTGGTACAAGTCTGGGAGGTGTGGCTATGTGATAAAGTGCACACAGTGTACTGATACACAAATACGTTAACTTGAACCAAAAAAATGCCTTGCAGAAATGAAATATAGGCGCTCCGTGAGACGTATAGCTGTGCCTACATATGCAGATGTGCAGTAAAACAGAAAATATAAAACACATTTCACTTGGATCCAGTGACACACTACACAAAACCGTTTTCACTCACCATTTTACCACCTCTCCTTATGACATTCCTCATAATCCCCAGCTGAGTAGCTACAAACTCTGAAATATGATTTGTTGAAAGCAAATTTGGTCAATGTTCAGCTATTTACATGCAGACGAGGAGGAAGCAGAGCGCCCTGGCCTCCAAAACAAGCAACACAAGCCTTAACAGAGACAATGACATTCAGTGTGCGCTAAAGGAAATTCATTCAAAAGATCTGAATGAGGAGCAGATGATCGGCCACAGAGTTTGTCAATATTCACAGTTGCTGTGATTCATATCCTATTGTGATGTATTCACAAAATGTCGACTACTTTATTAAAAACATTTTGCATGCAGCCCTTTAACACACACACACACACACACACACACACACACACACATACACAAACACCTGTGCGCACTGAACTATACTGTCACCCAATCATAAGCCGCCCCACCTGCTCCTCAACTATGTCACCTGTATCTCTCTCTCTCTCTCTCTCTCTCTCTCTCTCTCTCTCTCTCTCTCTCTCTCTCTTTCTTTCTCATCCATTCTCTCTGTTCTCTGTTCCATGATGTCTGAAATTCAGAAAGCTGGAGCAGGGCCAACAAACAGCCAAGGGGCTTGCCAAGTTTCCGTGTGTTACCAGTTAAAAAAAAAAAAAAAAAAGCGTATCCTGATTCATACAAATACAGCCAGACTGGTTCTCTACCACAGAATAGAAGAGCCTTTACCCACCCACACACTTTTCACCTCACCAGCTTTTCTGCTGAGGTGTAATGAGTTCAAAGTTAGTCTCGGCTTTTTTATTCCAGTCATAGGAACTAATTTGAATCAGTTGCGTTCTCACTTTATCAAACTGAAATGTGGCCTGTTGACTCACTTGGTTCAACAGTGTCTCAGTGGGTAAGCTTGGGTATGGGTTAGGATCAACAGACCGACAAGGGGAACAGTTGCATTTATTGAAGTTCACAACAAGTTTATCAGTGTCGGTACACACAGACACACATGGGCACTTTGATCTTCAAAGAGATAGATGAGCCAGAATGAGGGGCAATAAGAAGATAATAATGCCAATCTACACCCATTACTCTATAGATCACAGGCTCGCTTTGCCTTGCAAGTGCCCTCTGCTTTATGGAGAAGGAGCCCTGTTTCATGTTACCACATTGCCATCTAGTGGTCAAAGTTGAGACGAACCTTTTCTCCCCATAGAGACTGGCAGAAAAGTTGTCTGTACAAGTTTGTTTGTCTATACCCATAATCACAGCTTTAGTTTAATTAAAATTTAAATTTGTAACTTATTTGAAAAATACATCTATGCATCAATCTATAAACCTAATTTTACAATCTTCTATCATTAGATCCTGCACATTTCCTTTCAGTTACAAACAATCAAACTGCAACAAGATGACAGAATCAAATGCCCATTTTGCTATTAGAATACCTTAAATATATATACACATGAACCTATTAGTATTATATTATACAGGAGGTCATCCACACATTCACATCTACACCTAGTACAAAAGAGACACCTTGTGGCCAATGTAACTGACTTCAACACAGTAAAAATATACTGCACAGAATAATGTGTAGAAAGTGAGGCTGTGTTGATGCGTGTAAAAAGCCTAACCATGAAAAAGAGAAAATCAGTGCTGTATGCCAAACAGAGTTACCACTTACTCTAGAGCATTACATTAAATGCAATAGTGTAAATCTGTGTGCACTAAGATGCATGAGAAATCGAGTAAAAGACATGTTCATGCAATTCAGGGAATACCATTACAAAAATCTGACCACGAGGCAGTTCTCACTTTGCTAAATGAGCATCAGGGTCTTTTGTAAGCCTCAGGACAAGGACCCAACTCTGACCTCTAGTGGTGAAAAGGTGTAATGCTTTACAAGGAAAGCAGTTGGCTTAACCCATCAAGGGTTGTGTTGCTCTCATTCTGAGTTTGGTGTAAAGTGTTGCTATTCCTTTCTCTTTTTGTTAAGTTTTTATCCAGCACAAAAAATATTTACTGTCTGACCCGTTCCATGAGAAAAAAAAAAAAAAAAAAAATGTTCCCCAGCAATTGTTGAGAAGGGCAGACAAAATGTCTTGGTTAAAAAAAAAAAATTGAGATTTTATTGTTAAAAGACTCCTTCATGAAGTTTTGGTCAACCTTCATCAGTTCTGTCCCAGATGAAGCTCAGTTGATCAAAATGTCAGAGTGCTGTTCCACACATTTTTTGTATGTTCAAGAAACTCCTGCTCTGTCTATTATATCCGTATATGTTTCTGCATGAAATGTTTAATTACTGTCTAGGATCATGAAAGATGTTGTAATGTGGTGTGCCGTTGTCATAGGAGTTCTTTAAAAAGGTTAAAAATCACTGTTCAGTCTATAATTTACAGGTTTTTTAGAAATTCAAGCCTCCATAAGAGAGCAGCAGGGTGTGCATTTGGTGTCTGTTTTGAGTTAAACTCAGTGAATTAGCTTTATCTCTAAGATCATGCAAATAGACTTCAGTATATTAGTAGCCCTCCTACAATTAGTGATGTGCAATAACTACATAAAAACCATAACTTTGGCAGGATCTCTCTCTCTCTCTCTCTCTTCTCTCTCTCTCTCTCTCTCTCTCTCTCTCTCTCTCTCCCTCCCTCCTTCTCTCTCTCCCCCTCCCTCCTTCTCTCTCTCTCTCCCCCTCCTTCTCCCCCGCCTCTCTCTCTCGCCCCCTCTCCCTCCAGTTTTCAGGCTATTTTATATCATTTAACAAAACTCACTGATTTAAGGCAGCAATATGAACTGTGGAAACCTGCCTACACAAGTTTTCATTTCAACTCATTTTCACATTTCGTTTTTCCTTCATTTCCTCTGTTCCTGTTTTATTGAATGATTTATTACAGATTCCTGTTTTTTGTGTGCTTGTGTGTGTGTGTGTGTGTGTGTGTGTGTTTATTTTTTTGTTTTAATGTTATCGTGTGAAGCACTTTGTGTTATATTTGTTTGTATGAAAAGTGCTACATAAAGTCTGATTGATTGAGTGATTGATTGTGTGAATATTACTTTTTAATTTCTCTGCAATAATTTATGAGCCTGTTTTACTGTTTACTGTTACTGCCAAATAGTGAATGGATCCAGGCTCAGACTGGGAAAAAAAAGTCACTGACATCCTCACCAATGTTTTACATTAGCGCCACAGAGTTTTAGTGGCCAAAAGAGGGAAAGCAGCACAATAAACCAGCAGAGTGCTATTGCCAACATAGTCCACAAGGGTGCAGCAGAGACCAACAATTACAGAGCGGCAACGCCAACATGAAACGTTTAACTACACTACAGGAGTACAACAGGTCATCACTGACAAAACGGAGATGGTCAAGAAACAAAGTATGTACATTGTTTTAGTTTTGTCGTTACAGCGCACATTTTTGAAGCCAATTACCTTGCCCTGGTATTGAATTTCAGTCAAACTTGACACAGAAGGCCTCAATCACAGAAAGAGAGACAACGTGAGTGCCTGTCTTTTTTTTCCGGAGCTGTCTGAAGGAGTGATGTCCTGTGATGTGCGAATGGAGCCTGTCAACTGCATGGCCTCCAGTCATTCCACCTGTCAAAGCAACACTTTGGCACAGACCGACCACTGAGCTCCGTTCCTGAAAGGTTCTCCATGCCTCCAGTCAGGAATGCTGAGAGCCATTTCTGCAGTTTTCCCCTGCACATCTGTCACGAGGTCAGGGTTGACCACTATAGCTTTGACAGGCCGATAGCACTGTAGGCTTAGGAGAGGATTCTTTCCGTTCATTCAGACACATCCTCCTTTCATGTGATATAAACTACATTTAGTGTTCTCCACCAAAGACAGTCATGATGCTCAAAGATGCTTAACAATCCGTCTAACTCAGCCTCAGTCAATCAGCTTAAAACCAAATAAAAACGGACACGCACTAAAAGCGGTAGTCACCACACAGATCTTCTACACATTGAGTGCAGGATTTAACACACACATACACACAGTTTGCGGAGGAGCCTGGTGGTCTGCTGTGTCCCGAGGAGGTCACACAGGAAATTTCACGCTCCTTTTCACACCGAAAATGTCTCCTTTATCCCCCCACTGAGAACGAAAGAAAAGGGAAGAGGAGTGAAAGAGTGGTGGAGCGAATGAGAAAGAACCACTCCTGAATGGGGATGGCTTGCTTGTGTAGGTGTGACTCGTTGAAACGCGGTGACGTTGCCATGGCGACCCACACCCGGAAAGTTGAGGAGGACCACGGTCACAGGTTCGGTGGAATGTGACATTTGTGGGAGCGGAGCACAAAGGGGAGGAATTTTCCCTCCAAAACGGAGGGAGCGTGAAAAGAACAAGAGAGGTCAGCTCTGGAGAGAAAAAAAAAAGAGAAGAAGGAATCTGTGGTATTAAGAGCACCACAGGCTCTGAGGTAAGGGTGATCCTGTACAGGTAGACACATTGAAGTCCATATCACGACACCTGGCTGCTCTACATGCAAGACACACCTGGATGATACACACATTCACATGTACCAACAGCAAAACAACCTCACAAGCTCCTCTGTATTGTGAGTGTGAAGTCAAGCATACAGGGATAGGCACACTATACACATACACCCTGCACACCTGCACAGCTGCTGCCTCCTCACCTTTGCCTTCCAACCTGTTCCCAGCATCTCTTATCCGCCATTCTGGTCCTGATCTGTAGCTTCCTTGCAGCGAGGTGGGTGGTGCATGCAGCCATCCTGTGGCGGTGGCGCTGCCTGCCTGAATGGAGCGCTGTCTGTCTGTGTCTGGGCCTACAGAGATGCCCCTGTGCTCTGCTGTGTGTCTTCGCTGTTTGCTCTGTGTGTGCTTGTAACCTTGGCGTGGGGGGGGAAAGGATGGGTCTGTATGTGTGTGTGTGTGTGTGTGTGTGTGTGTGTGTGTGTGTGTGTGTGTGTGTGTGTGTGTGTGTGTGTGTGTGGAAGGGACTAACCACCTCTCCATTTTCCTGCTCTTTCTCGCCTGGCTATGATTAAACAGGAAGTCAAGGGCAGAAGGGGCAGCAAATACATAACTGATAAGCGGACATCAAGCCCTGTGAAGGCAGGAAATAGCAGAAATTGCAGACTGTTCCACAGGACAGAGAGTTGAAAGGAGTAAGTGCCAGGTGCAGAGATTCGGGTTCATCAAAGAGGACAGACCATATAATCTGCGCTCTTCAAACCCGAGGCGTCACTCTGGAGAAACCACACTTCACCACTATCCAACTGCACTCTCACTTGCAAGCTGCATGGTCCTCCACACTTTCACTCTATCTCCCTCTTTCAACCTCCTGCTTCTTGCTGACTCCTGTAACACACACACACACACACACACAAACACACATAGGCAAGCACCACCCACTAAGCTGTGGTTTCCCTGTAGGAAATTAGCAATCTACTGCCATTACCACCGCCATCCATTCCTCCTCCCTTTGCGCTTCTCTTTCTTTAATGCCTTTTTAAACATTTTATCCCTCCCTCATGAGCAACATGAGAAAAAGAGAAGACAATTGCCGGTAGTTCAGCAGGAGGAAACCCCACACAGGCTTTGGCAACAGGCCAGAGACAAACACAAAGTAGCTAGTTCAACTTGAGTGGTGGTCTGATATCACTGCATCACTGAGGGGTGTAATATTGTGTCGTATGCTGTGTTATAGGTGAGCTACTCAGCTGTCCACCCCTGAAATCTCTTGCTTTGAGTGTGAGCAGCATCACTAATGGATGAGTATGTAACTCTCAAAAAGCTGAGCTTAATGTCAGCTCTGAAGGCTTCAAAATATCCTGCATCATCATCATCCCAGGCTATATACAAAATTCTATGATTACCGCTCAGAGTGAATCATTACAAAACACTTTCAGTATGAGAAAACCACTTCATTTCCATATGGTGGTTTTCAGAGCTCTAGGAGCAGAACTCTGTGAGAACCTACAGGAAAATACACAGCTAAGAGAAAATCACAAATGGAGGGAAAATCACCAAAGCGCTGAAAAAGAAAAAAAAAAGAAGAAAAAAAAAGAAAAACACTTTACACAGGGCTCCCAGCTTTTCAAAACCTCTCTCCTTCTCGCTCTCACACACACATACACACATAGGCACAAACACATACACCTCGGAACAAAGGTGCCATTTTGCTCAGGAAGGGTCAGCAGTTCCCTCCATCAGACAGGGGCTTGTTCTTGGTCGGAGGCTGCTGCCCAATCTCAGGCCACCCTCCCCTGGCTCCGCCGGCCCCCTCCGGCCCCCCTCTGGCCCCCACCACCCCAGAGACAAGCTCCCCATTGTTCCTGCACCACTAATAAATGACAGTTCTCCTGTTCAGACAAACCCATTCTAAGCCCATTCTAAACATACACACACAGAGAGACACACACACATTCGAAAACAAAAAACTGAGTGTAACTGCTTCACCATATGAAAAGATACATGACAGTTTTTTTTTTTTTTTCACAGCTCAGTGTTTCTCATGGAACTCATTAATAGGTTATCAGATACTCATGATCGAAAGGAAAATGGAAAGACATTTTCCTTTGAAATACAGGGGAAATTGCTCATATTCCATGGGAAGCATGTGCCCCGCAGACTAAATGAGGTAATAGCGAAAGCACTTTCACTTCAAAAATATGATGTAATCAATGCATATTAAATGTTTCTATTGCTTTCCATTTCTCCTCAGTCATTTGAAACGGTCATGACATCTTGACATAGTTCACCGGGAGGTCATGGTACTCAGCCAGTGCTGTCACCTGTGTGAAATCATGCACACACACCCACACACTCACACCAGATACTGAGCAAGATCAGGGCACGGACCAAAGGTGAGGCTTGAGTTTTAGACATGATAAATCACCACTCAGCTTAAGCTCATAAACACACCATTAACACGCTCGACCACAGCAACTCGATCTGTTTACCTTAACTGCTGTGCTGGGGACCATCGCTCTCCGGCAGGGCTGTATTAGCATGCCTCAGGGCCTGATGCACATGTCTATCACTGGAGAAGGTCAGCTCCAGCCCTGGGCAACATTGTCTCAATGCCACTTCAGCACTGTGTCAATGCTTCTCAGTGTCATATGGAATGAGGTCATTCTCCAAGACTGTGGACTTGGTCCCATTCAGAGCAGGCTTTTCCTTGTAGCACCAGACTAAGGAACTCATGCACAGCATCACTAACTGCAGTACAGACAGTGTGTGTGTCCATTTAGTTTGAAATACTACATGCACGCCTGAATGGATTTGTGTAAGTTGATTTACCTCGGTAATGTTTTAATATCATGAAAAATAGTGTTACTGTGAAGTAGCGAGCGTGTGTGATCTAACGAATGGCAACAATGACTTAAAAAATAAAATGACATCATTGAAAAAGTGAGATTTCAAATAAGCCATGAAATTCTTGAAGAACTTTCTGCAATGAGAGAGTGACTTCTTGGGAAAAAGGTTGAGTGAAGTAAACACGGGGTTGTTAAGTGAGTCTGACCCTGGTGTGTATGGCTCTCAACTGCGGTTCACCACAAGCATATCATATGACAGCACAGCCAGCTCCCTCAACCCTGTGAGAAAGTACATTCCTGTTTCACCATTCTCAGCTTCACAATAATACAGCAGCTACGGACCAGGGGGAAAAAAAATAACACACAACCACCCAAATTAAGATTTTCTGAAATGCTTTCTTTCTGCTTTGAGACGTGACAGGCAGGTATGCATGTGTGCATCTGTATTTGTGCAGTGTACGCCACACAGGGGCGAAGGTTTGCCGTGTGCAGGGCAGATGCTGGGCAAGCGGGGTCACGTCAACAGACATGCTCCCGCTCCGTTGTTCAAATGACAAAAGGAGGAGGAGGAAGAAGAGGCAGAAGTTGTGAGAAGAGGAGTAAAAAAAAAGCCCCACTGTTTAGTCAAGGCCTGCTCACTGACACAAAGTCTGTCTTTGTCTCCCTCCCAGGGTGCCAGATAAAGGAATTCTTGTGTGTCGGGGGCTCTGACCGAGTTTATTTGACACTTCAGCTCCTTTTGTAAAGCAAGTGTCCCACCGTCAATGCTGGCCATGAGAGTCACTTGGCATTAGACAGAGGGTCCCTCTTCAGTGGAGAAAGGGGGTCTTGTTTGGAGAAGATTTTTAATGGAGGGGGTGTGCGGAGGGGTACGGGTAGGGATGGGTGGGGGGGGTCACTCGGTCTGTGCTCTGTGCTGTATACAGACATATAGTGGGGCTCTGTCCCCTGCTCCAACAATAGATGGAATTCTTTATTGCTAAGGAGCTGGATGAGCTAGGGGTGTGGGCAGAGAGAGGATGCTTTAGGTTAGAGGAAGCTTCTTCAGAAAACTCACATGGAGACACATGCACACCCACCTACTACTAAAGTAACGCAACAGAGCACACATAAAATGAACTCTGCAAGCCAACAGGTACAAAAGTTCTCACATGACATTTACCAATAAGTGTGATCAGCATGCTTCACACATGTGACAAAATCTAATGATAACATAATCCATTACCTCCTCTGCACTAATTGCTACAGTGATTTCCTTCTTTAAAGAGGATTTTTTGGCAGCTGTCTTCATCAGACAGCACATACGAGACAGCAAAAATTGGGGAGACAGAGAAAGAGAGAAAGGGATGACATGCGACACATGTCCCAGGACAGACTTGTACCCAGGACAGCACATGGCACACGTCCTACGCCACGGATCCACTACTACAGAGATTTTATCCATTATGAAGCTGTTATGAACCCATTATGTGTCAGGCAGCACTCGCCTGCAGTAACGACAGGTGTTTAACACATGACAGGCTTTCCTCTAGGAAATGTCATGGAGTCCAATGGATTTAGTCACACCTGAATGGAATCAGTGTGGAGGGGGTGCAGGCTTCCCTGTTGGCCAACATGCTCACTATATGTGGACGCCTTGGCCACACCACTGATTTATGTTTGTTCCTGATTTTTCACCACCAATGACAGGTAATGGTTATGTTCTCTCACTTGGACACCTGGAGCAGCAGGTGTACAAAGCATGCAATGGCTACATCCCCATGAACGCACAGTTCTCTCCATACAGATGTAAACTTCTACATAAGTAAATATTTACAATAATAATAATAATAATACTAATAAAATAGTCAAGGGTGTCAGAGGGTCATCTGGCTTCAGTCTTGTGTCTGCAATACAGCAGCCAAGGCAACTGAGCTGAGAGATGCATGTCTTAAGATCCCAGAGAATAACGGAGCGGTGTTCCCACATGGGACATCCAGCAGGTGAGACTCAGAGTTTCCCAGGGATTTTTATAGCAACTACCCCCTGACAGGTAGCCTACAGATTAGACCCAGCCTCTCAATTGACAAATTTAAGAACCAAATTTATGAGGACTCAACCACTAGATATGATTTGGTTGATGAATTATATATTCCAAATGGGTGGGTCGGGAGATCACAGCAGAACCTTCAGATCAAAACAAGGGTGAAATAATAGTGAAATTACACCTGTGATCATTTTGCTGGGGACACCCTGGAAACCCCTCAAGGACCTCTGATGGTCCCCTTTTAAGAACCACTGGAAACGACCATGCCTGCACATTTGGCGCATTGGAAAAGGGATGACAGCTTGAACTGAGGCTGTTCGTAACGCGTGAGCATTAGATATTACTGTCAAAACCAACATATCAGCATGGCTGTATTGTGATCTCAACATACCTGTTTGGGACTGATCGGGAGGGGAGTACTCCAACTCACTGGACATGGGTATTCACTCAGTACCGCTTTCAAAAAAATCTTCCAGGATATTCCATTCCTTGCGCCTAAATCCGCGACAATAAACATCCATTTCCAAACGCATATCAGGTCACTGATGATCCCTGACACTGGCCAAACTGGAGCCAGCGGCGACTATCCCAGGAGACTTCTCTGTCCGAGCACTGGCTTGTCCAGCACCATGCCTCCGAGAGGACTGTACAGCAGCACTCATCCCATGCGAGAGACGGAATGACCTTATATCCAAGGAAACTGTCTGCAGCGTGTGTGTTGAATCCATTATCCATTGCCATTAACGAAGAGATCAGATTTTTACAAACAACAATAACTCCCGCACGTGTGTCAGCACTTAAACAACAGTAAATAATCCTGTGACTGCGTCCACACAATCCTTGCGTCCACTGTAGTGGTAAAATCCGTGCGTAAAGTGCACTGGGGAAGTAAGCAGATCGACCAGGGTGATCAATTCCAATGAGAAACAGCAGAAAATCGTTTCCACATGATGGTCCAGTGCAGTTGTGGCACTTGCTGAAAGTCCCAGTGATCTCTGTGTGGCTGATACGACGCGCACCTCTGGAGAGCCGGAGCCGCACTGAGCCATACTGGGAGCAGGGAAGCGGAGCACGTGTGAGCCCGAGTCTACGTAGACACACAATGCATGATGGTACATGTAGTTTACGGTTATTGTTACCTGATATTTTGGGACATGAGATTTACATCACACCGTGGTAATATACGCTATAGAAGAGGATAATACCTCCCTCACAATACACAGCATTACCTCTCTTTTTAAAATCGCGAAAAATGGCGTTTTAGACGATCTATATTTTTTAGAGTGACGAACAGTAAATATATTTTTTTAAAGTCACACGTAGTGCTATTTAAAGTGAAAATAATAGAAATATATATGCACATTAAGGGACAGACAAGGGAACACAGTGGTATTAGTGGCTTTGTTTGTGGCTTTGCTTGTTTATTTGTTTGTTTGTTTTTGTTTTCTTTTAAACATAGTATTTATTTACTATTTACATTTATACAATAATTATCCGCTATTTGTATACTATTTATTTATTTATTTATTTATTTATTTAGGTAGGGTCACCTAATTGTGGTCACAATATATAAAAAAAAAAAAAAATCCCTGTACAAACAACACTGGTTATAATGATAATAATAACAATGACAACAACAACATCATCAACAAAATAATAATAATCACCACCATTACAGTAATCATTTCTGGAACACCAAAGTATATTTTCATGTCATAACTATATTAAATTTTAAATCATGATCACTTATCACTATACAGCCTAATTTGTCAGTTTGATCCCACATTGCGTGTGAGCACAGCGGGCACAGTGTGTGTGAGTAATAATGATCATGTGTCGTTCTGTAGAGACAGAGGGATTGGTGCCTTGAATCACCTTCCCATGAATGAATCTCTTGTCTTTCTTACCTCACTTTCATGTCCTAACCACCTCCAGGCTTGCTTTTATTTCTGGGATCATAAGTTCTCTCCCCTTTTAGCTCAAAACAGGGACTGGATCCCAGGGAATGGAGTAGCCTTGCATTGCCAAGCTGATGAAACATTCAGATACCATTAAAAACAATAGGAGTGAACTCAGGTTTACTGTCTGAATGTTTATTTGAACAAGTCAAAAAGATACTCTCTATCAGTTATAGACTTGTCACATCTAAACATACAGTTTGAAGAGATGTCCCCAGTCCCAGTGTCAAAAAACCTTGTATGTTGTTAATATGTAGTTATTTATACACATCCATGTCGCATATTTAACTCCACTACAGTGAAAATTATTGTAAATTCTGAATTATGGAGTGTACATTGACATAGTCTATTATTCCCAGTGGTCACAGTTTAACAGAGATCATACAGCTAAGAAAATGACATTAGTTAGTGATCATTATAAGGCAAATATCCACCATTTGCCTACATACAAAAATCAATTATATCTCCACACAAATCTCCTCCTAAAATACACTATATAAATCACATCAGTTTCACTTATAGGGCTACTGAGTAAACTGAATTATGTTGGGTTTACCCTCCACCACACCACTACATATGTGCTCCTTAATAGTTACTAGGCCTACATCACACTGAGAGTGGATCAAAGCACCAGCAAAAGCTCCACTCCACCTTTTACATCACTCCCCATTTGGCGCTGGTCCAGTGCAATCCTGGAGTACCTGAATTGCACGCGATTCTGTCAATTGCAGGTACTTGATGGCTTTCTTGTGTGCCGGGGTTGAAAAGTTGCTGGAGGTTTGCACACACAGCATTGCGTGACTAGAGCTTGGGATGAAAACACAAAGACATTGTTTTCAGTGATCAAACCCCCTTTATAGTAACTCAACAGCATTCCTGTCTCGCATTCCTAAGCCACCGCTGCTGTGTGAAGGGTGTTCTTTTTTTTTTTTTTTTTTTTTTTATGTGTGTGTGTGTGTGTGTGTGTGTGTTTTCCTTTTGAGAAGAAAAGAGGGAAGGTTACACATTTTTATCTGGTTCACTGTGCTGGTCTCTCTTCTTACAGAAACTGGACTACCTCATTAGTCTAATGACCATTACCTTATTAGAAGAGATAGGATTTTTTAGGTATAGTTACTATGACTGCATTTGTTTCATAATGCCATAACTGGAATTCCCAGTCTTTCATTTCTGCTCTTGTGACTTTTGTCTGGGGTATTCCCAATCAAGTCTGTAAAGGCAATTATCTTATACAAACTATGTAATGAATGTAAACAGTAGAGCACAGTGCTCCCTTGCTATAATCATGCTCACCCGTCTGTCAGGCACACATACTGTATATTTGATGCATCAGGTTTCAGTGCACAGTTTGTGAGAGATGATGAAAATGCGAGCTCCTTCATGTGTGAGCTCACCCCAGTGTGTGTACGTAGCTATGCGCTAATGTGCACACAAATGTCTTCCAGATTGGTGCGACAGGGGTAATCATATCCAGAGAGCACTAGCCATTCTGAATACTGCTCACACAGATGGGAGGAAAAGGAGGAATGCATCGGAGAATCCAGGGGAAATCTGGCCCACTGAGTGAGGGGAACGTCTGCTACACATGCCTCTACATCAAGATGGTGGAATACTGTAAAGATGTGAAGAAATGTACTTTGCAAACAAGTAGAACTGTGTCAATCTGCTGATGGTGAAACAAATCTAATATTTACTGGGAGTGGTGACCTCCATGACTCTTGCCCTTCTCCCTTCAACATACAAAACCTCGAGAGGCGGACAATGGAATCAGTCATATCTCCAGTGTGTGCTCTGAGAGTGATTAAGATTAGAGGACATTCATTACTGGCCCAGCTCAGACAGAGAGGGGCTTCAGAGCAGTGCTCTTGTTTTGGACTGTTTGGATGTCCTAGCCCTTGTATCTCTTTGGCTACCTCCAACACAAGGCTCCATTCAACCAGACCGGGAACAAATGTTTCCTTATGTGGCTCTGAGTGGCCAAGCTTCAGCGAGAGGATAGAGAGCAAGTGTCTAAGAGACAGACAGAAAGAAAGCAAGAGAGAGATAGGTTACAACATTGCACATCACACCGTAGTTATTCATCAGCTGAGCCCTATCTTTCAGTATGATGGGGGTCAGCTGAAGGTTGGGGGGCAAGTGACAACATGGAAACCAAGGAATAGATTAAAAAATGACAAGTATTTCTTAATAACAGCATGCCCATTTACTGGCATGGGCCCCACAAGCTCTCTAGGCTGCCACACTTGGTTTCCCCTCTTTATTTTCCCACTTTCCCACTTTTCATGGGTGTTATTATTTCTACATCCGTCTGGGAATTAATTCTGTAAATATCAGCCAGGAAACCTGAGGTTGGATTCCATGTTGGCAGCTCATGTAATTTCATGTTCAGCCAATATGCTGACTTCCGTCAGGTTTCTGGCCTCTCCGTGGGAACTAGCGAATATAAGCTAAACAGAGGTCATAGCAAGGTTTCAGGGGGATGTGGATACAGTTTAGTCGTGTGAAAAATCTGATGAAAAATAATGTGTGTATGTGTGTGTGTGTGTGTGTGTGTGTATGTGTGTGCACTTTGCCTATCTGCATGAGACATAATGCAGCATGTGCCTTTTCTCTAGAATCATCCTGGATAAAGAGATAATCCTCTTCCTCTACGAGACTGATAGAATTGGACTGTTTCCAAAGGCTCAGATCTCTGGAGGTGAACCTGCTGCAAAGGAAACTTAATTCACTGTTTATCAGCAAGTTTTTGCTGTTGTCACTTGCTTTGTTCTTTAGGTCATCATATCCCTTCATCCATCCTTTCAGGTTTTCCTCCTTCTTTCCCTCTCACCCTGTGTTCAAGTTCAACTGCAACAGGGGTTGTGATATTTACTCAAACATGTTTTCCCACTTAGAGAGAAATTCAATGAACTTTTGGCCTTGACCAGCCACACCACTGACACCAGCATGACTCATACTGCTTTCCTCATTAACACACACTGGTGCACCGGGCAAAAGGCGGAATTTTTGGACAAAGACACGATACCTGGAGTCATGCCACGGCGCTGTACGGCCATGAGAAATTTTGCCTGCAGGTGCTTCAGTTTATTGGGTTTCTCGGACTAAGAGTAAACCTTGTAAACATCAAACTGTAAAGCTGGATCATCAGGGGAATACATCTGGGTTTCTGGAAGAAATACCAAGCACTGAGTGTATGGCATATTCATTGCAGCTTGGAGGTGTGTGTGTGTGTGTGTGTGTGTGTGTGTGTGTGTGTGTTTGGGGACAGCTTGACATTTGGAAGTGAACAGGTTTTTGGAAGGAATTAAACCTATTTGGCTAGTCCTCACTCATGGGGTTATGTTTATATTTTTAATTAGGGTTAGGTTCAGGGTTAGGTTGATATCAGACGAGGGTTAAGATGAGTGTGAGCAGTCAGAATGTAAGTATATGCTCACATTTGTGTATACTTTCCTTTGTGTGTGTGCGAGCGTGTGCACATGTGTGTGCTTGTGTGTGAGTGAGTGTGAGTGAGTGTGATCTCAGTTGCAGGCTGTGTGTAGGCAGCTGGGAGTGTGGCAGGGCTATGCGTGACTAGGAGAAATACACCTGTCTCTGTGCTCAGGTACGGAGGGGGAGCCGGCACGCAGGGGCCTGCCAGCCGAACAATGCTGCCTATTGTACCTGCCCTCCGACTGCAGACGCTCACTGGAGAGGAAGCTGTGAGCCCAGTGTGTGTAGCTGTCTCTCTCTCTCTCTCTCTCTCTCTTTCTCGCTCTCTCGCTCTCTCTTTCTCCCACACCCTTCTGAACACACACACACACACACACACACGATATATACACAGTCAAATTATTTATATTACACATATTGTGCTGACCGCAGGCACCCGAGGCTAAATCCCAACAACTCTGCCTTTTACACGCAAGCTGCCAGTCAGGGCCAAGAGTGACGGCTTTTACCTCCAATCAAAGGGAGGAAACTGAGGGAGAAGGTTATGTTTGGTTGCAGGAGGGATTATTTTGAGAGAAAAGTTGAGTTGCATGTCATTATCAGGTAATAACTAAACAAAGCCCAGATAGGAGAGTGTAGGCCATTAAATTTAAGTACTCATTAATAGATATACAAACAAATGGAATAAGAAAGATAATAATAATGATGATAATAACAATAGTGTTTTTATTGTGTGTTTATTGTGTAATATATAATATTATGTTTATCATGGTGAACAATGTTACTGCATAGATATGTACACCTTCACAGAGATAACCTTTACAGATTTACTGGAAAAGTCTATATAAAGGTATTATAATAGGGTACCCAAACCTCTCCACATAAACCCATAATGTGACTATTGTTCAGTAATCTATAATCAGCCCTCCACCAGCCCAGGCTTTTCCAACTGTCTTTTGTTCTCCAGGAAGATAAGGCAGCCCAGAGATGGAGAGCAAAGATAAAGAGAGACTAAGAGAGACAGACAGACAGAGAGCGAGACAGGCTGCCTTTCACTAAATCACAGGGTCTCCCTCTGTGGTCTCCACTACAAAGGCTGACTCTCATTTTGTCTTGATTCGCTGGCTCGTTATGGTGAAAAATGAACAGGGTAACTATGAAGCAAGCTGGGGACAAGAGGGAATGCCGAACATCTGCTTTCAGAAGTCAGTGTTGTGTGTTCAGCTCGGACAGACACAAGAGCCCCCAGCCTCTCTCAAACAGAAACTCCAGCTGTTCCACAGATGGGACTGGTTATTGGCTCCCATTTGGTGTAAAATGTATGGCCATAATAGTATCAAAGCCTTTTAGATCCTATTATGTGAAAGTCACAAAGGCTTTGCTCACCTTTTCAGCATGGTTTGGTGAAAAGGTGATGGATGGCTGCAGTGTAAGTGCCATCATTCAGTTATCCATTCCTGTTAAATTCTTTGGCATGTGTGTGTGTAGGTGCGTGTGTGTGTGTGTGTGTGTGTGTGTGTTACTGTCGGTATCTTTGTGTGTGCGTGTGTGCTCACCGACTAACGCAATACAGTCTTCATAAAGGTAGCATTGTTAAGTTGCGTGCGAAGCTCATGCTTTAGGCTTTGGGTCCCCGCCCACCCCTGTAAACCACGGCCGTTTTTTCCTCTCCTTTTTCCCTTCTACACCTTCCCCTTTCTTTTTGTTACAGGTAAACATTTGATGTCCGCACGCAATCCCCAGAGAGTCTCCTCCCCCTGTTCTCTCCTCGCCTCCCTGGCTTCCACTCAGCGTTACTCACACTCTTTCTCTCACACTCACTCACCACACACGTACACACACACACACACACACACACACACACACACACGCACACACACACACACACACACACACACACACACACACACACACACACAAGCTTACCTTCCCTCCCCATTCTTCTGACATTCCTCTGCTCCCTGACTCAGCACCTGTTTCCTATGGAGGTTAAGGAGTCTCTCTCTCTCTCTCTCTCTCTCTCTCTCTGCTGAATGACTTGACTGAATTTCTGATTTCCTAGGAGCATTTGACCACAGTCAGCCTCCTCTTTTACTCTTACTATTTTTTATTCTTTCACATAGACTAAAAAGATTTGTTTTTTGACTGATATGTCTTGTCTTTGTGTGTTATTTTCAGTTCAAATTCAAAAAGTTTTTAACTTCAGTAAACAACTTTATTGTCTACATTTTGCAAGCAAAAGGTAGAAATGTGTCTTTTGGCTTACCATGCTGAAGCTGCAATTAAAATCATATGACTAAAAACATAAAGGAAATCATGTTTATAATACAAGCACATTTGAAAGTACATTTACATAATTTAATCATTTAAAACAAGTGAAGTGCAATGCAATAAGAATATAGTCAGGAATTAATATATGCAAAGTGACTGTTAATTAATCTTATGGCAAGAGGGATGAACAATTAAAAATATTTTTGTTTTATTATATAAAAATTTATATTGAAGTAAAAACTGTAATTGTTTTTCATCTCTTGCCGCTCTCTTCTCTCACTGTGATTTATATTCTAGGCCAGTAGGACTATCATCTGTGAATACCTCATTAAATGTCACAATGGATGTCAAATAAAAAAACATGTTCCACTGGTGTGTCATAACAACTTTCAAACCTATAAAATCACTGCTGTGTTATTTTCTATGTTGCATGCTACCGGGTTTCTAAACAGTGTGTACTGAGACAACATGTATGAATAAGGTCCAAAGGATTTATGGCTGCGTGTGAGGGATTGTGATCTAACAGATGTTGAACACTGAGGGAAGGTAATAAAACAAGTCCAAATCAAGTCTATGGACTACAACCCTGTTACTGATGCCAACTGCAGTCACGCACATCCCTCCAGCTCTGCTCTAACAGAAACCCCAAGACGGAGGGAAGGTCTGACTGGTTCTGACACATCATGGGTGACCATCATGTCCAAGCACAGAAAAACACACACCCTTCTGCCAATGTTACCAGCAGCACATATGACTTCAATCAGGGCTAATGAAGGTATGGGCAGAGAGGAACCCTTTTAGCGTGTTAGCGTAACACACACACACACGCACGCACGCACGCACGCACGCACGCACGCACGCACGCACGCACACACGCACACACGCACACACACACACACGCACACACACACACACACACACACACACACTGCCTTCCTGACAACAAGCCAAGACATCAGGGTTGCATTTGAAGTCAACATGGAGATCCACAATCTTGCATGGTTGCAAAATATATAGAAAGACCATTGTTTCACCATTTTCCTCAGAGTCCAACCGTTAAAACTCACTTTCACATTCACAGTGACGGTTTGAGACCACAGTGCCTTTAGTCTGCTCCTGTAGCCTCACTGCTGAAAGTCACAGTCAAATACAGGCATCGATGTGTCAATGATCTCTCTAGTTTGAGACTGTGTTCATAACCTGATGTCAGTCCCAAAGCAGAATAAGAGAAATTATTTCAATCCCTACATTGTTGTGTCTCCTGTGATAATTGTGGCTGCCGCTCTCTTTCAACAGGGGCTTTTGGCTCCTTCCAACCAACCCAATTAGTGGGCCCCACTGAGGTGGAGTGCATTATGCAAATACAAACAGTTACTGTACCAGCGTGAGCGGCCCCCATGGGTAGCCTGCAACAAGGCTATGCTAAATGAATATTAGATTTGTTGTGCCTACAACAAGTTACCTATTGTTGTGCTGGCCTTTCTGCTGCTTGGAAAAGCCATTCAAACAAGATAATCTGTCTGCGTCTAGTCAATGCAGCACACTGTTTTCCCCGTGCTTGGACGAAACGTTGAGACAAAGGGACCATTTGATTGGGAATATGAAGCAATTGGTGTGAGAGAATAAAGGGATACTTCTTCCAGTCTCCGCTGTTTGTCGTCAGGCCCCTGGATGCAAGCATAAACAGCTCTATTCTAAATGAGGACGGCAGAATTACTCAATTTCTACCAGTTCTTTTCTGCTTTCCCGACATTTCCCCAAACTGGGGTTTCCTCTTTTTTCTAGTTTTCTTTTTAAAGCTTTCATTTCTATCTGTCTACGCCCTGCATCTGCTTTATTTCACTCTCTTCCACTGGGAACAATCACTATTGTCCATGAAGCCAGTGACTGTCCTGGGTATAAGGTGTGACAGTTGGGCTGGGACGGTGAAAGAGGTCTATTGTCCTTCCTCACACCACAAGGTGTGCTTGGAGACAGCCCAGCAACCTGGCACCATGATGATACAACACACTCTCTCTCTCTCTCTCTCCAAACCCATACCACATGGCTGCTAAAGAGATCATTGTTCCATTTCATTACCCATAAAAATAAGAAATATTTAAGTATTTACGTATCCATCATAAAAAACAGCAGTGTGGATACTGATGTCTTTTGGGTGGTGATATAATATTCCCTGCAGTAACACAGAGCCATGCAGACAACTATGGCTATTACTGATGTTAAAATTTTATGTTTCAACAACAATTTGAACTTTTACAACAGTTTTATTTTGATACACTATGGTCATTTTATGGGGGCGAGGGTTGGGGGAGGTGGTGGATGTCTGGCAATCAAGCAAAGGCAGACATGTTTGGGGTGTGTTGCTGTACATAGCATGTGTGTCACTTTCTCTCTGGTCATGTCAGGCAACTGTTTGTAAACAGCGCTCCCCACACCCCAGTCAGCTAATGACAGGGTTGAGCTGGAACACAATGGCTGCTTCCTGGCAGGCTTCAGCAGAGAAAAGAACAGCACCGAGAGCGCCTGTCAATGTCTGCGCTGCGGCAACTTTGAAATGAATACAGGAGGTTCAAAAACAAGATTCCTGAGTCTTAGCCAGTTATCATTAGATATACTGTCTGATAATAAACAGTAAGGTATATAGATTCGGATTAGTGTTTTGCCAGGGTAACTGGAGTTCATCTGTCTGCATTATGCACATGTGCCTGGTTGCACTACAGCATCCAAACCTCAAGTTGGGATCTTGTTGATTTCATTCACTTGAAAAATTTACTTGATGCAATACAATAAAATCAATACAATATGATACAATAAAATATCATATAATACAATCTGACATGCTTAGATAATTAGGAAATGCTCAGTACACCAATACAATACAAAGGACACAAAAGCAGGATAAAAACAACTCGTCTATTTTCAGTCTTAACTGATTATCCGTAACAGTTTTTGCATATATGGTTCATTCAGTGTTAAGTATAGCTCATAGATGATCAGTCATAGAAAAAAATGTGAGAACTCAGTGACCCTGCTGGAGGAACAAGTGTGTCGTGGTCGTCACCGACCCAGAAACAGAACCAAACACCCCTTGCCAAGCCAGTTCAGCCACAGAGGACATTATTTAGCCTCATTTATGTGTTTATTTACCACAATCACACGCATATCTCCAAGCAGACCCACCCGCTCAGTCAGAATGTTGACATTGGGTTTGCGGTTGCTTGTATGCCACTCATTCAGTACAGTCATGGATCACTTGCTACCTGCATTAAATGTTAACCTCTATCATTACTGTTCCACCACACGACTTCTGAATGGAGGATTACCATTTGGGTTGCCATTTCTGTCAGAAATGATGGAACACCCATCAGTAACACTCACACCAACCACTTCAAAGACCAAATAAAAAGTTTCTCTTACTGGCAAATACAGTATGATTAACGTGCGTGCACTGTCAGGTACCTGCATGGCCACAGAAAAGGGACTCTGGGGATTTGAGCTCACAGGTGTTTGTCCGTAATGGGGTGGGGTGCAATAAAACCAGCTTTAAAAACTGACCAGGAAACTAGTGTTATTTCTGTGAATACCAAATCAGCGTATGGAGTCACTTTAGTCTGCCTTTGATGTGTGTGAACGGAATGCTGAGGTCCAACCTCTGTGGCTGACGCTGACTCACTTAACTGTGAGCTAGCGTGACAGCCGAGGCAGGTTAATGTGTTCCCCCCTCCAGCCAAACACATGAAATATGACTGAGTGACTGTTGCTCCAAGGCAGAGGATATCAAGCGCAGAAGAAAGAAAGTTTCTCTGTTTGAACATTTTGGGTGTTTTCATTAGCAAATCCCATTCTGAAGAGTAATTACATGGGAATCATCTTATCTCTGAATTTGTGAAATTAGTGTAATATTACACATGCTTTCTCTCTTGTGCACATGCACCCTCCTGCTTTCATGCAAGCCAGTGCACACATGTATGCACATGTATATGCACACACACAATTGTATGCACATGCACACGCATGCATGTGTGCATGCACACACACACACACACACGCACACACACACACACACACACACACACACACACACACACACACACACATTTATCATAGCATGACATTAAACTGTACAAAATATGAAGCCTCAGCTCACCTCAGCTACAATGACAATATAACAACTTCTTCCACTCAGCTAACTGCAATGATATCTTACATTGACTTTGTGCTGCATGGCTACAGCTGCTTTGAGTAGCTCTTCAGAATCAAGACACTCAGACTTTACTAAGATAAAGCTGAGGAGGACAAGTAACTCCATTGTTGACTGTTGACTGACTGCAAGCAAAGAGAGAGAAGTGTTTGACAAGTCTGAGTCTTTAGACAAACAGAGTTGTCTAACACAACTGCAGCACCGTTGCAGAGGTACATGCACATACAGAGACACATGCATGCATGCACTCAATTACACATGAATGGATGCTCAAACACACATCTATCTATACTCGCCTCAATTCTGTCTCTCAGCTATGGAAAGTGGCACACCTTAAGAAATATTGTCTCAAGCCTGAAGCGATGCATTTGGCCAAACCATAGGTAAAAGAAAAGAAAAAACTAAATGTTGCACTGGTGACAATTGACAATTGAGTGTCTTGTACTTTTTTCGGACAAAGATTTGCATGTAAGTTACAACTGATGCACATTTATAAGCCTGCATAATGGCATAAGGCAGGTTACAACATCTTTGCAAAAAAAATAACCACAACAGACTGGAAATGTACACCCATATGGCAAGACAATGTGGCTATCCCATGAGAGAGTGGAAAGTTTTTCATAACTATACTGTGCTAATCATAACCATCACATGTTTATTTAGCAGGAAGGGTAAACCAAGCATGGTTCCTGTTGTTGGCTTATTAAGGAGTAGGAGAGCACTTTAGGAAGGGCATGGTGGTCTGGCTGGATGGAAATGAATGGGCTATAAGGGCTCTGAGGGCAAAGGGAAGTGGTTAAGTTAAGTAGTGTTACATGGTAGATAATGTGCACTGAGGGCAACTACCTCTGTGTGAGTGTTTATGTTTTAGAGTGGCTGATGGGGCCTGAAAGGGGCACTTGTTGGTGAGAAGAGATATTGCAATATACCCAATGCTGGTGGCCCCCCTCTCTCTTTGTTGTGTACCATCTCACAACTTTTCTCACAGGCAAAGCAAGCAGGAGAAGGGAAACCAGGGGGGCGAGTTTTACAGAAGAGTTGTGATAAGATAACAAAAAGAGACGTACATACGTAAGGAACAGTAGGCCCTTGAGACTCACACATGCACACACCAAGTGAAGGATACACACATTGCAGAGGAAAATCAAAAGCCCTGGTTACACAGCACATTTTTTTATCTTTCTTTCTTGCTCTGTCTCTCATCTCCTCTCACCGACTGACATTTATAGGCACAATAATGGACTGTTAACCTCACAGTACCTCTTTATGATACTGAAGGATTCGCAATTTTATTAGGGTCCATTGTTGGTATTGTTACTTGCTCTTTTCCCCAGCGCTGCTATGGGCAATTTCTGCCTCTGACACAAAGTCCAGAGTCTGCTGCCAACACACTGAGGATGACGCGGAGGATTGGTGCACAAACAGAACACCAGTTGGAGCAGATTACTGGGACAGAAGGACAGTCAGATGACCTGTGTGAGCTCTGGGTCACAGGGTCACCTGAAAAGCAGGGAGGAAGCTGTTGGCAGACAGTCAGACCTCCACACAGACACAACAGCAACTAGGCACAAAAATGAGATTGATTTTGCTTACCCGTTTCCTCTTGATATGGCCAAATACAAACAAATACAAATGCATAAAATCTAAATAAATCTAAAAAAAAAATTGTCCATACTGGTTGGTGCAGAGTTTTCAAAATAACCATGAGAAACGTGAACCGGCATTCACCTGTTGATTGAATGTTCCTGTGGAACTATATAATCCATGAGAAAGAATTTCAGTTATTTTTGCTGTAGGTGTTGCTGTGTGAAAACACTATCATTATGCTAAGTAGGTGTACATGGCTCGATAACATCACATTGCAGTGTCCACAGAGACTGACTGACTCATCTAAATGTAGTAACTATAATCACTTTTATGACAGAAGCTGCTGAGTGACATGAAGTGAGAGGAAATCACATCAAAATCACCCTACACTCACATTTGCATCAAAACATTACTTTTGTACGCATGTTCATGTTCAAGAAAGACTGTTTGTGTGTGTATGTGTGTGTGTGTGTGTGTGAGAGAGAGAGAGAGAGAGAGAGAGAGAGCGAGAGAGATAGAAAGAGAGTTATCACACCTTCCAACCTGTGTGTGTGTGTGTGTGTGTGTGTGCTTACCCTCTCTCTGTGTGTATAAATGTATGGATATTACTCTAGGTGTGATGTGCTATGCCGCATCCAGTCATTCCTTTGTTGTGTGGGACTGTGCTGCCCCGGGGGCTGCAGTGGTGTGAGTGTGAGCCACGTTGTACTCTGGAAACAAGAAAAGCGGCTCTGTTTTTGGATGGCTGTCTTGGCTTTCCCTGAGCACTCGCTGGCAGGCAGTCAAGATCCTGCCCCTGGAGAGGGAAGATTAATGACAGCTAGTCACGGAAAGGCTTTACAGCAGCAGAGAGCGAAAGAGAGGAGCAGAGGGAGAGAGGGAAGACGGAGAGGAGGGAGGGAGGGAGGGAGGGAAAGGTGAGTTACCAATGTGTTGAAGTCAGTTGGAGTGATAGGGGAAGGTATGAGTAAAAGATATTTGTGTTTGCGTGGGCAGAGGCAGGTATGTCGGCTCCAGAAAACATCCCATTGCTACAAATTAATACAATGGTCACAGACAGCCGCAATCCCATAAAAAACATTGACTGAGCACAATCCCACACCCTCGCCCTTTATTGAGATTAGCTTAATCCAGCTGATGTCCACATGACAGCCACTCATCAAACCTCGCCCTCCTCCTACACCTGTAATCATACTTTAGCCAATGCTCAGTGGCTCTGCCAAACCCAGAGGAGGGTTGCAGATTGTTAATTACCCTGGTCTTGTTTTGTTTAAGTCTAGACGTTACACCTCTCCTCTCTCCTGTAATGACGCCTCTACAGACAAGAGCTGTGAATCCTCAAAAAGCACATTGTTTTCCTTCACTTTTGGTGTGATGTATGGTTTCACATCTTCAGAGCAATTACTCAGGCCCCCATGTGTACTCTCAGATGGGCAGCAATTTCTTAAAGAGCAAAAGTCAGTAATTGTCCAAACTCAATGAAAGAGGCCACAGTTTGCCAGCATTTCATCTTGTGAAGCAATGTCTGATCAGTGAAAGAATATAGAAGATGAAAATTAGATGGAAAAAGCAAGAAGAAAGACATCAAGAACTGACCTGAAACAACCTGGGTCAAGACTGGTCTGAAAGGAAAAAAGCAAAGAGTTTAGGGGAATGCAGTGCCGCCATGCAGGACTGACCTCCCTCCCTGTCTTGTAGCCCAAAACCAGAAACAAGGCTGCAGGGCAGACACCGGTCGCTGTGAACTCACTCTCCCCAGCTCCTCACTTATTCTCTCACTGCCCAACCACACAGCAAATGACCTCACTCCTGTTGGAGTTCTTAACAAACTTAGGTCTTTGTATCATCGATGAAAAATGATCTTGAGCAATGTTTGCCTGACTGAACAGAATCTTCCCCAAGATGAGAGAGAGAGAGAGAGAGAGAGAGAGAGAGAGAGAGAGAGAGAGAGAGAGAGAGAGAGAGAAAGAGAGAGATTGTCTGTTTTTCAATGCTGTTTACTTTATTCTGGAGACAAGCTGAATTCCTCCATCATAATTCATGGTAAGATGCTCCATTTCACAGTGCCAGGCAATTCTGACCACAAGAATGAGGGGAAAGCTTTTCCCAAAAACCATTTTCACTGGAAGACCATCTCTCTTAGCGAAGAAAATGGTTCCATACGACAGTGTGTTGAAATATCAAACTAAGGGTTATATTTGTAATATGTCATAACACTTTACAGTTTCATAAACCGAATCTATTACTGCCATCACCACATTAGGAATGTTGTATTACATAATTGAAAAGGAAAGAAATCTTTGGGGAAATACTCATCGAAGCACTTCACTATTTCCAGTGGCGCACTTAGGGAAAATTAATTTAACAAAGCGAAAACAGCCAAACCCAGTGGTACCCTTATAGCTCCATTTTGTTTGACAGACATGCTATCCACAGCTGCAATCTCTCACAGTTACAGGACATGTTATTCATTTCTAACTAAAGGTTATCTGAGGTCATCTCTGCACAGATCACAGGCAGGTATATCCAACTACTTTTACATCCCTTTTGTCCAAATCTTACACATGCTTCCTGAGCCCTCTGACACGTAGTCTTACCCAAACACCTGTCACCCATTCTGCCGACATGACCGAGAGAGAGCAGGGTGGGCGGTGGGAGTGAGGAAAGAAGGGAGGGGTGCTATTATTGGCACACTCTTGCAATTCTGTAGGCAGGGGAATGTGTAGAGGTAGAGAGGGGGATTAAAGAGAATAAATATTATTCTTTCACAGAACTGCTTTGAATCGGCCTAGAACAGCATATTTAAAGCTGTACGACTTGGGTGAGATCATTCAGCCCTTTCTCTCTCCCACTCTTGATCTCAGTTCATTTTGGTAAACTGGGATAAATGCTGCTATGGTGACCCATAGAAAAAATAAATCTGCTTTAAGAATGGAACGGAGGAGGGAGTAAGTAAAATAAAAGTGGGAGTGTAACACTGCAATTAAATTAAATTAAATTCTTGGTGGGCGATGTCACTGGATAACACCATCTCAGATGGTGTTACATAGCACCAAGAGACAAAGATTAACAAGGGAAAAAAGTGCACAAAGCAGTTAGCACCTCCTTTATAGTTTCATTCAGCAATTCTGTATCATTGTTAACAAGAACCTGAACTGGGGCCTTTATTAATCACACCACTGTCTGAAGTTTTCTGTTTTGGTCTCTAAGGCAGCCTTTTTTATTTCAGAATAGGGGAAAGTAATGGTAGTCAGACCGTGGGTGTCTATGATTAAATTAATTCAATCTTACATGTCTAAACAAACACAGATCATGTGCATCCTCACACTGAGATGAATTCCTGTTTTGCTACCATCGTCTCATTTTGAAATTACTGGCCTGTGGGATTTTGAGCTCTGTTAGATTCCCACCTTATTTGATGGCCAACCCAATCAAATGAGCATGTTGTTAGTGGACAGTCATAACTAAAGACACAGGTTTTACATGGGAGCAGCTTTGTAGGGCAACTCTGACAGGCCAGAGTAACTCATTGTCACTGCAGTATTCTTGCTTTAATCAAACAGGGATGATTGTTGCAGGGTTTCAAAGGATTTTTGAACTTGTCCCTCAGTCTAAGTGTATCACTCTGTATGTTTTTGACAGTATCCACATAGGTGTATGAATTTGATTGATCTTTGCAAATCAGTTATGCTCTGATCAGCCAGCCAATGTAGAAGCTGGCATAGATTTTAAAATGTTCCTCTTTGTTTTTCACAAAACTCCCACTCATCCTCAAAGTGGTGCGTTTTACTACTGAGCCAATTTAGTCAATCTTCTCATGTCTGCTGCTTGTCAGTGAGAATTGAGAGAGAAATTGAGCAAGGGGAGTGACTGTGATTATTTAAAACAGGATTTCTAATCTGCTTCTTCTTAGGCCAGTTCTTAACTTCATTTCATCTTAACTGGCCAGTCTCTGCTAAACCCAAAGCTACTTTGAAAGCTCAGGGGGTCATTATAGGCCTAAAAAATCTTTGATTAAACGTGACCTGCTGAGTTAGAGAAGCTCAGCTTACAAAGCCAGTTTGAAGACTGTTATACAACTTGTTTCCCCGTTTTGACTGGACCTAAAAGCCTGTCATTTGAACCTGAGCAGGTTATACATGGTGGGGAGTAGGTCTCTCTTATTGAGCTAATTCACTTCCTTAAAGGAATATTTCAAAGTTTTGGACAAAATACTTTTTTTCTGACTTAGCCAGGCTGAGACAAAATGTTGGCTACCATCTTCACCTCTTAACGTTAGTGGTTCAGTTCCTTTATGTAACATTTTGTTTTAGCTTAGCATAAAGGCGAAATCTATGGGAGTCATTAGCGAAACAATAAACCTTACAGGAACTCTGAAGCTGTCTTATTTACACATGTTTTCATTTTAAGAGAAGTTAATGGTGGAACTGTAACCACTGAGCATATGTATCCTCTCATCTATCACAGTGATTTGCACACTGCTGAAGGTGAATGAGAAGATCCAGCGCAAGTTAACTTTTCCTGAAACAACTCTCGCATCATCACCATCATTATTATTATTATTATTATTATTATTATTATTATTATTATTTTAAATTCCATGACAAGTATATCAAATATATTGACTACATTGTGTGAATAAGACAGCCTCTGAGGTGCTGCAAGGTTTTTTTTTATTATTATTTTTTTTTTTAACTTTGATGAAGGTAGGCTAATAACTCCCGTAGACTTCAAGTGTTTAGGCTAAGCTGTCACAAAATGATATCCATTGGAACCAAGCCACTGGACGTACAGAGGTGAAAATGGTATCAAATGTCTTATCTTAGTCTGGGAAAGTCAGAAAAAGGGTATTTTGCCCATAACATTGGAGCATTCCTTTAATAATGATACCTTTTATACTACACAGTTGCCAGATCCTTGATTACCCCTCCCATGTACAGACATATGCATCATATCTGTTTAAAATCTATGCAGGGACAAAGCTTCCCCTTGGATGGAGTCAACCCAGCCACCATCCAGAACGTTTATCCTCAGGGAACCTGTGCATACGTGGGCAGGGGTGGGTCGTGAACTAGTTGGGATGTGGCTGAAGTGGAGAAGAGAGGGAAACAGTCCAAGACAAGTTCGAGGGCAGGGAAGAGGGATGAGGGTTGGTCCTGAGCTACGGGGCACAGAGAGGGCAGTGTGCAGGGGAGAGAGGAGCTGTGATGGACGGGCACAAAGGGACCATTGGTTTGGCTAAATCACAGCAGGAATCTACTTGGAGTTCCGTGGGAAGAGTTGAGCTCAATGAGACAGCTCTCTCGCTTTCTTCTCTCCCTCTTCCTCCCTCTTCAATGGGCATGTGACAGAGAAGAGGAGATGGAGACATCAGCAAACCCCTCACAGGCAGCCTCCGATTATTCATAGAGGCATTATTTCATTCCAACATGAGATACGCACCATTACCAAATTACCGCTGGCAGGAAAGTAAAACTCATTTTAGATCACTGGTTAGGTGATCAGATAACATGATTTCATCCACATGAGGATGGAATCAAGAGTAATTTTGAAATACTAGATAATGATGGCCTACTTTTTTTTTTTTTTTTTTTTTTAAACAAAGGATACATACTTAAGCTTTCTGGAATGTGTGTGTATTGTGTGATAAATAATTAATAACATGCACTTTTCATGGGGTTTTATTCATTTTCTATACTTGGAGCTTTGTAGTGGAACAGAATTAAGCACTTTGGAAAATAACGTGAATTGTGTTATTGATCCTGTGTACATCAATACCTGGAAAAGTCTTACTGCCAAATCACGATCCAAAAAATAAGACTTATCCCCTATGGCCAAGTTCTCCCTCAGTTTATCTGTATCATGATCCAAGCCAACACATGTTGCACTCCAAAACACACACAAATTCCCATGAAATAAAAGCATCAGTCTGATCCAAAACTGCTACAGAAATCCCATTGTTCCCCATCGAGCAACACTGACCCACCACAATCAAGCTCTGTTGGTGAAATTCTGCACTCCCCATAAACATCTCTCTCTCTCTCTTTCTCTCTCTCTGTCTCTCTGTATTTCTCTTCCTCTCCCTTACACACACACACACACACACTTGAAAGTCCCAAGCAGCTGTGGGGAGGTGGAGGGCGATGGAGAGTGGAGAGGGAGACCCTTTGAAAGAGAGAGAGTAAGGCAAAAATGGAGAGGGCAGGAGATGGAGTCAAAAGTAGAAAAATGAGAGGCTTCACTGTTTGGTTCTTTGTCTGAAGTATTATAATACTGAAATGCAGGTAGAACATTGTACATGTTTTATTTTAAGAGAGTTAGAGTCTTTCCATTTTTATGCAATTTCATTACATAAAAATATAATGAAATTTGTTCTTTGACTTTTGTTTTTTTTTCTGTTTGTTTTTTTTTTTTTTTTGGCTGTGCAACTGTTGCCTTTCTCAAATGGTAACTTTCACTTAGATCGTTTTTTTTTTTTTTTTTTTTTTTTTTTTTTTGCAAGCAACAGTATTTCAACTTGTGTACAGATTTTCACTACCCACCTCTAATGGTTCTCATTAGCTCCTTCATCTGTCTCATCCTGCCTCCCTCTATCTCTCAGGGGGATGAGCAGATGGCTCTTACACGCTGTTTTGATTGTTATCACATGCCATGAAGGCCTTGGCTGTGTTGAGATGACGTGATTGCAACGCTGCTTCCCACTTCAGCTAGTTGCTGGCTCCTTTGACCAGGTGCCAAAGGTGGCATAGACCGCAGGGCCCAGAGGGAGCTATTCCACATGGTGCCAACTCTCTCCAATCCTCAGGAGCCCACCACTGGGCATCCAAGCTGTTCTGCTCTCGGTGCAGACAGCAGAAAGTAGAAAGACCTCTCAGACATGCAACATCTTCCTTCTTAAACAATCATATACTGGTCCTGTTTTGACTTCTCATCAACAATCACGAGCATATTTGTCCATTGCATCAGTTGCATAAGCGTGTACTGAATGTGCTTTGGTAACTTAGACATTAAAGATAATTTACTCCAATTCACTCCCATTCATGCTGAAAAAAATCTGAACCAATTTTTGGAACCAAAAACCTCTTTGAGCTTTAAATACACCACACTTTGGGTATTAATGGGCAGATCTTTATGTGAGCTGGCCACTTCACCTTTTTCAGCACTAATGGGAGTGAACGGGAAAGGTTTGCCCTGACTTCTAAGCTAGCAAAGCATATTCTTCATACAACTGATGTCTGTGATGGACAGATCAGTCAAGTCAACACTGAACTGCTACGGTCAATTGTGCTGTAAAACAATGCTGTCAATGAAGTCTCCAAGAACCTCCTGGCCTCCTACTTTTGCACCTGACACAGTTCATTTTTCAGTCTCAACCAATCAGCATTAAACCCTTAATTGGATCAGGTGTGCAAGAGTAGAGCTGAAACAGAGACTTGCAGGACAGGGGGGCTCTTGAGGACTAGGTTGGACATCACTGCTGTAAAGTGTCTGCTTTGAGTTAACTGTGGTCAAAACTTTGTCCCATTCACACTCATGGTGACCCCAAGTCACCATATCTGCTACTTCTCCCTTATTGGCGGCTGTCTAATGTGAACCCCTCTCCTTTTCGCCTCCTTCATCATGTAGCCTTAACGAACCCCTCTAGCGCCCTAATACCCTTGTGACCTCCAGGACTCTCACTTGCCTTCTGCCTCCTGCCCCCTGGCCCCCACCCTCCTGTGCCCTCCCTGGCACCTTTGCCCTGCAGCCCGGCCTCATTCATCTAGCCACCCCTCTCCGGCCAGGGGAGCTGAAGGCCCTCTTTGTATACACTCCCTGGGAGATATTAACCCCCCGTCTCCGCGCTCCCACCACACAAAGGAAGCACTTACTAACCGCTAAAGCCTTAACAAACAGCGCCTTTCAAATGAACCCTGCTCCATGCGGTGCGGAGGGAGGGGAGTGCTGGGGAGAGAAAAGCCCAAAACATTTGCTTGTTTTCGCAGATTACAGAGAACCTGGTGGTGGTGCAGCATAAAGGGTTGGGTTGACTCTGTCGACCATTAAGTTCCTGTTTGGGCTCAGATGGTTGTTACTGTAGTTTCTGGAAGGAAACATACACATTCATGTCCACACATAGAGACGAAGGTACGCTCTCATGCAAGCATACATATTCACACACACCTTTGTTTTGCTATCTTTGACAACGTTCAGTCAACTTACATTATTCCCCAGGCTCTAATTGTAACTCTACACTACTACATGCCAAACCTTTAACCTTATCTTGAACTTAACCTTACTGTAATTTAAACCTTAACCCTTAAAATAACCACTTACCCTCAAAATAAAACCTTTTCGGCGTATGAAAATGGTCCTCATTTTCATACCTATAAAAGTAGTAAAAACACATATTCCTGTCATACACAAACAAATACACACAATGACACACACTTGGTGTGTCGTGCTGTACTCCATGAGTGAGTTCCTAAGCAAGTGTGTAATGTGGTTGAGGTGCACAACGCAATCCAAAGTGACCCAAGTTGCCTCCCAGATCTGAAACCAATCCACCAGTGACCTTTTATCCTCTCAGAAATGTGCACTTAATATAATGGAGGAAATGACTTTATGATGGTTTTACCCACAAACGTTTTGGCTGGTGGATTGCCTGCTCTGATTCTCTAGCTCTCACTCTGTGTGTGTGTGTGTGTGTGTGTGTGTGTGTGTCAGTGAGTGAGAGAGAGAGAGAGAGAGAGAGAGAGAGAGAGAGAGAGAGAGAGAGAGAGAGAGAGAGAGAGAGAGAGAGAGAGAGAGAGAGAGAGACTTGAGAAGCAACGTTACTATGGAGATTACCTTGTTTTGGAGTTTTGTGAGACTGATGACATGGCGCACCTGTGAGCAACAGAGACACAAAGCACTCACAGACATCATCCAGGATGTATTTAGTCAGGATGTAGTTGAACCGTGGGTCAACAACCTCAAACCCTGCTGAATTTACAGCCAGTCTAAGCAAGAAAATGACAGCAGCTGAATAGCATTCATATGATTGTATTTTGTTATTAGGGGCGAGGGAATGAGTATGTTATGAGGAATATTACAGCAAATGTTTCCAGAAATTGAGGACATGCTGAGTTTCATGACCAAAAGCTTTCTCTCACTGACCTAAATATATTATTTGGCAACTGTATCAACAGTCAAACTATAAACCTGAGGTAGTTACTGTAAAGAGCTTTACAGCCATTGTTCTACCATGGTGATAACCACTGTTTAAAGAGCAGAATATGACCTTTATTGGACTCCAAGTGTTACACTGGGACGTCCTAGTGGCTTACATTACATACATTGTAGATCCCATGGCTGATGTCATTGTTAAGTTATTGTTTCAATGAGGATATAAATAAAAGGTGCAAATATGAAAAGAGAAAGAGACAATGAGAAAAAAAGAGAGAGAGAGAGAGAGAGAGACTGTGTGTATGTATGTACATGGCACAATATATTGACATTCTTACCTGTGTGTATGAGTGTGTGTGTGTGTGTGTGTGTGTGTGTGTGTGTATGCGTGCGTGCCGAGGTCAGTGTTTGGAGTATTAGTCATAAGAGGTGGAGCCCAAAGGTAAAGGTTCACCATAACGTTGGCACCTGTTTTCCCCCTGACAGTGAGTCACACACAGTGAGCAGTTAAGAAGGTTCATGGGCAAGCTGTCATCAAAAGGCTGTCTGTGCTGCAGAGGTGTGCCATCGTCTTTACAGCTGTCAGGATTATGATTGCAGGTCATTGACATTTGACTTGAGGCTGGCTGTCCAAAACCAGCCTCGAAACCAAAAGGATTAATTAAAAGATTACTGATATGCTGTATGTGATCCAAAACACACAGGTCTGTTTGGAATGCTAATAATCGAGGCTCGGTGTTGCGAGTGCACCAGTGGATAATGCACGCAACAAATTGTTCTTTGTGATGTTATCATTCTGTAACATTCATCCTGCAGCGTCTTTGTTCCCTTGCTTTTAATTACCTTAGCCCACTGTGGCACTGGATCTTACACTGAATGGCATTAAACTGAAAGAAACAGTTGAATTGAACTGAACTGAATTGAGCTGAATTGAACTGAATTCAACTGAATTGCATTGTACTGATCTGAAATTAACTGCACTGAATCACACTGAGCTGAACTGACCTGACCTAAACCGAGCTAAATTGAATTGTATTCCATTGCACTTAACTGAATTGAACTGAAGTAAATTGCTCTGAACTCCCTCAAGGTTCCTCACATTACAGCAAAAATCAGGTGATTGAACATTGGTTGCATTATCAGCTGTGCAAGTCTAATGGAAACACTCGACTGTCTGCTCTGCACAGACAGGATAACAGAATACACTATATAAACTTGCACTACCCCTCTGTCCCTTTCTTCATCCATCCCTCTATCCATCCAAACCAAACACACCATAGCATGTGGTACAACCCTCTTTTCACAGGACAACATGAGACCCACAAGGAGTGGACCGGCCCAGGTCCAAATCACAGGAATCGTCTTCCCACATCTGAGCTTTCTGCCAATGAATGAGGCTTTGTCTGCAGAGGAATGAGATCCATATCTCCCATTTGGCATTGCTCATGTCGTCACTAATCAGAAGCAGATGAGCAGACAAGTTGTGCTTTGCACTGACTATGTGTGTGTGTGTGTGTGTGTGTGTGTGTGTGTGTGAGCGCGCGCGCGCCTGCTTGTATGTGTGTGTGCACGCATTCATGTGTGCGTGTACATATATATGCATGTGTGTGCAGAGCTTAGATGGGTTTTATTGTTGAGCTATGAGTGGGGTTTAAAACATGGTTTACATAAAGATCAGAACAAGCTAATGTAAAACAAGCATTCTTGTTTTTGTTGCATTTTATAACTATTGTCAGCAGTCATTATTGAGATAATAAGGCATATGTGATTTGTTGTGATCATGATTTTGTGTAACATGTGTATGAGTACAGAAAAATTGTAACCGAAAGAAGAATTTCATACACTGCATGAAATGTACTGTGTTTCATCTTATATGTACAGTATGAATGTAGTATTGGCACAGTGTTTGTGAGTGAGTGAGCGAGTGAGTGAGTGAGTGAGTGAGTGCACGTCCTTACATCAGATAGACAGACCTGAGCAGGTCAGGACTCTGGCACCTGAATCCCAAGGATGTTCTTGCACAAAGGTATCTGGTGTCACCCAGTGTAAACAGTTACAGTTGAGCTGCAGCACTGACAGACTGGGAGCATTACAGCCAAGTGAATGCTGCTTCAAGAAAGATGCCACCCATAGGTCAGTTGAGGAACAACCAGAAAACATGCTCTCACAAGCCAAGATTAGTTCAATCTATCAGCCTGTTCAGAGCATCGGAGTAATGTAATAATAATAGTAAGATAATGTATGCCTTTAGAGGGAAATTCTCCTTTTGTTTGTGTCCATCAGGAAGGTCAAAGTGAGTGCAAAGAGTGCCAAGTGAGTTACAGAGCAGAGCAACAGGAACTGGAAAGGACTCAGTCTTGCTTAAGGACACTTCAGCAGGACAGGTGCTGGATGACACAGGTTATAAAGTCGTCTTTTTTAACCACCAGGATGCAGCTGACTAACTCACAAATTTTATAGCAATTGATAAAGTGAGATGAGTAAGTGCGAGGGAAATCTCTGTTTTTCTCATTCAAAGCTCAATTTTTAGCCTGAGCTCCCATACCTTGTGGTGGTTGTGGTCTGGTGTGACTGGTTGCCTGTCAAAGGCAAGGTCAAGGACATATGGCCAACCTCAAGCCCATATGTTGAAAGTAGATGGTTTCCTACCAGTGGGGCTTTTCAAAAGCAACTCTGATGTTTCTCAAACCATGCCATTCCCAAACTTCTCATGGCCACATTCATCCCATACAAAGGATCTCTGTTCACTCCGGCCTCTCTCAGTATCCCTTTGTGAACTTAGTCTGTGAGTCCTCCGCACTGGAATGCCTGTTCTCAGGGTTAGGAGGTAAAACGCAGTCCGAAGCACACACAAACACATGGACGTACACACATTTTCCCACATAGTTTTCAAACGCACCCATATTCTGCCATAATGGAAAGCCAAAGACAGGTCATTGGTCTTCCTAAATGGAGAATATGTCTCTTCTAATTGAGACCTGGGTCCCTCATCGTCATTCTGGTTAACCACAATTTATGATGCTTAATGATCATATGAGTTGCATGGACCTGAATGGAAGGGCATTTATCCCAATTGAGAGAGAAGCATAAACTGGGAGAGAGGCAGAGGGACAGAATAAGAGAAGGGAGGGAATAACTAAGAGAATGACATGAGATGTAGAAGGAAAGAGAGAAGGCAAAAAAAGAGTGGGAGCTTGGGAGCTTCAGACGACCTCTTCACCAGTAGAGACTGTATGAGGGGGATGAATGTAGTCCTTTGTGCTGGCCAGACCGTGGGCTCCAATGTGTGTGTGTGTGTGTGTGTGTGTGTGTGTGTGTGCGCAAAAGAAAGAGAGAACTAGGCGGCCCAGGCTCAGGGCCTACAGATGTCTGGAGCTGCGCCGCTCACCCCCGGCCTCCACAGGCAGCAAGCAGCTGTTGTCAGAGAGAGACGGGCCGCCCCAGAGAGACTGGGAGGGGGCCAATGGGCAGAAAACAAGAAAGAGCCTCTTTCACAGCCTGGTATGTCCTTCTGGATCCCCACACAATGTATCCTTTGAGGACCCAGAAGAATAACATTTAGATTTAAAGTTTTCTCATCCAGGGAAGTTTGGGTCAGCTCGCTCAGTCCTCTCGGTCTCTAATTAAACCGTTGAACAGTTGAGGCTGAGGTTAGGGCTCGGGCTTGGTGAAGACTTAGGTTGTGCCTGGGGTCGGGACCAAGCGCTACATCAGACAACAGCAACCTGCACCACGGTCACTTCATCGGCACCCTTTGACTATAAACATCCTAAGACCAATCATTGCCGTGGCAAAACAGTAAGGAGGGTGACTCAAAGTGTTCATTTTTTTCATTTCCATTGGTACGTGTCATTAGTCATGTCAAATGAGAGTCCACACACTGTAAACTCCCAGCAGGTGTTTATGAAATGTGCTCCCAGCACCTGCAGAGTTGAGGGAACTGAGCCACCCTGTTTCCACAGAGCAGAACTTGAACGCCGCACAACACACCACTTGTTGCAGTACAGAATGTGCCTTGGTGGTTGTGGAGCCAGGTTTGTATGAGATGTTTCCACAGGGTAATATAACACGGGTAGTAATATACTACGGGTGTCCAGAGAAGAAAGGTATTTGCTGTGCTGTCTCTGTGAACAAGCGCTGGTAGCTGGAGGAGAAAGGAAGGAAGGAAGGAAGGAACTTCTTTTTCTGCTACGAGTTGTATTCAGAAGAACCAGGTCTGTCATATTCTTGGAATCACGCTGAAGCAGTGAGACTTAACTCACCTGTTCCCTGAAAAAAGTGTTACACCTGTGACAAAAGCAGCGAAACATCTATATTAACAGATACCAAAATAAAGTGATACATGCATTCAGTAATATATGCAATTAAAACAGAAACATACACACCTTCCCAAATATTAAATGTCCCAAACAAGGTTTGACTGTAATGATTTTTTTTTTTTTTTAAACACAAATGATACTTGCAGCTGTTGATAGTTGTTCTGTATTTTTGCCAATATTTTGTGCCAACATAAAATTTGACCATATCTGGACATTTGGAAGCATGTCACTGTCCACACTGCACAGACACTGAACAAATTTGACCTCGTTGGCAGAAGAAGAAGACGAAGAAGAAGAAGAAGAAGAAGAAGAAGAAGAAGAAGAAGAAGAAGAAGAATATATAATCATACAAATCATATCCATCAGTCATCTTATCCATCATCTCAGTGGTGGATGATAACATAGTATTGCATAGCAGTCAGTACAGGTATATCAAACAATATCCACCTCATTATTTTTTTTCTTCTTTTTTTTTCTTCTTTTTTAACCACCCCTATTAATTATGGGTTAGCTTTATTCTTAATTCTCTACCTCGTGTTCTTAAATTGTTTCTCAATGCCCTTGCCCTTTTTTTTTTTTTTTTAATTATTTATTTTCATGATTTTCATTATTTTCATTATTATTTCTTCAGTTTGTTTTGTTTGTTTGTTTGTTTGTATGGTTGGTTGTTTATTTTATCTCCCTGTGCCTCTGTATTATTCACTCATGTTTCCTTTGTTATTCAAATTGAAAATGAAAATAAAATTTTGATAAAAAAATATATATATACACTATATTACCAAAAGTATTCGCTCACCCATTCAAATGATCAGAATCAGGTGTCCTAATCACTTGGCCTGGCCACAGGTGTATAAAATCAAGCACTCAGGCATGCAGACTGTGAAACAAGACATTTGTGAAAGAATGGGCCGCTCTCAGGAGCTCAGTGAATTCCAGCGTGGAACTGTCATAGGATGCCACCTGTGCAACAAATCCAGTCGTGAAATTTCCTCGCTCCTAAATATTCCACAGTCAACTGTCAGCTCTATTATAACAAAATGGAAGCGTTTGGGAACAACAGCAACTCAGCCACGAAGTGGTAGGCCACGTAAAGTGACGGAGAGGGGTCAGCGGATGCTGAAGCGCATAGTGCAAAGAGGTCGCCGACTTTCTGCACAGTCAATTGCTACAGAGCTACAAACTTCATGTGACCTTCAGATTAGCCCAAGTACAGTACGCAGAGAGCTTCATGGAATGGGTTTCCATGGCCGAGCAGCTGCAGCCAAGCCACACATCACCAAATGCAATGCAAAGCGTCGGATGCAATGGTGTAAAGCACGCCGCCACTGGCCTCTAGAGCAGTGGAGACGCGTTCTCTGGAGTGATGAATCACGCTTTTCCATCTGGCAATCTGATGGACGAGTCTGGGTTTGGAGGTTGCCAGGAGAACGGTACATTTCAGACTGCATTGTGCCGACTGTGAAATTTGGTGGAGGAGGAATTATGGTGTGGGGTTGTTTTTCAGGAGCTGGGCTTGGCCCCTTAGTTCCAGTGAAAGGAACTTTGAATGCTTCAGGATACCAAAACATTTTGGACAATTCCATGCTCCCAACCTTGTGGGAACAGTTTGGAGCGGGCCCCTTCCTCTTCCAACATGACTGTGCACCAGTGCACAAAGCAAGGTCCATAAAGACATGGATGACAGAGTCTGGTGTGGATGAACTTGACTGGCCTGCACAGAGTCCTGACCTGAACCCGATAGAACACCTTTGGGATGAATTAGAGCGGAGACTGAGAGCCAGGCCTTCTCGACCAACATCAGTGTGTGACCTCACCAATGCGCTTTTGGAAGAATGGTCAAAAATTCCTATAAACACTCTCCTCAACCTTGTGGACAGTCTTCCCAGAAGAGTTGAAGCTGTAATAGCTGCAAAAGGTGGACCGACATCATATTGAACTCTATGGGTTAGGAATGGGATGGCACTTCAGTTCATAGTATGAGTAAAGGCAGGTGAGCGAATACTTTTGGTAATATAGTGTATATCCACCTCATTAACACACACACACACACACACACACACACACAAATACATCACACAGTGATACATATCACTCACTCACATTTTCTGACTCTATTTCTCTATTTTAATATTATTACTTATGTTGTTTGTTGTCATGATATATTTTTGTTACTCTTAGTTTGTTATCACTTTTATACAGTAATATTTTTACTGTATGCCAAGGTTATGGTCTGTGTAATATTGTGATTGTAATTTTCAACTTTAGTAAGGTGTAGGCCTCAAATAGGCCCACTGGGTTTTCTGCATCTTCCTACACTGTAAATTATTTGCCCTCTTCATTATTACGTATTTCAAACTGTGCAAAATAAAACTAACTAACTAACTGACTAACTAACACTCTGTCTGACTGGTATCTAATATCCTACTGCCTAACCCTACTGCCAACCTCCCTGACCTCCAGCATAACTTACCCTAATCATGCAGGTTGAATTGAGCTCTAAAGACGGAAATGAGAACCGACTTGAGGAAGTAATTGTCACACACAAAACACTGTAGAGTCACAAACATAACATCCTGCCCTTAGTGCTCAGGTCAAACCCACTCAATGTGTCCAAAAGAAACATCACAACCACTTGATTGTAATAACAGAAACATAAACTCAACTGGGTGGTAATTAGAGAGCAAAAAGCCCGTCAAAGAGACAAATCAGCTTGATAAACAAGTTTAATCAACAAAAAGACAAGGCTGCTCTGTCTTATGGTCATCCGAGGGAAGTCAAGAAAAATCGGGGCAACGTTTGCCCATTCCCCAACCTACTTCTCCAAACACATCTGAAATAACATTTTTCTGTTGAGCACTTATGGCAACATGTGAGGGACATAGCTTTTGGGCGGCTGGGCTTGGCTGACATGGTGTAATGGGAAAGGGCAGGGTGGCAAAGAGATCATACGGAGAGGGGTATTCTGCCAAGACAAACACAGGGGAGAGTTGGGAAGTCACAAGGCTGCCTGCCATATATGCCTAGGCTTGACCAAAACACTGGCATGCTCAGGCAGGATTTAAACCTCGTAGATTAAGATGAACCCACTGATTAGGCTATAAAGACGACCAAAGAAACAGAGATTGACAGAGGGAGCTGCAGAATATGAATGAAAACCTGCAATTGTTTACTGATCAAACTCCTTTGATCAGATCTGGCCTTCAAGATTAAAGAATAATTAGAGGTTATTTTAGGAAAATATGGACAAACAACCAGAATGAACTGATAAAAAGCTAAAGACAGCGTTAGCTTTAATAGCTGTGGGCTGTAACACACTACAGCTGTATCCCCTCCACCTCCCTACCTTGCATGCGAGCAGCATGGGATCTGCATTCCAGGGCTCGGAGAAACATTCTCAGTGTGTGGACCTGCGTCACAGAGACCAGGATCTACGTAACAAAACCAACTCCAAAGGCACCGATCTCCTGAAGACAATCAGGACATGATGTCTGACTAAGATCGTGTTGGTTAATTGCATTGTGATAATTCAAAATTCCCAAATGCCTGATGCAGATTTATTTATTTAAAAAACTTGACTTATCTGCCTTTATCTGTCTTTGTTAAAAACAGCCAGCATCTAACACTCAGTCTGTGTGCCCTTATTTTGTGTCAACATTTCTCTATTGCTGGCATACAGGAGGTATCTTGTACCTGTGTAGGCCAAACCTGAGGAGTCCCAACCTGCCAAGTATGTAAAAAAAAAAAAAAAAAACACAACATAACACTAAGCTAAATATAACACATCATGATAACTCCCAAACTCTATCTGACATGCATCAGCACATGGCAGTCCCTAAAAATAAATATGTCAGTCGCTGTCGGGCACAACTTTGTCTACGTGACTGCGGCCACACACTGCACATTAATGCCCACAAAGAAAAAGATGATTTGTTTGCGTGAATAACACTCAAAAGGTGCACTGTACCTACTGAGTCATTGTCTGGCCAATATTCGGGGAAACAAGATGGCGGCAATGGTGGGGGGTGACACTGTGATCATTGTCGTCATTATCATCATCACATCAAGCCGCGTGCTGCAGCAGTTGATGGGGCAGCCAAGTTCTTTATCTGCTTCAAGGAAATAACACATATTTGCATTCAGTCCAATCAAACAAAGATAAGAGGGCAACCATGCTAGTCACGGTTGACTGTGTCTGACTCATCATGTTCGACAACAGTGAAATACAAGAGCTATGGTGCAACACAGCTGCGGATGGACAATGACTTATTCTAGTTTCAACAGGCTTAAGCACAGAAAGGAACGTGGACAAGCAGTCAGTGTGGATGGAAGTAAGAAGTGATGAGTTTGTAGTAAAAATGTCTGCATATGAACTTCATCATATGGCAAAATTTGCTATTCAAAACTTTTTCTTAGGACAAGTAAAACAAAAATGCTGGTGGGATGAGATAATCTCATTTATTGCCAATGCTACTCAATTTATTTGAACATTTTTCTTCAATCAAGTGTCATTTTCTTGATACGTTTGGGCTGATCTGTCTTATTCTGCCTGGTTTCAACATATTTATGCTTGTTTGCAGAAAAAAAAAACTATATAATAGGGAAACCTGTGTTGGAAATAAGTGAGCTAAATAATTATCTCATCCCACTGGCAGATTTTTCCCCACTTATGTTAAGAAAAAAATAGGATTATAGACTGAATATGGGGCTAAATGATGTGTCAAGACAGAGATTTTGCAATGTTCATAGGCCTCAGACTGCCCTTAAACTCAGGGGCATGAATACAAGTTTATATGTGCAAATCTAGCAACCATGTTTTCATCCTTATCAGTTTATATCAATGAGGGAAAAGGACAGCATGGAAGGGAGGGAATAGAGGGAGCAAAAAAAGCGTCTGGAAAATGTTAGAGAGGGAACAAGAGAGAGTGAAACAGGGTGAACGAGAATAACTCGACCGCAAATAGGCTCTTCTACTAAAAGAATGTATAAACATATGGTTGAGTTTCTTGGGAAGTCTGGCTGTCCCATGAATGGATTGTTTGTTTGTCAGTCCCTGAAACAACGCAGAGAGGAACACACAAGACCATAACAGAGACAGTAAAAGCTCAGAGCTGAGTGATCCACCGGAGAGTCAGACGTGTAGGGTAAACGCAACAGCATGGTATTCCATCTGGAAATATTGTAGACATTAAATGTGCCTGAGCAAAGCACAGTGGGCTACAACAAAAACCAGCAGCTTAATTGCTCCCAATGGGCTTATATTACAACAAGTCTTTTGACCTTGGTGAGCACAGCGATATTGCATCTGAAAGCTCATTTTGATTAGCATAATTAGCCTGATGTCGCCTTATGAATATTATCTCCACCACCGAAACAGAGGCAGAGAGGACATAATGAGATGGAGGGAGAGAAGGCCAGATGACACAGAAAGAATGAATGTCAAACTCCCCATCTCCTCCTGCGTCCACAGCCCACTGACCAGGTCGTGTGTATGTGTGTATGTGTGTGTGTGTGTGTGTGTGTGTGTGTGTGTGTGTGTGCGTGTGTTTGTACGAATGAGGCTAATGTTCCCATTAGGACGTAAATGAAGATGGAATGAGGAATCCAGATGGAGGGACGAGGTGGAGGGAGAGAGGAAAGGAGGGAGAGGACCCCTCTGGGCTTACCAAACAGCCCAGGAATGCGGTGGTAAAAATGAGTTGGGCTCTCTGGCACAAGATAGCCCGTGTGACTGGGTTTAGATGATGGCTGTGACAAAGACTCCTTTCTTACTGACGTTAATAACTACAATACGCCGCAGAGCCACACACAAGCAACCACTTGTTATAGAAAGACGGATATGCACTGACACACCAACACACCCATGCACACACACACACACACACACACACTTTTACCCCTTGTGCACAGGGAAAACATACTTTTACCATGTCTTCATGTTCCTTTGCCACTTGACTTCTGCCTAATAAGCAACAGGATAGTTTCATTCATATTTTTATGTCTTAGGTCTTATTTCACATTCACTGAGCCTTAAGCAGTTGCGGTCGCTGGGTAAAACATTGACATTTCAACAAAAGCAGGTCATCACAGCGCATCAGTACTTGGCCGCAGCCTATTGGTGCCTTTCTCTTGGTCATGGGTGTCAAACTCAGTCACCAAAAAATTACCACCGATTCGAGGACCAAACAGAGCCTACAATTATTGAATGCTTTTGACCCAAAGTGGTCACTTTTGATCAAAATATGTCCCATGTAAAAAATAATGATTCATACACTGGTATGAATTTTACATTAAATATTCTTAAAATAAAGCAAGGATATAAAAAATATATTACAGTGGTAAATGATATGAAGAGTCCACTATATCTGCAAGCTTAACTTGAATCCTTTCAAATGACACATAGTTTTGTCATATGGAATTAAAATTAACCAGGTAACTGATATTTTGGTGAGAGAAATCTAACATCCTACATGTTTTTACTCATGAATGTAGTCACTGGCATGTAAAGCCACCTAGAAATTAAACATGCCATTAAATGTGCCAAAGTAATTCAAATGTCAAATATCAAAATACAGGTGGAGGGGGCGGGAGCACACAGGTGGCTTGTGGTGTCAATAGTTCAGGATGTTGCAGTGCATGCTGGGGTGTGCAGTATCCATATTGCGGGCAACATGGAACCATGCCAGTATTAACAGAAAATCAAAAGTCTTCTCACTGGCCTTGAGTTTGACAGATGTGCTCCAGGGAGCTACAGCTCTGAGCCCAGTCTGAGACTGTAAATTAGCCAATAGGACTCCTGAGTCCACTTGTCCATACAAACACTCGCCCTGCTCTCAACACTCCCAGGGACACTTGAAGGGAACAGATGAGTTTAAGCAGCAAGCTGTTCTGCAGATCTTTTTCAGGTGGATGGCAAAAAATGTGGGACTCAGAGGCAAACTTTGTGGATAGCATAACACCCCTGAACCAGAGAGCGATGGTCACATGAATACACATATGGACAGCGCTGCCACCTGACAAGTTAACCGCATCGAACAATTTAAAACAATCAAACAGTAGTCCCTAGAGGTGCGGCAACATTCACAATAAAATAATTGGCAAAACTGTAGTGTGAGCACACTATGTGTGTGTGTGTGTGTGTGTGTGTGTAGTTCAAAGTAGCCTGGCACATTGCGCAATAGGTTGAAATTCTTTAAAATACATGTAAAATACTTGTATTGTCAACTCTGCTTCCCACATGTATTAAAATAAACAACAAAACAGAGGCATTCAATTGAAATATATGCAAATTGTTTGCTTGCAAATTTCATGATACAAAAACTTTAATTAAAAAAACTGTCAATTCTGGCATTCACTCAGCTTTCCTTTAGAGCTGGGTATTGAGAACTGGTTCTGGGTTGGAACCGGTTCCAAACAAGAACCAGGATATCACTAAGCAGTGTGACTTTTGGTACTGCTTATCAATTCCTGAAACAAATTTGGTCCTGCATGTTTGCTGTAGTTGACTGCATGCACAGGCATTTGAGCAGGTGTGGAGGATATGCCTCCATATCACCTGGTACCACCACACCTGGTGCTGCAGGTAAACAGAGAAACTAGGCTGGTAATGTCCACCACTAAAAGATGCAGTGCCAGTGCACAGTACCAGCAGACATCCCACCTCTCATGCATTTTGGCCCTTCTTACCCAAACAGGTCCCTCCCAGCTTGTACTTCACTAAGGAGTGACACTCTTCATTCACACTCGCAGCTGTGGATGGAACTCTTTAATACAAGAGAGGGTATTAAAAACAATATGCATAAACTCCCACAGAAACTGACTAGCTGGTTGCCAATGGCTACTGACAAACACATCTTTTGAAGTGTTGAAGAAAAAGAAAAAAAAAAAAAAGAATGGAAAAATTGAATAAGAAATACATTAAATAAAAGTCATCCTTGACTCAGACTCATAATGTCCTTGGTCTTTTCATCTTCCCTGGAAATCTATCATATCTCCAGAATAATCCCCGTTATGCTATAAGTTAAATTATGGCTCAGTGTAATTCGTCTATAAAGTCTTGAGGTCCTTTGAACATTGTGATGAAATGATATTTAAAAAGCTACAGATTCCTTGATTTAAAATGTTACTCTATGACTTTTGAAGCTAAGTGAACAGGCAGTGTGGGGAAACAACAGGATATGACAAAATAACATTTTACACGGTGGATCCTCTTTCTGTATGCACTTCTGTTTAGCTGTAGTGGAATGTTGCGAATATGCATCCATGTAGACTCGCTGTTGGAGGGTTAGAGTTTTACTGTCCACTTGTGCTTTGGGACAGCCCTTGATGTGGCGCAAACAAAAGCACAAACGGAGGGGAAGTGGAAAGGACAAAGGTGTAGGGGATGGTTTGGGTTGTGGCATAGCTTCAAGTATGGTGAGTGTGAAGTAGCCCTGAAGCCAGTCATCCACGTGAGCTACTTCAGGCAGTCAACTCGAATCGCTTCACCATCACCATCTACACTTGCTCAAGACATCCACATCAGATGCTCCATCCCAGTCAGGCAGTCTTTTGAAACCAGCAAAGCATGCTTATTCTCCCTCTGCTCCTCTGTGCTGCAGCCTGCTGCTAACCTGCTGCTGCAATCCTAACTCCACCTCCATCCCAGCATCCACCTGTAGGCTCCGATTATAGCAGGGGGCTAACATACCTACTGCCCCTCCCTGTTTCTCTCAACTTGCTCAGAAACATGCTTACAGAGAGTGGTCAAATCAGAGCCTAGATTCAATATTATGACTCTGTATACACATTTCTTTGTAATGTGATGACACGATCAGGTTAGTTGTTTGAATTAACTGTAGTTATGTGATTCGCTCATCTATATTATTTCAGGGACAGGACCACAGCACTAAATGAGTGTTGCTTTCAGTCCAATTGGATTTATTTTTACACTGAAATAATATGAAAAGAAGTGGAATCAGGAATAGGTAAGAACCAGAATCTATTAGCAGAACAATATTCGATACCCAGACTAAGTTATGGCTCTATTTGTGTTAAGCCATGCCCCCTTCCAGTAATGCTGTTGCCACAGTAACTTACGACTAGTCGGTGAGGAAAGCTGGTCAGTACCACTTTGACCTATGGGCTACATGGATGCTTTTGGAAAGCGTTTTTAAAGTGTTTGTAATACCTTTTTATGGTGCTATTGTGTATGCAACACAAATTGCCCTTTGGGGATAATAAAGACTACTACTACCACTACTAAGTCACACCCATTATCATGCCCCTTGAGGCCATTTGGCCCAATAAAAGTTATAATTTCTTCGCTGACAAAGGACCAACCTCCCTGCCAGGGTTTGTGATGTTACCTTTATCCGTTTGGAAACTGCTGTAAAGCCCGAACCATTACCTTGCCACTGAAACATTAATCACTTCTTGGCTGGCCCAGAACCCACCTTCCCTCCAGTTTTTGTGCAAATCTGTACCTTGTGAGTTGACTTTTTGATGGACAGACAGATGGAAAGAAATTTGTAAGATTACTAGTTATAGCTGAAACATGACTATTGTGATTTTTTCTTAGTTAATACCTGGAAGCTTTTCAACAAATGAGTCTGTTATGGATTTCAAAGTGATAGAGTCAAATGGCCATGACTTTTTGCCACTCTCAGAAACTTTGGCTTCAGGCATGGCTTTGTCTTTGGTCTGACCACACACACCCTGTTGGCAGTGTGCACTAATGATGTTCAATCCATTACTCCCTGTCTTATGGCAGTCCCTGATACAGCAAAGTACAGCAAGATCCCCTTGATTATTTACTATAGCTATGATGCCTCTACATAGCATTATAGCATTCTGACTATAGCATTCTGCCTTTTTTTCAGGAGTTGTTTAGCCCCTTCTTGTACAAATCAATGGAGACTTAAATCAATGGGGCACTTTACTGTTATGACTTACTGGGAGGATCACTGTCATCACAATTAATACACTACTGAAATGTACATGTGCAAATCCCTGTTCTACTGCCCCTACTCAAACCATTTTCTACAACGTTAGACCAAACCTTCATTACTTTTATTTGGGATGAAAATCACTAAGGGTTTCCAAATTTGTACTTCGAAGATATAAACTTGATAAGAAGTTGTCACTAGCCACTTTCTTTTACTAATATTGGGCTTATTTAGTACATTCTACATGTCGATTAGAGAGTAAAGGCTTATTTATGATCACTGTGGTGTCCAAGGTCCATCCATCCATCCATTGTCCAAACCGCTTATCCTCACAAGGGTCGCAGGGGGTGTCCAAGGTACAAATGGTAAAAATGAATCATGCAGTGACGGCCAGAATAGTGCTCCGTAGCCATGCCGTACACCTTAAAAATTTTGTGACAACATAGCATGGCGCCACGGAGGTCGTATTGGATAAACACATGATGATTAGTTGAAGTGCCATTTCAACTGCACAAACTATGAATAGCTTGCCATTCACAGATACCATGCCGTGCCGTTCATGCCGTGAGCACCATGGTTATTAGGAGGAGTTGGCATTCCAACCATCTGAACCATCTCTGATCCCACCTTTGTTAGTTCTTTTCTACTGTTTTTGTCCTTTTGGAAGACGATGTTGAGTGTTTGAACTTCTAATGTCCTATTTACTGAATAACATTTGTAGCACTTTTTCCCATGTCTCTGTTTTTCTGATTGTTCTTCTGTCAAGTCAGCCTCAGTGCTTCAACTCTGCTCCCCGGATTCCCGATGCAGCTTCTCTAACAGCTGGGATTGTGCTGTGCTCATCTGGTTGTCATACTCTTGGTCATTACGATTAGCTTCACTACTTGCTGTTGTAGTTATCTGCTATATACTAATGATGTGATATTTGAGATTTTCCAAATATGAAATATACTATTAAATGCGTTGTTATTTGTTATAGCACAGCATAGTAGTATGTGGGAATCTGAGACAGATGTCTCTTTGTGTCTCGGAGAGATATATCTTTCATTTTTGGCTGCATTTTTGTGGCGGGGGGGGGGGGGGGGTAAGCAGCGTTCCCATGTTCTCAATCGTTGGCCTGCCCAACGTCACCCCGACCCACCCCCTCCTCCGCCCCACATCACCAGCCCTATCCCTCACCCAGCCACACCACATCTGGAGGGTGGTTTCCGGTACATTCCGTGGGGTCCCGTGCTTCTCAATCGCTCCATTCACATACCCTGACCGCCTTGCGTGACATGCACCTTACATATGTGTGAAAAAAATTTGCTGCCTTCCAACTGTTATTCCATGTTGTTTTTTCCTTCTATGTAAAAGGAAGACTTGAATGCCTCAGCAGCTGGCCATCTAATGTACAGGGTACAAACCTGCCATGAGGAGGCTAAAATTATTCTCCATACTGAACTAACCTATTCCTTAATGTCTGCCATCTGGAACGGGGAGAAAAACAAAAAAAAAAAAAAAAAAAAACATGTTCACTGTTCATCAAGTTTCTACCTGGGTCTGTTACAGCTGATTTTAGAGGAGCAGCTGTGAGAGCCTCAGGGCTTTCAGAAGCTTTCAAAGAAGTTTCATATCTGAAAAATAGGACCAGTGATCTTGAGAACAGTACTGTGTTCAGAGAAGTTCTTCAGATCTATGCATGTTATACCCTCAGGCTCTTGATAAGAGCTCCTCCATTGACAGAAAGTGTTTACAGCCACAACACTTCTGAAACCAGTAATCTGTACGTCCTCATAAATGTTTCCAGAGGGGAAGACCCCAAATTAAAAGAGCTGATGAGTAAAAGGGAAAAGAAAGAAAATGAAAATGTTAATCTCATTGCCAAGGATAACATTGTGTTTAAACAAGTGTTTAAAACAAAATTGGCATATATGAATTTTGTTTCCATCTTCATCTGCCTTTTAAAATGGAAAAAGATCCCATAACTAACTCTTTCACACAATACAAACCTTCAGGTGGAAATATATACTACAATGAAGCAACACTTGTGCAATGGAGCTACTCAGTGGCAGACCATGTTACACTGTTTTGGGGCTGTTGATGTGACTAAAAACCACTGTAACCTACTCTAACCATGGGAACAGTTAGCCTGGCCTCTATATTTTGGACATTTTTCTTTTGCTGTCCATTTGAGACAATGAGTTTACAGAGGGATCGTGCCTTGCCAGAGTCGTTCCTTGGCCAGAGATGAGCCACTTCCCATCTCCTCCCGATCACTTTTCACCCCTGCTACCAGTTCAGGTGTTGCTTTCAACAATAGCCATCTTGTACGAACTGTCACCCCACACATTCCTGAACCCGTGTAATCCCAGCTCCACTACATCATAGTGTTACCACAGGTGACGAATATCTCCAACAGACACAGGGCGCTCTTTGTTCCCCCTATGTTTGGTTTTTCTCTTTAACAACACCAGATAGCCAAGAATGGACACAGAGGCTGGTGAATTACACAGGGTGGGATTCATTAAGAATTTGAGTCAAAAGACAGGTGTACAGCTCAGAGAGCGATAGCCTCTGTTGCCAGAGTCCTGTGCACAAACTTATCAACTAATCATGACTCAAGTCAAGATATCTCACAAAGAATATCCAGTTTCACCGTGCCAGTAAATCCATACTTTCCTCATATCAAGATAATGGCATGTGCACCAGTATATAGGTATCATATATGACTAAACTTAAAAGGCGGATGTGTAGAACAGACACAGCAATGGGCTAGGCTTGATATGACTCTATGGGGTGTGTGCCAGTGTTGAGTTTCAGGAGTTATTGTCCCTTTATCAGTCATATCATGAGTCCACAGAGGCAGCTACAGAGGGGAAAGTGCTGTAAATCACGCTGACAATGGAGCGCTTTGTATCACAACTGCACAGGAGACAGCCCGTCTTGAGCAAATACACTCACCACTCAACTCTGACACTACATGGAGACCTCGGGTGCTGTACTGCCAAGATGTGCGTAAGAGAGAGCCTCGACATGCACCTCGTTTCAGACAATGCAATCTTGTTTATAAAAGAAGGGGTAGAGAGCGTTATTGTTATCCAGGAGGAGTGTATGGCCAGTGTTCGTCCAGTAGGTGGCATCAACATACAGCAGAAAGGAATTATTATTGCTTCCTTGTTGGTCCTTTTGGGCCCTTGTTAAGAAATACTACATGCATAATCTCACATGGATACATACACACACACACACACACATGGGGTAAGAGAGAGATTTATTTCATTTTATTTTATTTTTAATTGGCCGCAGGAAATAAGAGTGAGTAAAATACATATTTCCCACATGCCAAACATTTCCTTAGCTGATATAAATGTAGTGCATTTTTTTTTCCTTGACCAAAACTGTTAACACTGTCTAATTAAAGTTTATCATTCTGTTTTATTATGCAAGGGAAGTGGGCATAATGTGAGCACAATGGAAAATAAACACTGTTTGGTGAGTAACTAGTTACTGATTATTTCCATGATGTGTTGTGCCATTTATTAAATTCCCTCACTCCCCCTGTCTGGAATAGACTTTTCAAAATTGAGTTGAGTTTTAAAAATCCATTTACTGCATTACATCCATTTACTGAACAAACTCCAGAAAGCTAAAAATGAAGACCTTGGGTACTAAAAATATTGCAATGACTACAGCACAGTGTCTGGCCCGACTAAACACGAGACTCCCCACCAGACTGCAAACCAACATAGCTGCTGATAATACACCCATAAATACAACTACAAGACATTGTCCAAGTACAAATATTCATCACACAAATATACATGCATATACAATGTTGCCTACAAGGTAAAAGGAGAAAAAATAGATCTTATAGAAATTCCATGACTTTCCAGAAAATCCATGACACATGGGAAGCCTGACATTAAATCAGGGCTGTAACATGATCAGTGATACCAATCTGCAGGAGTCTTTGGCTCCAATACTGCACATCTGGCACCAACTGGCACACAGCAGGCTCTAAAATAGATCTGTATTGGCCTATTCGACAGCACATTCTTGCCTACCACTAAATCTGCACCGCACCTTCATCTCTCAGGGGTGCTGTTCAGTGCCTCTTTCATTTTTGAGAGTCTTCCATCTTACATAGATGGCGCCCAAATGATTTGTTTCGTCCTGTGTCATCAAACATGAATCACTGTGCCACTGCACTCCACTAAATCACTCCTGACTGTATGAGTCTGCTAGCAACCCACCTCACTGACGCACACCCCACTCCTAAGATCATAACCGTGGTTCATCCAAAAGATCCACACTTCTGACAAGTGCACCACTTTGTGCCTCTCCAGGTGCGTCACCAACCTTGAGAAAGTTTCATAGGACAGAAAGTTTTCTCTGCCTTTATACTCATTGTTGCCAGTAAACACTGCAGGTGGGTCAACTGAATGCTGCAGAATGCTGACATGCTCTGCATATTACTGAGGAGAATGAATAAAGTGCATAAACAGAGGTGGGATGGGGATGTTAGAGATGTGCTTCCTAAATATTTATCTGGAGGTGACCTCCACAGGGAGTAAATACTTACTACAGCGCCCCCTGCTGTGATCCTCTATTGAATCTTGTATTGTCTTGTTACACTAAGTCACACCTCCTTCAAAACGTGCTATTCCAGAAATTGTTATGAAAAACAACATTAAGTGTTTGATCGCTTTGTGTATTTATGTAATTTTCACTGCATTTCAAAAACTTCCTAAATAATATTCAGTCTCTCCTCATGAGGGAGGTTGTATATCGATGTCAGTTTTATGCTCAGTTTAATTAAACAGATATATACAAGGCCTAGAAGCATCAAGACAGATAAACAAACAAGAAGTACACAGGCCCAAACTGAACCCTAGATAGCCATACCATTATACACTGTGCCCAGCAGGTTTCTCAATTCATCTCTGTACACCCCCTGATGAGTGTCATGTCAGAACAAATGTGGAAAGAGTATCTAAATAATTCAGCCTGAAATCTCTTTTGGATTAGTGAAAAGCTATCAGTTAGACTCTGATCCCCAGCAGCCTGCAGAGAAGTGTGAGATCAGCCCACGTTAACAGAGCTTCAGCACACCAGCCGGAGATCACAGGCGTCCATCTAGCCCAACACAGACATCCCACTCTTTTACTGATGCAGTAAACAGAGCTTTTATAAAAAGAAAAGGTGGCTAGTCTGTTGATAATCTCATAAATCTTTCAGGTTAGGCCGGCGCTGTGCCCCTAGATTGGACAGATCTCTTAGATAGATCTTGAGGCTCTCAGAGCCGGCCACTAAGGGAAATAACCCTGTCAAAATATTTGTCAGAGATTAAAACAAACCAAAGAAACACTCCTGCTCACCACTGATTGAAAAACAAAATGTGCAAACCTTTTCCTCCAATAATGTCATCTAGACATGACAAGAGGATTTTGCCGTTCCTATCATGAGTTACTTTGATAAGTCTGGCTGTGGGTGGAAAAAAAAAAAAACATAAATAAATAAATAGGTAGGTAGGTAATGGTAACATTTGTTGTGTGATAACTATTTATTTACCTCTTTGTTGGTAGCTCTGGATGGTAAAATGGTAAAGTAAATGGAGATAATGGCATTCTAACAGAAGTGTTGTGTGGGCACTCATCACACTTCCCTGCATGTGCTGCCAAGCCGCACTGATGGTCCATCATTTCTGACATCACCGAAGTGCATTCCACAAAAAGCAGGACATCTGCGAACCAAAAATTGTTGAGTATATCTTTGATGTGAGGGTATCTGCAGGGAATCCTTGTCTGGTGAGGTCAGAATGGCACATTCACACATTCAACAGATGTGATGTACATGTTCACCCCCCCTTTCCCTCCCCCAAAAAAGGGGAAAAAAAAAACAAAAAACTTTTCCAGACTTTTCCAGATCCACATGGCTGTCTGTGTGAGAGCAATCCATGCAATGCAAACTACATGTCTAAGTAATTGTCTTTGCGCAGTCTTTTGTTCATAATTCATATTCCAGAGAATAAAAACAGCACACTTCTAGAAGCTGTACTTAATGCAAACTAGTGCCGCTTGTGCCACTGAGGGCTGATCTAAAATCTAAAACAGACCAAAACACCGCCTGTCTTTCCCCTGCACTTCCCCTTCTTATTTGTCTTATTGATTTGATCAATAGAGCTTGGAACTCCAAGCTACCTGTGTTGATTTGCTAGCCGTCAATCCTTTCAAATTACTGCGCAGCACGCTGCAGACTTCATTAAAAAGCAAAAGCTACCAGCCACATTGGATGGCTTTGATGAAGACAAGACTTTCTGACATAGCGAGGCAGACACGCATTCATACAAAAACACAGACAGACAATCAAACATAGGTTTATGCACAAACATAGGCTATGTATTTATGCACACATATATGCCACAGAGTAGTGAAGAGCTTGACTAGATGTAACTCATCCAGTCATTCCCACCTCATCAACTTGGCTGTTTATGCATTTTGGTACAACTATCTACTACTACTATACAACTATCATATACCACTGCGTATGGTATTATGTGTAGTGGATGCATGTTTTTCATTATGTGTTTCTAATATGTCCATCCACAGAGAGAGCGTGGTGCAACAAGTCAGAGCTGTGGTATTCAACAGAAGCTAATGAGCAGTGTTTCATTTTCTCCCTTCTTGCCTGGCATTTGAGCACACAGCCAGTCTGGTAATTACAAAGCTGATGCATAGCCACAGAGATGACATACACTGGAGCACAGGAAACAGACTGCTAAGCATAGCTCATTGTCAGGGACTTCTCTTTTGTCTTTTGTAATGGAACACCCGAACAGCATTAAAAATCATCTGGGTAAGTTTAAAGGTTAAGTCTCTTAGGACTGCATGTGACGGTAATCAACCTATGTATTCATATAATTGATGAAGGCTCACAGCAGAAGTGAAGATCATTTGCATATCAATAAGAGGTTAAATAATATAATCCCTCAAGTCGCGTTTTATCATTTGAGGTAATCACCCCCTTTCTTTTTCTTGGTATCTGTTAAGTCCCCTATAATGAACAATGTGGCCTTTTGAGTGCAATATGAGCACGGAAAAGGTTTAACCCGGGCACCCCAACTTGAATCCAGTCTGGGAAATCCAAAATATTCTCTTTAAAATATATTTTTTAAAAATAACACATTTCAGTCCCTTCTTTTCTAATTTTAGCCATTTCATCATCTTAACTTTAGGAATGCTTTGGTAGTATGGAAATTTACACTATATGGACAAAAGTATTGGGCCACTTACACACCTACAGCAGATTTTATGCCATCCCCTTCTAAATCCATAGGTCCCCTTAGAACAGCTTCCACTCTTCTGGGAAGGCTTTCTACAAGATTTTAGAGTTTGTCTGTGCAAATTTTTACCCATTCATCCAGAGGGGCTTTTGTGAGGCCAGACACTGATGTTGGATGAGAGGGTCTGGCTCGCCATCTCAGTTCTAGTTCATCTCATAGGTGCTGGATGGGGTTGAGGTCAGGGCTCTGTGCCGGCCAGTCAAGTTCTTCCACACCACAGCCTCACCCAACCATGCATTAATGGAGCTTGCATTGTGCATTGGGGCACAGTCCTGCTGGGACAGAAAAGGGCCTTCCACAAACTGTTCCCACAAAATTGGAAGCACAGAATTGTCCAAAATGTCTTGGCGAACTAAGCATTAAGATTTCCCTCCACTGGAACTAAGGAACCTTGGCCAACCCCAGAAAAACAAGCTCATAGCATTATCCCTCCTCCACCAAACTTTACAATTGGCTTAAAGCAGTCAGGCAGGGAACGTTTGTCTGGCATTCGCAAAGCTCATTCAAAAAGGCAAACCTTCCAACATATAAGGAAGGTCAGCGGGAATTGTAGCATCCCCGGTTGACTGATGGTCTGAATGATACTCTTCAACTAATGGTTCATAGTGTTTTATTTTGATGCAGCAGATACTGTAGCTTCATGAATTCCTTATGCACTTGAACACACCGTAAGAGCTACAAAAGATAACAGAATAAAGGTATTACCAATTTTTACCAGACTTATTATGAACATTATGAAATAAAATGAAGTGAGATAAAATCGTTTTTTTTTTTTTTAAATCTCTGACAATGAAATAAATCTGAGTTTTAAACAATGAAATATGACCCTTTTAACTTTGCGACAACCTCTTAATAGAGTGCCATAGATAAACGTTTTTAATTTAAATAACTTAAGTGAAATATTTATGCAGTCTTTTTTTTTTTTTTTTATGTCACTCATACATTTTAAACATTAACTACCGCAGTTATAGTAAACAGACATACACTACTCACAAAAAGTTAGGGATATTTGGCTTTTGGGTGAAATTTATGGAAAATGTAAAATGTTCATGCTACAGTGATATTATATCATGAAAGTAGGGCATTTAAGTAGAAGCATACACTGGTGATTTCCTCATCTCAAACAATTTCTTGAAACAAAAGCCAACAACAGTGGTGGGTATACCACAACAAAAAATGTCAGTGTCAATAACTTGTCATGTGCCCTTGAGCATCAATTACAGCTTGACAACGACGTCTCATGCTGTTCACAAGTCGACTTATTGTCTGCTGAGGCATGGCATCCCACTCTTCTTGAAGGGCGGCCCTCAGGACATTGAGGTTCTGGGGTACAGAGCTCCGAGCCTCTACACGGCGACTCAGCTGATCCCATAGGTTTTCTATGGGATTCAGGTCTGGAGAAAGTGCAGGCCACTCCATTTGAGGTAACCCAGTCTCCAGCAGCTGTTCCCTAATGATACGAACTCGATGAGCTGGAGCATCAAACACCTGATGTGAATTTTGCTGTTAAACTCCTTGTTAGAGAACAGCAACTTGTGCGAAAAGTACTGAAACACTGAACAGTTGGACATGTGCATTCAAAAGTTTACAGAAGGTCACATTAAGTTCACCTGTAAAGGTTATAATGCATTTTAGGTTCATCCTGAAATTTCACCCGAAAGCCGAATATCCCTAACTTTTTGTGAGTAGTGTATACTGCTGTATTTCTCTATACAAGCAGGCAAACTACAGAGATAGCCGCTCCCCTCTAGGCTAGCAAAAAATCCCCTTCACTTGGCCAATGCAAGCCAGCAGGAACGCTAGCCAAAACAAACCAGCACAAAACTCTGCAAAACTACAAAAATGCGCCACAATATAAATTAAGATTATACACAAGTTGAGATGGAATCATGACAAACCTTGTGCCCTTATCAAACAGGTGCTAAATGAACGAAACGGCGACATTTCTTCTTCTTCTTCTTCTTTGGGTTTTTATTGGCGGATTGCAATCTTACCTTGAAGGTGCATACCGCCACCTACTGAACCGGAGTATGTAGAATGTATGCTAATTTATATTACTTCATGTCTATTTAAAAAATAAATAAATAAATAAATAAATAAATAAATAAATAAAGAAAAATAAAGAAAAACAAAGAAAAACAAAACACTATATTCTACAAAATAAACCTGTGTTATATAAATAAGCTATTACCTCTCTTTGTACCTCCCACACCTTATCTCCCTGTGTTCCCAATATCCCTAACATAGTCCATTCCCTTCCTGCCTCTCTAACTCTTTTTTTTAATCTAACCCTTTCTTCGTAATATCTATTGCAGTGCATTAAAATATGTTCTACATTTTCAGTTGTATTACAAACTGAGCAATTTTGTGATTCCACTTTTCCCAATAAAAATAGTGTCTTATTTAAACCCGTGTGATCAAACCTCAACCTTGATAACACTACCTCCTCTCTTCTGTTTCTTCCCTTAATATTCTGTACTCTGATTGTGTTTTGTATACTGTAGTATATTCTGCCCTTACTGTCCTCATTCCACTTCTTCTGCCAAAATTCTGATATTTTTGAGTTGATTAGTGTTTTTCCCTCACCTTTCCCAAACGGTATATTAATTATATGTGTCTTGCTAAGTGCTCTTTTTGCCACCCTATCTGCACATTCGTTTCCTTTTAATCCTGCATGAGCAGGTACCCAGCAAAATTCAATCTCAATCCCCATTTTCTGAACTCTATACAGGCCCTGAAGGATTTCAAACATTAGATCCTCCCTAATTGACTTCATGTTCTGTAAGCTCAGTAATACTGCTGCAGAGTCCACACACATCACCACCCTATCAGGTCTCACCTCCTCCACCCACTGAAGCCCAAAAATGACTGCCATCATCTCCGCTGAATAAACTGACAATTTATCTGTTATCCTATTGCTTAGATGAATTTGAAAAAGTGGGATGTAAACTCCTGTACCAACATGATCATTTTGATCTTTTGAACCATCAGTAAATATTTGTAAATAGTTATAGAAATTATTCAATATATATTGATTTGCACAATGTCCTATTTCCCTTTCCATCCAGTCCTTTCTGAGTCTCATAATACTAAAGTCAACTTTAACTTTAGGAAAAAGCCATGGAGGAACATTGCTTAATGGCAAAGAGGAATTAAAACAGATTTCTTTAATACCATATTTTTCAATTTTATCTTTTATCTTCCATCCAAAACTATTTCCCTTAAACCTGTTATATTCCCAGCATTCATTTATGACACTTTTGACGTTTTCGTCCCCGCATCCTCTTAATCTTATCCAATATACCAGTGATAATTTGTCTCTTCTGAACTCTAATGGACTTTCACCTGATTCCACCAGCACTGCGTTATTTGGAGTTGTTCTCATTGCACCAATACAGAGTCTTAAGGCTTTGTTTTGCATTCTTTCAATTTTGTTTAAGTGTGATTTGGCTGCTGCTCCATAAACAAAACATCCATAATCTATTGCTGATCTCATCAAAGCCTTATATATATCTATTAGTGCCTGCTTATCTGCTCCCCAGTCGTATCCTGATATAGCTCTCATTAAATTAATCACTTTTTTGCATTTTGTTTCTAGTTTTTCAACATGCAGCTTCCATGTACACCTTTCATCAAGCCACATCCCCAAGTACTTGAATTCCTTTACTTTTTCTATAGGTTGTCCATATAAAGTAAGACTCTGTTCCTCTATTTTTCTCTTCTTGGTAAAATACATGTAACAAGACTTACTGGGTGAAAGTTTAAATCCCGAATTGTATGACCAATGTTCTACTTTTTGAATAGCCTCCTTTATCTTTTCAAAAACATTTTTATCATCTCTCCCTCTGATCCATATGGCTCCGTCATCCGCATATAAGGATGAACAGATCCTTCTATCTAGGTTCATGAAAATATCATTAATCATAATATTGAATAATATTGGACTAATAACACTTCCCTGGGGAATGCCATTCACTATATCAAATTCATTTGACATCTCCGTTCCTACTTTAACTCTAAACTTTCGTTCAGAAAGAAAATCTAGTACCCAGTTAAACAACCTTCCATTAATGCCCATTTTATTCATTTGGATTAACAGCCCTTCTCTCCACATAGAATCATAGGCTTTTTCAATGTCAAAAAAAACAATTATCATCAATTGTTTCATTTTAAATGTTTTCTCTATTTCATTACTAACTTTTACAACAGCATCCATGGTTGACCTTGCTTTCCTGAAACCATTCTGATATGATGCCATAAGTCCTCTCTGCTCTAATATATAATTAAGTCTCTGAACCAATATCTTTTCCATCCATTTACACAAGTGCGATGTTAAGGCAATGGGTCTGTAGTTTCCAGGGTTATTTGGATCTTTACCTGGTTTATTAAAAGGCAAAATAAGTGCAGTCTTCCAATTTTTTGGTATGATTCCTTCTCTCCATATCTTATTAAATAAGTCTAGTACAAGTTTCAATACTTGATCAGGTAAATTACGAAACATTATATAGCTTAACTGGTCCTGACCTGTTGCTGTATTCCTAGTTCCATGCAATGCTATTTCTAACTCATTCCTAGTCAGGTCAGCATCAAGGTTTGAATTCACATTACTTTTCTTTCTAATTATATTCTGATTTTCTCTTAATATTTCCTCTTTCCTCTTTTTATGTTGATCATCCAAATGACTTCCACTATGTATCTTGGCAAAAACCTTACCCAGTAAGTGAGCCTTTTCTTTATCAGTTATAGTTATTATTTCTCCATCCTCTAATACTGGTATTTTGGTGTACTTCCTTTTACCACTCATTTTCTTTAACATATTCCATACATCCCCTAATTTTACTTCTTTACCGATTGTACCACAGTATGTTCTCCATGTATTCTTTTTACTGGCTTTTATAATCTTCCGAGCCAAGGCTTTTTTCTTTTGATAATCTATTAAGTTTTCCTGATTCAAGTTACTCCTCAGTACTCGTAGAGCTCTATTTCGTTCTTTAACAGCTTTAGTACAATCTTCATTCCACCATGGTACAGATTTTCTTTTTCCAGTTATACTAGTCATGGGTATGCTCTTCAATGCAGCATTCAAAATCAAATTAGTCACTACTGAAGTGCATTCTTCTATATTTCCATCCATTGAAATTTCGCTAGCTTTCTCTATACATTCTTCTTGGAATTTTCCCCAATCAGCTTTTTCAAAGCACCATTTCTTTGTCTTGTATCTTTCTTGTGAGAAATTATTAAGGTTTATAGAAAACCTAATTGGGAAATGATCACTTCCTATACTAGAGTTCTCATCAATATTCCATTCAGATGAGCATACTAAGGTTCTTGACACAAGTGTTAAATCGATGCAAGATAGGCTATTCCTATAAACATTTATTCTCGTTCCTTTGCCATTATTGATACAAACTAGTGATCTTTCTTCCAATAACTCCTCCACCACATTTCCATTGCTATCTGTGTGTTGGCTTCCCCATAGACTGTTGTGTGCATTAAAATCCCCACACCATATTTCCTTTTCATTATCATGCTTGATTTTATTAAACATTTCCACACTTAACTTCTTACATGGGTTATAAAAGTTGATTATCTTATATTTAACATTTGCGTTGCACACTTCAATGATTACACATTCCATGTCTGCTGGTGATGTTAACCTTCGAAACACTATGTTATTTTTAACAAAAGTCACACAGCCACCTCCTTGATTATCTATCCTGTCATGTCGAACTGAGATATATCCTGGTACAATAAAATCAAGATGAGGCCTTAACCAAGTTTCTTGTACACATAAGATATCTGGTCGAGGTTTTAATTCTGATATGTATTTTTTAAACTCTTGTCCATTAGCAATAAGGCTTCTTGCGTTCCATTGTAGTAAATGGATCACCATAAGAAGGATGTTAATCATTACCCTGGGATCCTCCATCTATGTTTGTTCTCAACATTTCATGAATGTCTTCTGCTCTCAGATTATGGATATCTAGGAGCTCTTCTGCTGCATTCACCACTGTCTTGATTCTATCACTTTTTTTCTCTTGCTTAGTAGCCACATTGATTATTTTACAGATAAAGGCAACAAAACTTTTCTGATCCACTATCAGTGAATCCTCTTTAACCTTACATATATGTGCACATTGCATCACCGGAGTCACTGGAGCCTTATCTGCTACATCTTCATATCTTCTATACCTGCTTGTTCTCTGTGGTAGAGACCTCAGGTTGTCGCTTATTCCTTGGCTGCTTACCACTTCTACAGATTTATCCACATTGACTCTCTTTAAGGCTTCTGCATAAGATATGTTGTTGATTACCTTGCATTTTTGTACCTCTTTTGCTTTAATCTGTACAGCACAACCTCCATATGCTGCACTGTGTTCTCCTCCACAGTTACAACATTTCAACTTAGCATCTTTCGCACATTTGCCATATTCATGATCCCCTCCACATTTTGCACATCGTTGTTTACCGCGGCACTGTTGGGCTACATGTCCCATTCTTTGACAGTTGAAGCATCGTATCGGATTAGGGATATATTCTCTTACCCTATAGTTGATCCACCCCATTCTGATCTCTTTGGGAAGCGTGCTCTCAAATTGTACTAACACTGACAAACTGTCCTTCTTTTTCCCATCTTTATTTGTCTGGAGTCTCTTGACATCTATCACTTTTCCTCCTTTGATTTCTTTCTTTACTTCCTCCTCAGTCATTTCTAGCGGCACATTTGAAATTACACCTCTCAGTTTAGCGACTATACCAGGTATATGAGTTGCGATCTTTACTCCATCAAGTGTGTTTATCTTAAGGATTTTTCCTTGTTGCTGTTTGTTCATAGCAAAAATGAGAACTCTGCGGTTGTTGAGAAACTTAGCGAATCTTATCTTTCCAATTTCTTTCTCAATTGCTTTCGTCATTTTAACTGGATGAAAATGTCCGGTCTCTCTTCCAAACGTAATGACTACTTTCCACTCTTTCTCAGTCTCACTGTTCAACAAATCTTCCCGATGAGTTCTTACTTTTTTGGAGGCACCTTCTTCTTCCTGGCTACTTCGATCTGACCAGTCTTTACCTCTACCTGTCTTATCTTGTCTTTTCCTTCTTCTGTTTGATGCAATGCACCAATCCATACCTTCCTCGCCCCATTCCTCTGAACTTTCTCCCATTCTACACTCACGGTTCAGTTGATTGCAATCCGATCCACGCCAACGCCAAAACTGTATCACGGCGACATTTCGTGTTAGACAGGTACGTTTATGCAGTGCAGACAGTCAATGTTTGTTTTCACCTTAATTTCCGGCGGAAGCCTCTTCAAAATAAAAGCGCCAACCTTAAACAACCAACCAACTCTAAGAAAATAACCATGAGGAAAATATACAAGAAAAAAGATTAAGTAGGAAGATGCTGCACTATATTAAAGGTCATTTACAGGAACAGTTGAGTAGGGAAGAGCTCCTCAGTCACATGTGAGTCATCATCATCATCATAACCTTTATTTATTCAGTGAGTGACAGAAGCAAACACTGTTTTTCATTGACATCCTAATTATAGGAATTATAACACTGAAGATGTACAAACATGAAGAGGAATCACACATGACATACACGGTTCAGATGACAGATATGACTGAAGAAAGGCGCTCACAGGCCACATGTACAATTTGACTGCAAAGTGTCATACAAAACAGTCTGTTACAATCAGGCTATATAACTGTAGCAAGCTCTGCAATATATTACATTTGAAAGGGACATTGTATCTGAAAGCAAATTTTCTTAAATTAGTGTCCAAAAAAAAAAAAAAAAAAAAAAAAAAATACTGTGATCATGTGAGGCACATTGTATTTCAGAAGAGAGTTAAGGTCACCTGCTAATTTATTACATGAAAAAAAATGCAGTCATAATGATCCCACAAAATGATTAACAATTCAATGATAGGTTTGCATAAATACTACTTCTATGCCCCTTCAACATCAAAGAACAAGACTTTAATTAACCTTGGAGAAGATAGCTTGGGGCCGTTCCTTTGTATGTGCGAGGGTGTGTATGTGTGTGAGTCTGTGTGTGTGTGTGTGTGTGTGTATGTGTGTGAGGGGAGACAGAGAGAGAGAGAAAGAGAGATATCATAATCAAGTTTCACTCCACACAAACAAGGTGTCCAAAACAGGTAAATCAGAGGTACATTATGTGCCACACATATACAAATACTACTGATACAGTAAAGTCCATAAGTATTTGGACAGTGACACACTTTCATCTTTAATTTAAGGGGTTGAACAAAAATATGGCATTCACCTTTTAGGTATTACAGCCAGTTTTATACATTGTCACCCCAATGAACTGGCCATGCCATTTGCACCTCTTGGTTACATGAATACTTTGGGCAACGGTTAAGTTTAGGGAAGTAAAATGTCTTGGATTAGAGTGTTTCAGACCTGATTCCTTTGAGTTTTGGTGTAAATTAGCAGTTTTGTGTTGGTAAGGGTGGGTTTCACACACACTATCAAATGGAAACAAACTGAGTGGGTGGGAAACTTAAATATGACTAAAATTTTCAGTGCAAAGTAGGATTTGTCAGAAAAGAAAAATAAATTGCCAGCTATTCGTTTAACAGTAGTATTTATTATACTTTGGATGCAGATGAGAATGAGGATTGGAATATCCTCATTTGGTCTACAGCATGACTCATCTCTTTCTCGTCCCATTGGGATGAGGGACGTTTATTAAATACATCACCATTGTTTGCTTAAGCTCCCACCTGTAACTCACTCAATGTGACTCCATGCATTTGTCATATTTAAAACTATTCCTCAGGTGGCATTTTGTGCGCTGCAGTTGTCAAATATAATGAATTCACAAGATTTTTTATAAATTATTTGAAATTATTTTATTCTCCACCATCATCTGAGCTGATGTCTCTAATACAGTGTCCTCTGTCTGCGGGTGATTTTACCTCTAACAGAGCCAACAAATGAACAGCACACTTTTATCTACGTTACTTCAGTTTCCTCTGCCTAGATAGGGGCTGAAAACAGTTTGTGGTGACACCAGCTCCGCCTATCAGAGAAACAAAAGTGATGTTAACAAACGACGGGCAGTCTTACATTCACGAGGTCGTGGAGGTAAGAGATAAGACCCGGTCCAACGCATGGAGGGAAACACATCTCTGTTTGATAGCACCCAAACAGTTTAACTGGCGAGCTGTTTACCCAGATGCCTTACTGGTGGTTATAATAACCCCAACTGCTGAGCCACCATCCATCCAGGGGTGGACTTTTGAAAAAATGTCCACCCCTAAAAAATGTAATGCCACAGTAGTACAGTTACAAAAAAAAAAAAAACATCTTCTCTCCTCTCCAGGTTTCTGGCCATCTAATGTTTGGGTTATTCCTGAGCTAAGCTAGCAGTGGCACGATCTGTGCACCTGTCCCTGTCACAAACCTGGTTCAGGTGGGACCATCCCGCTGCTGAAGCTCCCTAGAGACCACTGTTTTTCTGTTTTGAGCAAAAACTTTCCTATGTCTATTGTTTTACTGTCGTGGTGTGTCCTGTCACTACCTGCACATCACTAGGTGGGGGAGGGACAATAGTGACAACAGCTGCCACTGTAGGTGAGATCAGACCAGATGCTGCATGCTGGGGGAAAAAAAAAAAAAAAACAGGTTAGGGGTGGGGAAAAAAGTATTCATGCCCAGGCCAGGTGACAATGGATCATTTCACCCTGGGCCTGTTTCTGTCCCAGAATGAATCTATAAGACAAATCAGCAGGCCGCACGAAAGTCAGACTTGTATCAATTAAAAACTACACATCATTTCCAAAATCTACAGGTTTGTGTATGATCACAGAGAACACCTTTTGATGGCATTTTCTTAAGAATAATTTAGGAAAACATTTCAAGAGGTCACCTTTGGCATTTAACAAAGATAAGTAAGTGACAACCGGCTCAACCAGAGAGACGGCTCTCAGTGGGGTGCATACTTAGACCAACACTATTCAATTCTCAAATTATGCCATTCCAAGGTCACATAGTTGGCCAAATTACACTTTTGTCAGTTCTTATTTTTCATGCTTTTAATTGAAGGTAATGTTTTTGGTTCATTAAATTCAAACATTAAACAGTCGTGTGTGTTGTTGATTTAGGGAGTATTTCTGTTTACCTGTTGATCTGTATTGTAATACCTTTATTAATTGTGGACAACATATTATGAAATTATTGTATCATGAATGAATCTGTGATTCCAACTCCTAGTTCTAGTCCAATGGTGTCAAGTGGTATATGCACAAAGCCAACAGCTACTGACCAAAGACTTAGGCAGCACTTCATGAACGTTTTTGCACAAACTTTCATGATGTTGCATGAATCCATTTGGAAATGACGTGCCTTTTTATGAGAAGCCATGATCGCCACAGCACACACCTTCAGCCAGTCTGTGCAAGACATTAATCAGCTCCTCCTTGCACCATGATGAAGATTTCCACAGTTTCACGGTGCTGGAGTTATTCACCTTTTTGTGACAGGCCATGCCCCCTTTTGACCGATCAACATAACGCGTTAATCGAATTTCTGTTTTTGAAATGTCCTGCCAACAAACAAACAAACAACATGACTTTAAGCATACAAGGGAGACTTATGCTGAAAGTAACGATTCTGATTCAAAAGAATACTAAGCACAAACAAGAGCATTTCTTAAGTTTTGAAAAATGATTTGAAAATATTAAAATGGTAAAAACAGAAAAATAAAACAACAAAATAAACAGCAAAAAGCAAGCTAATGTGGCCATTAAAACACACTTAGCAACATCCAAACAGAGGGTTGATAAGGGTATTATCAAGAAAACAAGAAATTCTTTGTCTCAGGACAGCATGGATATCAGTTAGAAGAAATGACCACAGCTTAACTGGTTTATTAAAAAGCTTCACAGACTTGCCCTACAGGCATGATGAGTTCATCTCTGTCTTTTGGCTTGGACATCATAATTGTAGGCCTACAACTGCTTAGCACTTGGTACAACAAAAACAAATGACTCCTACACTTTCAGGGCAGGACTGACAGAGAAATGAGCTCAGAGGATGGTACCAGACCACCACTGAACACAACAAAATAACACCTGAGCACCCCCATAGCAACTCCAAGATGCCTCTATTGAAAAGAAAGTCAAAGCTTGAAACTATGTATGTGTGTGTGTGTGTGTGTGTGTGTGTGTGTGTGTGTGTGTGTGTTCACAAGTGAGTCATTGTGTTTACCCTCATCGACAAAGTCTGCCAGAGCCTTGCATCACACAGACAAAATGTCTTTCATCCATTTTCCATGTTTAGACCAGTGAGGGAAAAAAGGCAAAGAGAGGCCAAGACAAAGCAGACAAAAGAACACCAACAATTAAGAAAAGTCATTGCTCTGCTTTGAAAAAGAGCAATCACCCTAAGCTTCATTTTTAATTTGAAGGCACAGCTTGCTGAGACACACACGCAAAAGTTGTAAAAGGTGGCAAATGTGAGGAAGGCCCAGCGTTCTTGAAGGCACAAAGTTTAAATGAGTGTTTTTTTGACTTCACAAACCAGAGGTACTGCAGTGTAAACAAAATACAGCAGCAATAGCAGCAAAGTATCTTGTACTTATATTTTACAACTAAATCACTTTAATATTGGCCAACAAGAGGCAACTCGGTTTTATTATTTTTTGTATTTTTCATACCTAGCGTTGTTTGGCCTGGGTGTGTCCTGTGTGATCGGCCCTTAAGCCCAATGGCATTTTCACCATCACTCACACACTTCACAGTGCTGTCCACATGCAATATTAGTCACTACACTTTGTTGTCCATGCTTGGAAAATGAATGAAGTCATGTAAAAACAAAATTCCTTGCAACGTGCAAACAAGGCAACCCACCCAAACTTCTTAGGGCTCTATTTAAATGGCAAAACATTAGGAGCTAAAACCCGATGATGTCCTCTCTGGGGTGTGGACAAATTATTTTTGCAATTTTCGACACCAGTGTTACCTTGGCGATAAGCGCTGTCATGGTGTTATCTGGGGAGATGGCTTTGGCACAGGAATTAATGCTACTATCAGAAGGAATACATTATTAACAGGTGGAGATTTCAACAAAAGCCAATCAAATCAACTTCTCTCATTCCCTTTAAAAAAAGTGCGCTCCCTGCAACATGAGGCACACTGATGTTTTCGAATGGAAGAGAGTATTTTCTTCTCTGCATGCACAGTCCATGCAGAGTAGACCTATATGACTATACTGCACTCAAACATGAATATACACTGCACAAGTATGCACCAGTATGTCCCTTGCATGTTTCTGGAGATGATTTGTGTTTTCTGTGCATAATGATTCATATATTTGAGGACAATCATTCACACAATAACAGCATCTTTTATTTTCCTTATATCATTTCCTTACATGGAACACTTACAGTCAGTTAGTCAGTGCTGTATTAACATGTGGACATAGTGCCACAGATACCAAATGTGAGAAAAACAGTTGTGTTGTTGCATGATCTGTATGTTAACACATTAACATGCAGGGGCAACAAACTGACAACTCCCCATAATAATGTTGACTAAGGTAACCTATTATTTCAGTTTCCATAAAGAAATATGGAAATTGAAATTTACTTTAAAACACTCGTTGTTAAAACACTCTTGTTTCCCACCTCGACACTATATGAAATTCAAATTTTAGCTTGGTGTTAGCTGGTTTGTTGTGTGCAAAAATCAAGATGTCTATGCATGTGGGTTTATCTAAATTCAATCTGCAGTGCTTTGAAAAAGTGCACCACTTCCCTCAATCTGGATAGAACAGCATGCCGGTCCTGTTGCTTTCTGATGGCTATAGAAATTAAATCAGCCATAAGAGAAGGTTGTCATACATCCTACTGGCAGCTGTGGAGGACAGATACTGGTCACAATCAGCCCTTTTTCTAACAAAGTACCCCATACAAACATTTAACAAAGTAAGTCCAGCTTCATTGGTATTATCGCCTTAATCAAATTAAGGCGATAATACTAATCTGCATAAGAATCACACCGAGTTGTTGGCGATTTCAGTTTATACTATGAAAATACCAAGCTGCCAAAAAACAGCCGAAACTGGTTAAACATCAGACAAACTTTTTGCAACTCATTGGCAATAAGCCTGTTTGCACAGGTGTTAACACCGGTTGAAGATCAGAGCCCTTAACCTTTTGTAGTATACAAGGGGAAACCTTGAACATTGTATATCAACCCCTTATCACTCTCCACAAGTTCATGTATCTCTATTGCAAAACTGTCTAGTACAACAACAGGCACACTCCTCACAATGAAAAGTAATACTGGCCCTTTTTTGACTTATTGTCAAATCATCAACAGTCATCATCGTATCTGTCTGTCACAAATATTGGTTGTGCACAGAATATCTTTTTGCAGCTCAGACGTCAGAGCTAATCTACCCTAATCCATTTTCATTTGCATATAAAAAAAAACGTGAAAAACTTGTAAAAGAACTCTTGGTTATTTTTCCTCCTTTATTAAAACTGCTGGTTTAAAAAAAAAAAAAAAAAAAAAAAAAAAAAAAGATGCAGTGGTCAACCTTTCAAGGTGGTTGAGATGGCATTAAATATATTGAGTAAATAAAAGATGCAGCATAAAGGGACACAATGTAGATCAGCATTGCATTTTATATTAAGTAAGAAAAGAAAGAATGCTGCAATCTATGGGCTGGTGACTGAGAAATTGTAAGGTGCAATTTGATTAAAGTCCCTCGTTTTTCATCGTTAGTCTGAAGCGAAAACTATTGCGAGTGCAGAATAAATTGTTTAGACTTGTCACCATCTCAGACTCAGTTTGATTCATTCCCTGAGCCAGGTGTATATTGGATTTGTAGTATCAGCATTTAGGTTTTATTACGATTCACGGCTTAGCCCTGGTCCTTGTTTAACGTCAGTTTCCATTGTTCCTCACATCCTGATAGTCACTTAGATCAATGGAAATACTTCAAGTAAGCAAGCAACAATCAAATTAAGCAGACATTGTTCAATTATCAAGCAGAGCTTTTCCAACTAAAGAAATGTGGCTCCTTCTTCGAAAATATTGATTTTTCTAAGCTCTCTAATGGGATGGCTGCAGCTCACTTGCTGTCAGGCAGTCTTTCAGTCAAGGTGACTGTTGAGAAATGTAGTGTGAGATCTGTGGCAGAGGATTTATTTTCGTTCGATGCTGGCTGTAAAGGGAGACTGGCAGCTGGGTCGCTGAGATTGGGTATAAAACAGACCCAGGACCAAGCAACAGTACAAAGAGTCAGGGTGAACTCAACACTTACAGCACATGCCTATTGTGAGCAAAAGTGAGGTGAAATAACTGTTTTCTTATTGTACAGGAGGAGAGATAGCATTTCCAGCCATAAATCTCTGTAGCAAGTGCCATGAGCCATGCAGGCTGATGACCAAAAAATGTTGTTTATATTTAACCTTGTGCACTCTACATGCTTTGTTTCTCAACAGTAACAAAGGCACCCAAGTACCTGAGTGGGCATGTGCCTGTGTCACAGTTTAAAACATTAATCTGTGCAATATATTTCATCACTGGTAGGTGCCACATCATCCCAGGAAGTAAGAGCCCTGTCTAGTCCATCCAGACCTAATGTTAACATTCATTCACTTCCCCCAGAGTTCCAGTGACATGCACAAACACTGTTATTCATCACAGTGGTGGGGTGCATCAAGTTGCTATCTGTGGCTGGAGGAAGTATCAGTCATATTAAAAGGGTAGCACAGGCATAGCCTTTTATCTCGTGTCATGTTCCACTTAGAAAATACTATGCATGTAATATCACATGCATATGGTGCCCTATCGCCAATGCCTACCGCATATTAATTCATTAAACACAATGGTCAAAGTCTCCACTTTGAAGTATTTGTATTCTTGTCTGTGTTTAATGACACAAACAAACATGTAACAGTTTGTCATGAAAGGCAGGAGTGGATCGACTCTTCATATCATCATCATAGCAGACTTGCGGTCCCACAGCTCATATTTGTGCTGCCCTGCAAATTCCATGAAACCATAGGGTGTCCCATTTCTCATTTTGTGCCTTGCAGGAGTGCTCACAAACTCCCCCCACAAGCCTCTGGCACAGCTTGCATTGATTTCACAGTGGTCTACTACCTATAACTCCTTGCGATGACTAATCTAACAAGTTGAATGTGTCATTTGGCGGATCCTTTGGTATAACACCCTGGTCTTCAAACCAGAAACAGCATGGTGGCTGTTCAGTAAACTTCTGCAAAACTATCCATCAAAACTGGTCTCTGAATCAATTACATGTAAGAAATAGGCCCTGCAGTTGAAAAATCATGCTTCATTTCATGTCCGCACTGCCTATTTTTTGTGGCCAGAATCCAGTGGCAATACCAGCATCCGCGCAGTAGACTGTTTTTTCAAAAAATGCCGCATCATCAATGGATTCTGCCTACACCAATTTCAGAATCTAAAACAGACAACATAGGTTATAAGAACAGTTAAGCAGCAGGTGGAAAACGGAGTGATGGCATGACATCTAAAGACTCAAGGGTGTCCCAAATAATGGCTTTTAACGCCATGTCCTCTGATGCATTACCACTCCACAGATGTGCACTTTGTGTGGACTCACAGGGCAGCATCTGGGACAGGGCCCATACCAATCTCCTATGTAAAAAGCAGAAAGCAGCAATTGAGTTATATAAAGAAAACCGGAGACTAATATAAATCCTGTTTCTAATTTTATCTGTTTACATTTTTTTAATCTTTCATTTACCTGATTCTGACTCTGCTACAAAGACAAGAGTTGCAGTACATTCACTGTACAAATGTTATGTTTCCAAGAGGCAATGGACATTACAGGATTACATAATGCTACAAACTGGAATTGTAAAAACTGTTACAAAATGATAACAGCGGTATTCCAACAGCACAGATGTAATATCTTGGAGGGTGAGAAGCTCCAGTTATGTTTTAGCTGTTTATGACAGTCTATTGTACAATATGTGTGAAATAGGAGAGGGGGAAGGTGCAATATCTGGTGAAAAGACACACACACACACACACACACACACACACATTAACACCCACACCAACCCCCTACACACACATACAGTAGACTCACACCACAGTCTCATCAATGATTTTATTGCAAGTGTTGCCTTACCTCAAGAGACCGTTATTTCATTTTACACACACACACACACACACACACACACACACACACACACACACACACACACAGTCTTGTTAGCTGAACAAGGCATGGCTTTATCTTTGTTGCAGTCCAATCTTTGACTCTGTTCAGTTGTGGGCCAGATGCGTATTTCAGATATAATCTTATGATGTCATATGGTGTAATTTCTCCTCGTTTTTTTATCACCATACCCCCTTCAGAATACAATTATAGGTGTGCATGTGTGTGTGCATTTGTGTGTTGATAATGAGGTAGGGCGGTACTAAGTACAGCCAGCACAAAGAATGATGGAATCACTGACATCTCTCAGTGAGACAGGCAAACTGGAACGTCAGCATCAATAATGACTGACACATACCTTATAAATCTATCACTTCTACCACTGATACTTCTATTAGTTTTGAATTACATGGGAACCCGAGGAAGCTGAGCTCACTTAAAAGCAGTAACAGTTTTAGTATTTCCCTGTCATTTCTTTTCAGACCGGGTGGCAGGCCCCCTCAAAGCTACAATGTACTCGATGTTATCAAATGCGCACAAGATGGGATAGTCCTGTCACACAGGGCTGCAGAGAGTCATCAGACAGATTTCATCTTATCTCTTATCTCTACAACAACAGGGTATCTAAGTGTGTGTACATCGCCATTTGGAATAGGTAATGTTCAATATGTATTAGGTTGTTTACGGCAACCTCAGTGGTATTTTGGTGTGTGCAACAAGTGTGTATGGTATACGTGTACTGCGATATCATGTAGGTGAAGTGTTACTCGTTAGTGTTACTGTTAGGTATTTCTCTGTGGAGTTGCAATGCATGAATGTATGTCTGATGTACACGCCACTGTAGCCTATTAGCAAACACTGCTCTCCACGCCCTGGCTTTTTAACTTTGTCTAGAATTAAATCATGATCCCACTTGCATAAATAGTGAACAATACAGATTATTGGATTACCCTGCATGTTGTGATTTACCAGTGTACACAGTGCAGTTCTTATCTACCACTGTCACCACAACAGGATTAGAGGGACTTAGTGATGCAGAGCTGTATGTATGTTTTTTTGGGGGTTTTTTGGTGCATGCATGCATGCATGTGTGTTGGGGGGGTATTGTGTTGTAGGTATATAGGCGCCAATTGTTATTATAGGCTTCTTTATCTTTCTCTCTGCTTAAGAAAGTAACTAGATTCCCATTGGTCTATTCACTACTGAATTTAAAAAAAAAAAAAAAAAGCCTCAACCTCAAATGCTCCAAAAAGTAAAAACTAGCACCTCATTGGATCCTCAGCCCCTCTTGATAACTCAAATAATGCCTATCCTATGGAGAGCTCAGTGAATCAGATACAGTATTGTATATTTAATTGAGTGTTACATTCAAGATAAGAAGAGAAAAAAACGGTTCTAGGAGACACTTAATTAGTATATTGTGTTTAGAGACCTGGTATGACATTTGAAAGTTGAGACAAAACTGAGGTTTCCTGTCTAGACAGGACAAACTACTAATTTTGCACTTTTTTTAAATAGCATTTTTGCCTTACAGACTTCCATTTGTGGGTTGTGTGTGTAATTTGATGTTATATTTTTTCTAATAAATAATGGAACAGCCCTTGACCCTGACTGCAGCAGTACATTTATGCCCAGCACAGAATTAAATAAAGAAAAAATATTGAGTACAGATGGTTCACTGTTCACATTAAATATTAAAAATCGGTATTAAAAATAACTATCTGGCATTGTATTATTAAAGTATCTATATCTATTGAAAGATGTAATTCTCTGCATGTATTATGCACTTCCTTCAGCAGTCATTGACATTGTGAAGTTACATTATGTGTTAATATCTTGGTGCCGACAAACCCAAACCCAAACAAAGCATCCAGGATTGGATAGAGTGTTTGGGATGTTGAAATTAAATGCCCAATCACTGGTTTCAGGGGACTGGAAAAAACAGCAGCAAGTTGAAGTAAAAGCTAGGTTGCATCTAGAAACACACAGATACACCTTGCCAAAGCTATGACAACTTTGAATAAAAACAGCAACAGATCAAATTGTAATGACCGGTTGTCTCGCAATTGTGTGTTATTTTGTGCTTTGCCATCCGGAATAGGATACAATGTTGATAATAGTCTGACGTTTACATTTTATTAGATGTAGATCTCTTTCTCTACACAAACAACAGAACAGTAAACATTTTCCCATTTAATTGGTAGTCTGTGGTGTGAGCATACGGCATCTGTACAGCCATGACGTGTTCGTCGGCGGTCACGTAAGGTGGTTATGCTGCAGTATCACTGCTGGCTCGTCTATTTGCAGTACTGACACTTTGGGCCCTATCTTGTGCCACCCGCTATCCGCTGCCACTACCCGCTACCCGCAAATTGCGGATTTAGGAACTTCCGCTATCCCTAAACGGTATCTTGCACCACCCGCTACCCGCTATCCGTTATGCCAACTGCATCATTTGCGCCTGGAGGTGCGTCCGTGGGCGTGTTTCATGCGCTATCCCTAAAGTTGCTATCTTGCGCACACACTTTAGGGATAGCGGATAGCGGGTGGTCCTGACCACCCGCTATCCGCTATTGTTATGCAACAATTTACTGTGTTTTTATGTGTGTGGATATCTGTGTTAAGTAACCCTGTAAACTGTAAGTGCCAGCCAATTGTTTGAGCAGGAAGTAGGCTAGCTGAGCACAGCGTCATGTGATGCTCCACAGCCCGACAGGAAAATACACTGCCTGTTTAGCCTGCTGTCTGTGTTGTTGGATTAAAACTGGACAAACTGAAACATCAGGAGTCTGTGTAGGTTCTGAGTCATCCAGCTCATGGTCATCCACATCGGGTTGAATCAAGATCAACTGGACTATTTGTAGATTCTTGAAGACCTTTCATTTCTCGTCCAAAAAGCTTCTTCATTTCTAATAAACTAGTGAGGAGAAAGTGAAGTTTTTGGTAAAAACAGCAGTGCTCTCTCCAACACAGACTAAAAGACCGACACACAGAAACCCAGGGAACAATTTGCAAGTAGCCAAACTGTTGATTATGTTAACCTGACATTAGTCTCTGTGTTTTCTTGTTTAAAATGTGAGTATGAAGCTTGTATGTGCCCTCAAGTTTGATGCAGTGGACTTGGTAGGCAGGTGCTTTACACTGTTATTGGCTGGTGTTGTGCCAAAAAGTGATCATCTGCCAAAAAGTGGTTGCCATCCCCAATAATCACAATTACTGCATACTGGCAGTGTGAGTTCATCTATTTACTAATTTAATCAAAGTGAATGGTGAACCCAACAGACAGTGGGTGAACGATACATTCATGGCAACTCTGCCACCAGATAAGAGAGACTTTTACCAGACGGCTGTTGGCCTTTCCTGTTAACTTTTAGTTTGATTGGAAAGTGAGTTTGATGCATCAAAATTGCTTCCGGTGCATTCGGGCCTTTCGCCTGTCCATCTGTGTTGTTGTTGTCCTGGAAGGTGTTGGTAAGATCTGTTGTCCACCATGCTATGTAAAATAAGTGCTTCATGCTGAAGCGTCACACTGGACTAGTGTTTCTCCCCATTTGCTTTTACTAAATCAATAAGCCTCAGAGAGTTTGTTGCTTTTCCTCCAGACACCCTCCAACAGTGGTTACCAAGTAACGGCAGGTACTTCATACTCAGCCATCCACCCCAGAGGCATAAGTGTGAGTCACAAAAACTCTTATGTAAAGCATTCATTGGAGCTCTGACACAGGTGGCCCCTTGAAAAAGGACAGTCATATGCACATCAGTATATGTGTGTGTGCGTGTGTGTGTGTGTGTGTGTGTGTGTGTGTGTGTCCATCCATTTTGGCTGACGGAGTAGCTGATGGGATGATCAAATTGTGCACTTATCTGGTTCTCATGCATTAAATCTATTTGCTCTAAAATAAAGAGAATGCTATTTCACCTGTCTTTTAATAGGAAACCAATTTTCTCCTTGATGTAAGCCCTGGCAAAATCTACCTCCTGCTGTCTCTAGTGTTTGAGATCACTGTGGGCAAAATAGCACTTTAAAAATTTGACATGAACAACATGAAATGCACTTGCTCCATAATTTGATTTGAGTGTGTGCTGACCTTTTCGCCAATAGTTTGGCATGGCAATCTGACCTCGGTGGAAACCAGCTGGAAAACCTGATCAGCTGCAGCCAAAATAACAGCATCTCTTTTCACAATTTGCAAAACTCACCTTTACATAGATGACCACTCTAATTCAATTTTTTTCTCTCTTTGAACATCTCCCTTCATTCAATCCTTAGTTAGAATGGCATAGTAATAAAGTTGACTTGACTTAGCTGTTGCGTTTTTGCCTCATATGTTAATATATCCCTTGTAATGTCACATCAGTCTACTCAAACAGACGACCCTGAAATACAAACCAAAGTCCTCTGGCTTCATTAACAAGCCTCCATTGAGTAGAGGCTTTTGGCGCAATGCCATGATCAAAAGATTCACAGACCTTTCTATAAAACTGCATGCTTTTATCAGGGAAAGAGTTTCTGCAGGGATAAATAAAACACTAAGAAACACTCTTGACAGCATGTACATTTCTGCAACTAATGAGATGTGTGCCTTTGAGAGGTTTTCTTGTATTACTGGGCAGCACACATTAGATGAGCATTAGGCTCAAGAGAGCTAAGATGGTCACTGTGGAGTCAAGAGGACTGGCTGCAGGTCCTCACTAGCCTTTTGATGTGCCACCCTTGGACTCACTCCACTACCCCAGTAAATTGGTTGGGTGAGAGAGGACATAATCAAGGTGACAAAAGCATGCAGTTGCTCTGAATATTAGTCTTTCTATCTAGAGCCTGATAACCTGGTGCTTATGTGACAGGCAAAAAGAAACAGGATGCAGGAATTCTTAAAGTAGCCAGTGTCTTGGATTGGATATTAAAATGAAGACAAACTTGTTCAGAGAGCTTTCAAAGAAAGAATAAAACAATATCAGGGGGTGGCAATGTGCTGGCAATGCTGGGCATGCTGGTATGGTAGGTAGGGGAGGTGAAAAGTGGGGAGATTATACCTAATATCAGTGCGCTCAGCTTTTATCAGGTGGCAGTTGCTATCCAATTAGCATATCCATCAGAGCTGAGCTGGAGCTTAGGTCACGTCAGCTTTTATCACAGACACCGGAGTCGTGACTATGGCTGGGTGCATAGCAGCACCTCTGTTGCAGACTGAATCATATTTGATTTAAGGGTTATTTCTTCTTGTCTGTACATTGGTCCCTAAAATATGTTATTCAGTGACATCATATCTGTCTGTGTTACATGGACAAACTGTGCAAAAGCCCAAAATTCACCTGACCTCAGGGTCTGCGGAAGTCAAGCTAAGTTAGTCTGACTGTGGCCAGGAAAGCCCTGTGGAAATTTGCTATTGTAAATTTGAGTGTTTTTTTTCTGCCTTGCAGCAAACATTAATACAATCTTACAAAGATACCAGCAATTGAATTATCCTAGTCTTCTAATATTGTATGTGACAAGCAAATATTTTATTTTCGTAAACACGGTAAATTGAAGGTAGTTCCTCCTCACCTCCACATTTCACACTGCAATAATTCATGTCAAGTGTTGTTTGTTAGCTAGCAACCAGGCAGGGAAACAATCACTTTTTTTCCTCACTTCACCAGAAGCAGTTTTGACTGGTTGCCTATTATTTCTTCCTGGAGTGGCTGCCTCAAGCAGGGAAACTCAGTAAAGGAAACCTCCTGATCCTGCTGCACTGTGTAAAAAGGAAAATCAGAGCTCACTACTGTTATGTGATGGGTGATACAGTGCATCCTCAGAGGTTCACAAAGCCATGAATAGGCTCAGAGGATGAATGAAACCTTCAGAAGACATTGTAAAATTTCTAAAAAAAAAAAAAAAAAAAAAAAAATTAAACATGCTTGTCACCCTTGTGACTGCGTGGACATACGCTTAACTGCCAGCCCTACACTGTTTGTAAGTTGTGTAGGGTTGTTGTCATTGCTTAGGCAGGGAGTTGAACCCGGGTCTCCTGCATAGCAAGCAGAGACACTAACCTCTGTGCCATTGAGACTTCTGTGTTGCAAATGAGGCTCTACAAATCACACAGAATGCACAAGAGAACGAGAGAACTGTTTTTTCCTCAATGACAGTAAGTCCAAGCGGAAATAAAAGGTATCATGAGAAAGGTAAGGCTTTGGGCTTTCAAACTGTGTCAAAATTATTTTCTAACTCCCAAAAATGTATGTGTTTTTGCGAGTTGATAAAGTGTGTGTTTCTCCTTCTCTCGCAATGTCAGATCAGTTTGAAAATCATCACACCACTTCTACTCGATAAGACGCACATTTCTTGTATTTGGTGCGTGGACACAGGTTAAAAGCTCTGTTTCAAATAAATATGAACGTTATATAGACGTTCATATCTCAACGTCTATCCTCGACTAGTTCTGGCTGTCTGTTAGCGTCCAGAATTGGGCCAGGCTGAACAGCATCACTCATGTCATGTTTCAACTAAATATGGATGTCTTATTGATGTTCAGATTATGTTCTGGACGGACTGATGTGACATCGACTTCTTTGGGACGTCCATGGACGTTGCTTGCTCAGTGGGGAGCTCTTAAGTGAGGAAATGCATTTACAAAAAGGTATTAAAAATGGATGTTATTCAAAGGGAATGTTATTCAAAGACAGTCATGAGAGAAAACGAAAGAAAGATCGATGCTCTGAATTTCATCATTTTCTCCCGATGTGAAGGACAAAGAATGCCCAAGTGAAAGCATACCTGAAATCCTCCAGTGTTCAAAGAGTGATTATCTGAATAAAACAGCTCCAGAGTGCACAGACACCCGCATTTAGTCAGAATCAGGTCAAAATAGTACCTAAATATTAATAGATAATTATTAAATTACTAATATGCAATAATGGAACATACTCAGGTCACCAGACTTCCATCTGTGTCCTAGGAAGATACACGCTTCCAATCACAAAAACTTTCAAAAGATTCAGAAATTATTCAACCAGCAGTAGGAAAAATGATCATTCCTTTCAGTCTGCCATCTAAGGTGTTGCAGTTCCACTTTTCCCTAAAATAAACCCCCTGCCCAGCTGCTGACAGACCATTTCTCATCTTATGAAAAACAATTTTAGGAAAAAAAAACAAAACAAAACAAAACAAAACAAAACAAAACAATGGGCTCTCTCCATCTGTATTTTATTCTGTCAGTTCGAAGCAGTTAACATTTATTATTGTTTCAACTAAATGATCGTTTCAACTGTTGCTGTCACAGTGACTGCAGGCAGGTGCATCCAAATGCACGCACAACAGGAACATGAGTGAAAATAACTACTTATTTACCAGATTCTGGTGGAAGGCAGACAAAGGTAACAAAACAAACAAACTCAAAATCATGAGGAGTAAAGACAGCTACAAACAGTGGGGAAACATTGGCACACTGACAAGGAACAATGGGGAACTCAAAAGGTACAAATACACAGAGGAATAATCACTAGAATAAGACACAGCTGGAGCAGGAGGACGCAGGAATCAAGAGTGAAACACCAAGAAGACAACAAGAAGACAACTAAGGTGTGGCAGGGAGCAAGACAAAGGCAGAGCTGACAAGATTAATACAGAACAGCTGAGCAAGGGGAAGAGGCTGAGCAGCACAATGGCAAGACAAAGGGAACAGGTACCAAACAGAGAAATAGAATTTATGAAAACCAAATCACAGACACTCCATCAACACAAATCCAGAAGACACCACAAGACTCCATGAAATTCGACTTGTCCATAAATGCAGAATCATGAGAGTTGCATGGTTAACCCAGACACTATAAGAAATCTAAATCTTTCACAGTTTGCAATTCAAACCCCCTTCAAACTGTTGACCTTTAACATCTCTGTGAGCAGCAGCTCATGCATTAATTGTGAGAGACAGGGGTGACTGGCGGCAGTAATGAAAGTGATTTTCATCAAGGCTTATATCTGTATCCATAATTAGTGTCAACAAAACATGCCATTAACCCATCACCTTGCAGACAGATGAAAAGGAAACTGTCTCGGTTTCTCTCGCAAACAAAGCCTGTCTTTGTCAGCCTCGGCACATTCAGCAACCGTGTTTGACAGAAAGCTGCGTAGGTCTGTGCAATATCCTTTCTTCATGTTCTGTAATCTTATGATAAGTATGTGTGATAGCGCAGCAGGTGTTAGTGCTATCCATTGGGCTGGTGTTGCTGTAGCCAAGCCAAACATAGATGACAATCACCAAGCATGACGCCGATAGGAAGGCGCCCAGAGAGAACAACACACTGTAAACATTTCACCAAAAGGTACAATAAATTCCCAGTGTAACGTTGTGACATTGGGTGACACTTTTGCACTGTGACATGATGATGATGATGATGTATCTTTCTCCTAAGGCAAATTCATTCTATGTCCACAGGCAGCCAATTTACAGTGTGACACACAACAAGTGACCTGTCTGTGACATTCAACATAATCTTTGACATAAAATTCAGTCTCAAAAATATAGTATGTCTATGTAGAACATGTAGTGCCACAGTAACATCACCCCAACATGCAGTATTTGTAGACTCAGAAGCATCAACAAGTAAATATCATGCTGTTCTTAAGTGCAGTACCCACATCTAAAAAAAAAAAAAGAAAAGAAAAGAAAAAAAAAAGAAAGATTTCCTAACACAGTTGGTATGTCATTGTTTGTATGAAGCTGCAGCTTGTATTTGTGAAGGGTATACTGCAGTCTGTGTTTTCAGCAGTCCCCTCCTAAGTGCCTGAGCATTAAACAATAACATCATGGTATTAAAAATGTAATAAAATTGTTTGATATAGGTAGGATGATAAATCTTACATGCAGCAAGAAACAATATTTTCACTGAAAAGAGAAGAAAAAACAAGAATGCCTCTGTAAGGTATTATTATTATATGGCCTCATCATGATTAGATGATTTCCATCATAGGAAAAAATCAATTTCTCTGGGCTATGAAAAGGGTAAGAGGCACAAACCGCCAGCATGAACTGCATATCCATTAAAAAGCTTGGCTTTTCAGCTTGTTGTGAACGTACTAGCCAACTGCTAATCCCCCAAAGCTTCAGAGAATGAAAAGCACCACAAAACCATTAGGAGGAGCAAAAGAAACTCATTTTGCTGTCCCCGTCTTATCAGGCTGACATATTGAGCCCCATCCTTTTCCAATAATACCTCTCAAAGTGTGATGAAGAAATACTTTGATCTACAACTTCCTATTTCCTTTAAAGCTGCATTGTATTTTCCCCTCAGGCAAGTGAGTTTCTCTGGCATCTATGGATGTAAACCAGGGAAATGAGTATGGCAGTGGACACTGCCACAGGAGCTGTAGTGTTGCTATGGTGAAATGTACTGAGCTGAGCGCCACATTTGTGACACATTATTAATTTTTCCTTTTTATTTTAAAGTTGAGACTGTCATTGTTTTGAATAGATTAAGTAACAATTATAGTGTCTATGTATAACAGCTATATAAAACTAAGGTCAGACAGTGTATGGAGTGACTGAGTGATATTGGTCAAGCTTTGTACCTTTATGGGCCCAGTAAAATGCATTTTACTCTGTACAATTTAGTTTTAGCCCAATATGTAATCTCTGATTTGCTTCAAGAGTCAAGAAGTTTGGGTATTCATGGAGTGATAGCTGATATGAACTTACAGCCACAGTAAGGCTTTTACAGACAGTCCACCTATTAGGGTAGTAATTAATATGCTTCAGCAAAAACTCATGTGTGTGGAGGTTGGTAGGACCCAAATGCAGGAGCAGGTTGCAGTGAAGAAAAATAATGTATTTACAGAAAACTACAAAATAACACAAGGAGCACTAAGACTAATCACAGGAAGCACACACGGCAGTACAACGCATGGCAGCAAAGACAATGATCAGACGAAGAACTGAACTGAAGACAGGACTTAAATACACAAGGAACCAATCAGATAACAAGACACACCTGGGGAATGGGGCTGGAGCATAGGACAGGAGAACACAGAGGAGAGGCTGAGGACCCGTTTACACAACAACAGTTCTGATAAAAACGGAAAACTCATTCCTTTGCATTTTTAAAAATTTCCATGTTTATACAATAACACTGTGAGAATGATCCTCATACACAGGGATCTGCAAAAATAACTGAAAACGCTGTAGTGTGCATGCCAGGCCAGTAGGTGGTGGTGTAACTTTGCAATGTAACACCACAGAGTAGCACCGTGCGCCTGCGTACAAACGCTTTGGTGGCCACCATTGTTGTTGTTTTCCTGTTTGCGCATGGCTGAAAACGTCACAGTCACGTACGAAGTGGGGCCGTGTCGTCACCGTTTTCATAAGAATTTCGTTTTTCTCTGTTTTTCTCAGTTTACATGCAAACGCAAAACGGGAGTTTTCCTAAATCTCCACTCTGGCCGTAGTTTGCAGAAAGAATCATTTTCAGAGGCGAATTCGCCGTTTGCGTGTAAAAGAAGGGCACAGACGAAGGGAAATATCTCTGTTTTTAAAAATACCCATGTATGTGTAAACAGGCCCTGAGGGAAACACTGGGAGGGATCAGGACAACCACGGATAATCACACAAACTCAGGGCAGGTGTGGAACTTGGAGGGGCAAAAAAGGCAGAAGAACCGGGCACCACTAATGGGAGTGACACAGCAGGGCAATGAAAACTACACCAAAACACAAGGAAAACACTGAAAAACAAAAGTAGAGTCTGGCAAAAACTGGTTGGTATATAAGTGCACCAACAGATATGAAAGTTGGAGAGCAGAGATAAAATGGAATACTGATGGAAAGATCAAAAGGGGAAGATTGCAGGTCTTTTCTGTGTAAATCTGATGAGATCAATATGGCCAGACTTGTTATTTATGAAAAGATCAGACCGTCCTCCACCGCTACCATTTGCGCAGTGGGAAAATGGCATAGGCATTGTGTGCTCCTTATGGCCTTGCACTGTCCACTGAAATTCCCTCAATCACCCTTGGCCTTGGGTTTGAAGAGCTGATAGACTTTTGGGGAAAAATTGAACTCAAACAGCTCAAACAGCCCCTACCTGAGATTCAGTCACTCAGCCAATTCACTCCTATGCTTGTGCTTGTTGCTCCAATGTCGATGCAGAGGAAAAGTGGGAACTTGCGAGCCACAGATGAGGTAAACTTAAAGTTTGCTTAAAGTGATAGTTTGCATTCTTATCCATGTAGTGGTACTTGCTGGTCCATGCAAGTATAATACACCCATTATGTTTGGTCCATTAAGTCTTTCCCTGTTGCAAAAAGGAGAGCTTCATGAGGAGCGTTATTCTCCAAAATGAACAAAGTATATGTAGACTTGAAAACAACATGATTTTGGCCAGCAACACAAAGCTGAAAATTTGCAAAGATGCACTATAACACATCTTTGCTTTTGGATTTTATTTCATCACTTTCTTTAGCCAGCTGCAGAGGTGGCAAAAGTACTGACATTCTGTACTTAAGTAGAAGTAAAGATACTTGTGTGAGAAAAGACTCTGGTAAAAGTAGAAGTACCACTTCAACTTCTTTACTCAAGTAAAAGTAAGAAAGTACAGGCTCTGAAATGTACTCAAGTACAAAAGTAAAAAGTAAAATGATTTTTTTTACCATTAATGATACATATACTTTTTCGCTAACTTTTTGACTAAAAAAGTTCAGGGCACACAAAACAGGAAATTTTCCTCTTTTATTAACAACCTGCAAAGTACTGGTACAGTTTTGCTGCAAGCCCAATTTCACACAATAATCAAGACTGAACTGCCCAGGGGTCTTGAATGAGTACCTTGATAATAGCTTTGGTACTCTCAACACTATACCTAACATATATGACTTTTAAGAGATTTTTTCTTGCTTCTCCGATTCTGTTTTTTTGTCGGCTAACGTTATCTTCCCTGGCAACTGTCTTCCTCCATGTCTCCAGATTTCTCTTTATGGTTTTCTTTTTCTTAACTGCTCTCACGCCCCGTGCCCTCTCTCCCTTTCCCTCTCTGTGCAGGGTTTCCTCCAGGATTTTTGGAAACTGTGGGGGAGGGCTTCAGCGTTAATGTTAATAATTTTTACCACGGATCTTTTGTAGCACAGAGGAGATATGCTGCTCAAACACTCAGTATGTAGTGTTAGTGTATGTTTATGAGTTGTAGAACATAATAAATTATCTTGAAGGAGTAGATGTTTACCAGTAAGCTTGACTCCAATAATTTAACAATATGTTAAATTATTATTTGTTTTAAAAATGTAAATTACTTATCAAACAGACCTAACAATTCAACTACCAGTGAATGAGCAGTAGTATGCATGTGATAACATAGAATGAAAAATAAGCCGAAGTGATACCTCTTCTATGAATAGACAAGCCAAGCTAGTGTGCTGCTGTTAGCCAGTGAAAATATTTTATAAGAGTGGCGACTCTTCACTTTGTTACACAATCTATGTCAGTGCGCTGCTGTAGCCTGGAAAGTTTCTCTGCCTTTTGGACTCGTACGGTGCCGGTGCAGTTGTTGTAATGTTTTTCTTGGTGGTAAGGAGCCCGCCCGCCCCCACCAAAAAGAGAGAGAGAGGGAGAGAGAAGTAACAAGCCTGTTTGACAATGTAAGGAGTAAAAAGTACAGATACACTACTCACAAAAAGTTAGGGACATTCGGCTTTCAGGTGAAATTTCAGGATGAACCTAAAATGCATTATAACCTTTACAGGTGAACTTAATGTGACCTTCTGTAAACTTTTGAATGCACATGTCCAACTGTTCAATGTTTCAGTACTTTTTGCACAAGTTGCTGTTCTCTAACAAGGAGTTTAACGGCAAAATTCACAACAGGTGTTTGATCCATGAATCGACCAATAAATTTCCTTTTTTTTAAATTGGTATTGAAACAGTCCTCCTCATCATGCTGTTCACATTTTGACATCATGAGACCAAGACGACACCTAACAATTGATCAGCAGCACCTCGCCATTGCGAGGCTTCAAACAGGATGTCCTCAGACGGAAGTGGCCACTGAGCTTAGAGTGTCACAGAGTGTCATCAGCAGGTTGCAACAGAGATACAGAGAGACTGGAAGAGTCACAGAAAGGCATAGAAGTGGATGTCCTTTGGCCACATCCCACACTGATGACTGCTTCATTGTGAACAGTGCCCTGCGGAACCGGATGATGAATGCCACTCAACTCCAGGTACGTTTAAGGAAGGTGAGAGGCACCCAAGTGTCACGTCAGACCATTCGAAACCGTTTACATCAGCATGGTCTGCGTGCTAGACGACCTGCAAGGGTACCTGACCACACCACCAGGCACAGGTGTTGTCGTCTTGCATGGGCCAGGGAGCATTTACGCTGGACGAGGGACCAGTGGGCCTCAGTGCTGTTCTCTGATGAAAGCCGATTCATGTTGAGCAGAAATGATGGCCGCCAACGATGTTGGAGACGTCAAGGAGAACGCTATGCATCAGCCACTGTTGTCACCAGACGAGCCTTTGGTGGTGGTGGTGTTACTGTGTGGGCAGGTGTGTCTGGTCAGTACAGAACTGCCCTACACTTTGTGACAAGCCCATACTACCTGAATAACATCATTAATCCAGTCATTGTGCCCCTGCATGAACAACACAGGCCTAATTTCATCCTCATGGACGACAGTGCTCCAGCTCATCGAGGTCGTATCATTAGGGAACGGCTGCTGGAGACTGGGGTACCTCAAATGGAGTGGCCTGCACTTTCTCCAGACCTGAATCCCATAGAAAACCTATGGGATCAGCTGAGTCGCCGTGTAGAGGCTCGGAGCTCTGTACCCCAGAACCTCAATGTCCTGAGGGCCGCCCTTCAAGAAGAGTGGGATGCATGCCTCAGCAGACAATAAGTCGACTTGTGAACAGCATGAGACGTCGTTGTCAAGCTGTAATTGATGCACATGACAAGTTATTGAGACATTGACATTTTTTGTTGTGGTATACCCACCACTGTTGTTGGCTTTTGTTTCAAGAAATTGTTTGAGATGAGGAAATCACCAGTGCATGCTTCTACTTAAATGCCCTACTTTCATGATATAATATCACTGTAGCGTGAACTTTTTACATTTTCCATAAATTTCACCCGAAAGCCAAATATCCCTAACTTTTTGTGAGTAGTGTATTTGTGTTCAAATGTAGGGAGTAAAAGTAAAAAGTCAGCAGAAAATTAAATACTCAAGTAAAGTACAGATACCTGAAAAATCTACTTAAGTACGGTAACGAAGTATTTGTACTTCGTTACTTCCCACCTCTGGCCAGCTGGTTTCGAAAACAGCAGATCTATTTCCTACCGTAGCACTACCACTATGTCACCATGCAGTCACCCTCCGCTCCCATATTCAAAATAGGGGGTGACACAGTGGCAGTGCTATGGCAGAATATAGTTCCCCCGTGTGCGGAAACCAGGGGTTGAAAAGAGAGTTGCAAGTGAAAGCAAAACGATGGTGTGTGGTGTATCTTTCATAACAAATTTACAGCTTTGTGTTGCTGCTCAAAATCGTGTTGTTTTTCAGTTAGTATCCACTTCATTCATTTTGGAGCATTCCTAGTTCTCTCAGATATAGATTAGTAATGTACTGTCCTGTAACTAAACAGTTAATCACATGAATTTCTAAAAAATAAATAAATAAATTATGCATTTTACAGGGCTGATGTAATCATCCCTGTGGACTCTTGTATTCTGAGGCACCAGTGAAAGCCTGTTGTCCCATTATGTTGCTGCCAAAATCAAGAAAAAACAAGAGCTTTGCAGATTATCACTTCAGATATTGGGTCCAGCCATTGCTGAGTTTTAGCCAAGTACTGCTGTCTAAAACTCTTCACTAGGATTTGCCATAATGTTCTTGTAACAGGCCATATCACCACAGTCCCATCGGCAAGGAAGCAGGAGCACAGATTAAAGGAAACATGGCTCAAATAAGCAGTCTTTGATTTTCCATTTGGGAGCAATTCAGAGGAACACAAACAGAGCTAAATTCATATATACTGCTGCTCTTGTGTATGTCTTCGGCGTAGCAGCATCACAGCTCCTAGTCTCTTCACCTTACAGATGAACAACAGTGGATATCTAGGGGCAGGTTGATGGCATTCAGGAGGTAATTGTGTTATCAGGACTCTCAACTTATCTCCTTCCCCTTAAATCTCCGGTGAAACCAGAGCTTGCTCAAACCTGTGCTAACAGTTCCAGTTCTACCTTGTAACAGCAAGAAATAAACATGCCTCTTTTGACACCAATCAATCAATCTTTCTCTACACAGAATGGATATGCCTGTAGGCAGTAGTCGAGTTGTAAAAAAAATTCAGGGGGGATGGTCAAGTTTTTTCACTTGATGAAAAGTGAGGATGGCAGTTTTACAGGGGGGATGATTTTGACCGTTTTATTTCATTTATTTTTTATTTCATCCACCCTCATCCCCCCTCAACTCGAGTACTGCCTGTAGGCCTGTTTATCTCCCTCGGCTTGTACACCGTGTCCAACACGCAGCGTGCACTCTCGCTCCAGTAGTGAGATACATGCTATCTGCCAGTGATCTTGTTTCACACAGCCATATGGCATCATAATCGCTGTAGACACTCATCTCTGTTCCCCATCTTTTGTCTAAATTGGATTTGCTCCTCTGTTCAGTGGCTTTGGCCCTGATCTCCATCCATCTATTATCTCATGTACTTTGTTCTGGAAATCCTAATTCTTGGACAAGACAGCGGTGCGTATGTGTGTGTGTGTGTGTGTGTGTGTGTGTAAATTCTAACAGACTTTAAAAACCTGCTGATTAGCTAGGCCACGACACAGTTCGCGGGTATCTGCACTGATGTCCAAGTCCAAACTAACACAGTTAAATGTTCCAATTCTCTTTCCCAGACATGCTTGTGCATCTTCACCCATAAATACTCATTAAATCCTGCAGACCTGTGTATGAGAACTGAGCAGCTTACAGTCATAATACCGGTAGATTCAACTGATCTATCTATATCTATGTTTATCTTTTTAAAAAGCATTGGTTTCACAGTTGTAATGTTGTAATGGTCATGGTTACGCAAGGGCTAAGTGAAAAATGTCTTTAACAGCATCTGTCACATCATTGGAAAAAAATCATTTTACATCGCAGAATATTTTCTACTCTACTCGCAGGGGCTTGTGTTTGCTCTGAAGACAACACAGTCTGAATATGACTTTTTACTTTTTTTTTTAAGTAAAATAGTATGAGATGATATAAGTTTGTTCATGTGACGGGCCTTCTTGGTAAATTATTAGTAACACTGTTCAGTCTGTGACATGGCTCGTCAGCAGGTAAACGCAAGTGCAAACATAGATTGACCGGAGACAGGACTGATGCAAAGATGGTAAGATAGAGATGGAAAAGATGGAAAGATGGTAATTTATTGTAATGCAAAGTGGTAGGTTTAGTAGAGCCAGGTGTGATTCAGAGAGCAGATGCAGAGTGGGACAGGCCCAGAGTGGAGTCTGGAGGATCTAGGGAGTGGGGTTTTCTGAGCAGGGTCCAGGGGAAGCAGGGCAGTCGGGACAAGATGAGGAGTAGGAGACGGGGTCTGGAGTCAGAGCAGGCAGAACCGCAGGAAGAACAAACAAGGTTCTCAGATTTCTGGAGCAGGCAACAAACAGAATGCAAACAGGAATGTCTCAAAGCGAAGTTTACTGACTGCGTGGATCTAGATCTATAGAGCTGAGCATATATAGGGGCGAGAGAGAGAGAGAGAGAGAGAGAGAGAGAGAGAGAGAGAGAGAGAGACTAGGGGAGTGGCAAACATTTAGGGAGGAGCAGAGCTGGAAGTGGAGGGAGTATCAGAGGCTGCAGATGCAGATGTGACTCAATCAGGTTGTCCAAAGATTATTTTCTGTGTAGTGCTTATGTCAGTATGAGCATCTATAGTTGATTAGTTTGGTGAATAGTATAACAGCTTTGTTTTGAACAGACTTTTATTGGCCCTGTGAACCAGGAGGACAGGTGCGACCCAACAAGCTGACTGATCCTTAAGAAATTCCTCAGAAGCAGAGACAGTCTGCATCCACGGCAAAGTTTTCATGTAAGCTGGTTGCATGTGTAAACATTGCCAGAGTGATGTAAGAACTGTGGGTATAAATCCATGATCTATTTATTATGTCAAAAACCTAACAGCATTGACCAGCCCAAGTGCTTTCTGTGCATGTGTGTGTGTGTGTGTGTGTGTGTGTGTGTGTGTGTGTGTGTGTGTGTGATTGTACCTACGTGCCTACAGGTTCAGTGCTGCATGCCTGTGAGAATTATGTGCTTTGTATGAGAGTGTTTGCATTATTTCTGCTCAGGTTGCATGTAATCCATAGAGAATTACAGGGAGCTAATCCTCCAAAAGATTAAGCACAGGTCAAAATCAAAGTGGCCCTGACTGTAATCCAGAGACTATGTTAAAATGCTGGACAATATTAATGTTCAAGCTTGTATTTCTGCCCACCGGGGTTCTCATGGGTTTGCTCAAGAGTGATTGTTTCTAACTTTGATTAAAGACAACAAGTTTTAGCCTTTTCTACTCTTATGGCTTTGTGGGTTTAATACATTTAAATGGACAAAATTTCAATGCCCATGGTGATAATGTTACTATTTGAAATCCACATTCTTTGATGCTAAACCTTTTGCAAGAGGGCAGCAACAAACTTGAATCCTATTTTATCCTTTCTTTTGAGGTTTCAGTCTCAGTTATTTTTAATATAAACAGATGGTTATAATGTATAATATCTGTATTGAACAACACCTCACAGAAAATGCTTAATTGGCACTGACTAACACACAGAATGTCATATTCTCCTCAAGCTGAAGCTCCAGATTGTGTGGAAACATGTCACAGGCACTGATGACTGACACCATGGAGCAGCATTTACTGCAGACAGCAAGACACCATGGCAGGTGCCGTCACACCTTTTTTTCCCCTCTTTTTCCTCATTTAGTCCCCTTTCATCTCATCTATCCATATCCACGCACCTTTACAAAGAAGGTAACAAAAGTCATAAAGCTGTTGTAAAGAGTAATCACCAGCATCCTTGTGAACGTTAAGCAGAGGGACATGTGGTTTCTTACCCTCAAGTGATGCCTATTAGGTAATACTGGTGTGAAAATGAGTGGGTAGGCACAAAAAATATAGCACAAAAAGATTGTAAGCTAGAGAGAGTATGTGTGCTCTTAACCATTATGCCATATCTGGGCACTTCACTTTCCTGTTTTGATTTATGACCATCTGCTATTGCGGATACAAAGCTGTTAGTCTCACATTATCTTACACCAACAATGCTGCAGGAGTCATTGCAATTAGTAATTACAAATGATAATATATCCATTTATTTTAATGGCTTACATAGCTCATGTGAAGGTAAAGAAAGAAACAGGAATATTAACTACAATGCATCTCAATGACAGAACATTTGATTGTGTTTGTAATTTGTTTAAGTTATTCATATTTCATTAGAGCCTCATTTACAAAAGAAAAAAAATCTCCATTACAAGGCCCATGTGGCGGTTCTCTTATTGTGAAGGAGTAACTCAGGATGCTGAGAACAATGCCGCTGATTTGTTCAATATTAAAAATTCATCATAGCAGAGAGCGGTGATTTATTGCAACAGGTTTCACTGCTGCAGCTTGAAACAGCCAGGCCATCCATCTCTGTCACTGCCTTTCTGCTTCTGACACTGCAACCCTCCAACCATCACGCCTCTCTCTCTCTCGCTCTCTCTCTCTCTCTCTCTCTCTCTCTCTCTCTCTCTCTCGCTCTCTCTCTCTCTCTCTCTCTCTCTCTCTCTCTCTTGCTCTCTCGCTCTCCCTCTCCCTCCAACACAGACACACTTTGCCAAGCATCTGTTCTATGGGAGATAAACAGTATAGCATTGTATCACAAGCCAGTTGTGTGTATATGTGTGTGTGCCAGTGAGTGAGAGTGTTTGCCCCTCTTGCTTGTGTTTCTATCTTCCTTCTGTCCTGGCTTTGTGTGTTTTGTGATGTGTGTTGATGGGCAAACACTGTGCAGGCCTGATAGACAGTAAGCCTGTGTTCCCCAGCTGTCTGTCTGTCTGTCTGTCTTTGGGCACTTCATACTAAAACCTCATTTTTGATGCCTTGCTTCATCTTAAAAAAAAAAAAAAAAGAGAGAGAGAGAGAGAAAAAAAGACAAAAGACAAAAATTTGCTTATCTGATATGCTTCAGGCTGAAGAAGTCATTGTTTCCTAACGGCTGTGCTACCTTTGTGTCTCAGTTGCAGGCTCATGAAAAGAAAAGAAAATTAATGTGCTGCAATCAAAGACGTCTGTTTGACAAATACATAAGTCAAAACAAAAAAACGTATTTGATGCACTGCTCTTCTGCTGTTTTTTGTTTGTTTATTTGTTTGTTTGTTTGTTTGTTTGTTTGTTTGTTTTTGCCTTGGGTGTCTGTTAAGCTCTCTCTGTCCTCATGAGCTTTGTGTGCATTTGTGTTCATGTTTGCTGTGAATAATTCCAGGCAGTGGCATTTAAGCAGGATGAATATGCACGTCTTTGGCACCATGCATAATCCCAACAGGGCCATAAGGTGCACACTGTAACCATGAATAAAGGCAGAGTTGAGGAGTTATGTATCCCTGAGTCCGGGCTGTGGTTGGCATAACCACTGCAGTTAAGCAACCAGACACATAGAAATGATCATTTTCATCTTGTCGATTTTCACTGGAGATTTAGGTAAGACTGAGACTAAGACTGAGACTAAGACTTAGATAAGTCCGTGACTCCTAAAGCTTACTTGCTCCCATTCTCTCTACTACATGATATATCCAGTTATATTTTCATTTGTATATTATTTTACATGCTCTGTCCTCCCACTGCAGGTTTTGAAGATGCATGAATGCCTAAAAGGGCAAGTCAAGTTAGATGTGAGTTTTAAGCAGTACAGTATCTTGTATGCCCCCAAACTGTTTATACCTGAGAAATAATGTTGCCACTAAAAAGTTAAGACAAGACAAGACTGCATGTTACAGGTTTTGGCCCACAGCCTCAAGGTAACAGTTTCATTGATCACTGCGGTCCCTGCAGTCTCTCACTGCCAAAAAAATCCATCTAAGCTTCCAACCAGTCTCAAAGCAATAGACAAATATATTACAAGTCCCAATTACCCTGGCAAAACAATTCAATGACAATGAGGGAATGTCATGTAGCACAATGGATTTGTGCAGACTTGGAAGCCCTGATAACACTACATAGATCCTGTGCATTCAAACCTAACTGGAAGTCAAATGTAGGCAAACCAGGTCTTATCATATCATATTGTCATATTTCAATCATGTCATGGATTTGTATTCTTATGGAACACAGTGTGGAAAATTCAGTAATATTTGGCACTGGAAGCCATCATGTGTAATGATATGACAAGAACGCCACCAACAAATGAAAACTGTTTTGTCTACCATAATCAAACACTTGTGTGTCATACTGGACCGAAAATGGCAAGCTCATCAGCAAGCGTGATCTTGTCCGTCTGTCATTTTCTTTGAAGAACATCTGATAACAGACAAGAGAAAGATGACACAGAGGGCTCTGAAGTGAAGACAAAGGTGGAAGAACAATTTCACCATGATAACCTCCCATTAGCTTCAAAGAGATTTGTCTTCTTCCTTATTTACAATGAATCCATTTGTTGAACACTTGATGAGCTTGAAGCCCCTCGAAGACACACGCAGGGATTTACATAAAAGAACAGGCAGCAATTTTCTCTGTAACAATGAAGGCTCATCACTTGGTGAAAGAGGTGTCTTTATTCCACCAGTAAAAAGGGATGTTTTTAATAAATCACTGTGGTGTACCTAGATAAACGGTAGAAAGGCACACAGAAAGAAAAAAAAATCAAAATAATCTTGTCTCTCTAGAGCAGCTGTGTTCAGAAAAGAATGTGAAAGGTGCCCAGTGGATTAATTTAGGAAGATAAGATGAAGAGCAAGATCTCAGAGAAGGATTTTTTATTAAAGATACAAAAACCTTTGTTTCCTGAACTATGACAGGAGTAGTCTTGTACTGCACTCAATGATAGGTTGTGGGTTTGGCTGAAAATCTACCTCTTTGTTTCTGCTCTGAGCACAACTGCATAAAAGATGATGATAAATGAGGTTTTGCACCTGTTTCTACTTTGCTTTTCAAATTGCCTTCACACCTGACTCATTTCTAAAAATCGAGAATATATCCATAGCGTTCAAGCTGGGATACAATTTTCCTGGATGATATGTGACTGCTCTTCATCACTGAGGTGTCACATAAACAGGTGTGTAAAACAACTGGAAAAAAAATTATCAGATACATACTTCTCCTAAAGCATCTGAAACACTCCTTAATGTATTTGATATGTTGCCCTACTAAATAATGGAGTCTTGATTCACACACCACTCACCTAGACTAAAGAGTGCTCCTGGAACATGGTCTTCATATTCCCTGCCTTGTTTATAGCAGCCCAGCATGGAGCTTGATGTACATGATACTGTAAGTATCAGCCATTAGCATTATTCCACCGACCTGGTCACCACATCTTTGAACTGTTGCCCTCTGGCAGGCGGTACAGGTCAGCCAGCAGCACACGGACCTCAAGATTCAAAGACATTTTCTTCCCCAAAGCAATTTGCACTTTAAACAAGGAAAACCACTGATACTTATGCTGCTATACATCCACACCTTACGATGTGCAACATAATTTGATTATGCTCTGTTTTATGTCTAATTTAATATGTTTTGTGTCTTTTTTTTATATTGCATATTTTTATTCAATGTCCTGTGTTTTCATGCACCACAGAGTGGCAATTTTAATTTGGTTGTTTGCATATACAATGACAGTAAAGGCAATCTATCTATGTTTATGGCCATGCCATGTATTAAGTGTCCCAAAAGCATAACAATAAACAGACCCTTATAACATCTTTGCAGCATACATCTGCAAATGAGAAACTCTGCAGGAGGGTTACATGAGTGATGAGAGAATAAAAATGCCAGTGCTATTTTCAGATAGACTATTGTTTAATCCCAGGAAGGTCTGTCTTTTTATTTTAAATGCCATCTATCAACACTGAAGCCAATTAAGGTATGCTATTGTACAGGGACGCCGGCATGATTCTGTCTCATTGTATGCACCAGAACGGCCAGGTTCACTGTTTAGGCTACACTCATGTACATCACACACACACTGTTATAATCTGAAAATGATAACTGGACAATACCACCTATAAGCATAAATATGCATTTCAGAGATCAGATCAACAGAAAACCAATCAGCTAAATGCATGTGTATTGACCTCTGGGCACTTTATTAAGGTTGAAGTTACAGTTACTGTCACACAGGAGTCCACGGGGGCAGCAGACGTTCAAAGAAAGACATAGTTCATCCTCAGTCAAATGACAGCAGGTATAGTGCACTGTGTAATCCTAATGGCACAGCCACAGCTACACATGTTCAAGTAAGTTAACACAGGAGCAGAAATTGTGGATCTTGTATGATGCTCTTTGGATGATAAATGAAATTTAAAAACATCAACATGTTTTTTCAAAAACCTAGAGACATGTTGACTAAGCAGAGGATCAGACAATGTTATGTCATGATTATCTTTTAACAGCAGTCTGAGCCGTGGCAGGTATTCCAGTAGCAGTCAGTAGCAGAGAGGTCTGTGTTGTGCAGATGGCTGTGCACGCTGTTTACACCCCATACCCCCACCCCCACCCACCCCCCTCAAGAAGAGAGCTGCAGCCAAACCTGCCTCCTCTGCCCCAGCCTGAGTGCTAATAAACATGGAGAGTAGCGCAGTGTCCTTCATAAACACACCAGGACCAATGCAGATGGTCTGCTGGAGCATTTACTGTAACGCTCAGAATCAAACATACTCCCATATTGGAGTGTGGAGTCAATACTGGAATCGCAAGCTGCAGTTACATGGACAATATTTCTTCAGCCTGGTTGAAGTCATTCTGATTAAAGTTCCCAGCTTAATTGTTTACATGGATCTGATAAGATGTGCATTTAATTGCCCCAGATCATGGTTGGGAAGAGTCTAATCTGTCAGAAACATAATATAGGCTAAGTCACATTCGCCAGTGGTTGCTCTCCCATCAGGTTATCCATAAGACTGCAAAAATGAAAACTTGCTGGTTAGATGAGGCATTTTTATTCAGATTGGGCTATTATTGGGCTATTATTCTGATTATTAGTGGAATAATTATTAGTGGCTGATAGGAAGGCGTTGCAAAGGGTAGTGAAATCTGCTCAAAAGATCACCAATTGCAGCCTTCCTTCTCTTGAGGACATTTACATCAGCAGATGCAGAACCAGAGCAATGAACATCACAGCAGACCCCGCCCACCCAGCCCATGAGCTGTTCACCCTCCTCCCCTCAGGCAGAAGGCTGTGCAGCCTCAGGGCCCAGACAACAAGGCTGAGGTGCAGCTTCTTCCATGAGGCCGTGAATCTCATGAACTCTGGGCCATGAACTATCTTCTGCACCTCTCCATCACTAAAGTACTTTATCCCACATGATGCAGTTTACACATGATTTGTTATATGTTTTTATTTATTATATATTTTAACTTATTGGTTTTTAGGTTATTATTATCTATCATTCACTGGTCCTTGGAGACACTTTTCGTTCTTTAATGTTTTTTAACATGTTTGAATCACATTAAAATATCTGAACCTTAGGGCCCAGCTAGTGTCTGCAGTGTAATCACCTTTGAGGAAATGTTGTCTTTAAAGTGGTTTAAGTTGAAAAATAGGGGGGTTCCCATTTATTATTATTCTTGAGTGCTATCTACATCATCCACCAAGATCTGAGAGTTCCTAAAAATCAACAATTGTAATAAAATGGATTTTTAAGGGCTGCATTTCCTACAGTTGCAACAGGGCTTGGTGGCCTAGTTCCTCTACTACGGTAATGATATTGTCACAACTAACAATACTGTAGAGCTCACTTGTACACTTTAAAGGCTGCCAGCAGTAGATTTGATGTAAGAAAGTTCATGTCTGACACTATTGCTGGCTAAAGCTTCATATTACATCAAAGAGTTTTGCAAATCCTCGCCTCTTCTGATGTAACATTAGATTGGCAAAATAACCCTTAGTAAAATTATGGATTTACACCCAGGAACAGACAAAATCCATGTGCTGTATTGACAAGCCCACAGTTCTTGTTACCACCATGGTTTGCTGTTGAGCACAGCAGAGAATAACAAGTGCAGTTCAAGAGTCGATCAGACAGGAGCAGAAGGAATAAAAAACGAAGTCAAGTTTTGTTTGGATCGCTCTACTCTTACATGTGAAAGTAGCTTGTAATCCCAAATAGAGCCACTTAACTCAAGAGAAATCAACCAAAACAGCTTCTCTCTAGATAGAAAGCACCTTGGATTCTTGCAGTTCCATGATGTTTTCTGCACTAGTGATGACAATAATAAACCTTTTAACAAACAATTATGTTTTAGTTTATCATCCCATCCCTTTGAATTCAATGTAAGCTTTGGCTTCCATGGAGATGATGCAGTCATAGCACCTGTATTCAACACAGAATACCATTTTGTTCACACAAATAATCTTTTTGAAATTTAACAACAATTTGCCACAAAGTCTCTTGTTTTGTCAGGGTTAGCTGAGTCTCACTTTGGCTGCTTGGAACATCGAGTAAAGTCTACATCGTAGCTCTGTTAGTCTTCCATGGAAGATTTTCAGTCCTGAAATAAAAATAGATATTGGCTGCTCACTGTAATTTTTCGGCAAAGGATATCTTGGCAAAAGATGACAACACTGTTGCAAAGTCTTCCAGCCTGGATTTTAAAGAGAGATGGGAGGACATCATTAAGTAATTGGATGCAGTGTCTGCAGTCAACTAATCACACAGTAAAGGAATAATACTGTAAGGGACTCATATGCAGCACAGTACTTCAGTATTTACAGTATTTCAAACAGTACTCCTAGACAAAACCGTGGTGATGGAAGCATAACCTCAGTGCACAAGCAATGTGTGACACAAAACTAGTGAGACTTATTTTGAGAGCCTATAAAGTGCAGAAGATCCATTTACATTGAGCTACTGAGCTCAAAGTAATCTCTGTCCAGAGTAAACCATCTCTGTTCCATGTGGGAACTGCACAACAGCACAGAAAGAGAGGAATGAGGCTCCTTTTGGAAATGTCTGACAATAGATGTGTTCGTGCCATATATAGGCTGCACTCGTCTTCCATTATTTGTATGCGTCTACTGTGGCCCACATGACCATGAGATAAAGTTTACGATCTTAGCGGAAGTATTGTATGATGTCTTACACATCCGAAGTGGTCTGACAAATTATCGCTTCTGTTTGGGTTTTGGGTTCTTGAATGTTCTGCAACTATGACAGCAACAGGAAAAGGTAATCTCTGCAGCTGTGAGCATCTCACTAGAGGTGTCAGAGCAGTTTTCTAAGAAATTCCCTGAAACTATACGAACAAAGAAAGCATTTCTGCTAATTGGTAACAATGTTTAGACATACATTCAATAGAACAGACCTACAAAACAAGCTGTGCTTCTTTGAATTGTTAATTCCTTGTCAGGCAGTCAAAGCTAGCCAATGTCAAGTCTTGTGGTCATGACACAAGATGGGCTGCAAGGTTACTGAATGTGAAGACACAGTACATGGGCACCCACCACTGTGGCGTGTGAGACTACCAAATTTATCAGCCAATAGGCAAAATGAGATGCATTTCGTGGGTGGCTGGTGCTAATTTTATATCTTGAGAAGACCACAGCCTTAGTTTGTACCTCTACCCAGAGCACTCTGGTGACAAAACTTCTGTGACTGGACGAGAGAGGATCTAGGCATCTCCGTCCCGGATGCTTATAACCTTCACCAATCCACACTGGCTTGGAAAAGACTTCCCAGTGATAGCCACAGGCTAATTATTTCTCTTTACATCTTTCATCAGCACAACAGCTCCCTCACTCAGACTTGGGAGAACATTATTAAAGCTGCTGGCACTCACTAAATTACAGTAAATTAACTATTTACATTTACATCACAATGTCCCTGTTTTGTTCTGCTGAGCCACACTGAAGCTCTAATGTGGTGCTGATGGTCTAGTGTCAAAAGGTAGAGGTTTTTCTTTTTTTTTTTAAAGATGAATCATCTTCTATTTTTTGAATTTTTGTACTTCAAATTGTGTGCTGTTTTCATGCCTTTGCTTTAAATGTTACTCAGATAACCTTACTAAAGTTGTTGACCATCATTTCTGTCATTTATGATGTGTGCATTAGAATGTATATTTAATGTTAACTGAATGAGGGAAGGGTCTCTTAGCTGGCAATAAATAAATGATGAAAATCCAAAATATTTATTTGCAATACTTAATACTGGCTAGGACTCTTCATCATTAAAAGACTGCCAGTGGCCATGTCCTTGCATCAGGTGAAAATGGTAAGGCAAAATATTCCTCTGTCACATTTTAATAAAAGTTTAATGTTCTGATCTTCAGCACTGAACTCAGTCACAGAAACTTGGAATTGAAATTAAATATTAAAAGTGATTCAGAAAGAGTGATATCTAAATGTTCACTTAAAGGACTGTATTTTATGTGGGAATTTATATGATAGTATACATATTATTGTTGTTGTTGTTTTTTTACACAATACAAAAATAATTTGTTTTATTTGCTCTCTCCTTCAAATAATTTGTGTCATTTCAAATATCTCTGACTAAATCACAAGTCTAGAGGCATTTTTTTGCTGTCTGTCGCATGACAGTTTAGCAGCTTCATGAATACTTAGCTCTTATGTGCCGAGAGTTAATCTACTTCAGAAGCAGAGACAGAACTGGGGTAGTTAGTGTCATCTGATTCACTCCATTAGTTTCCCTTTGACCCTCAGGCAAGAAGCGGTTAAAATTAAGATTTACTGAGACTCATTTATCTTCATTTTCAGCCCAACAACAGGCAGCTTCTTTCCATGTGGCACTATGTACCTACTACATTTATTAAAGGAGACTCCCTAAAGCAAAAACAAACTTATCACGCCATTGACACATGGCAGTGGCAGCCTTAACTATGTTTTCATCCGTTTCAACTGAAATGACCTGACATGCAAGAAATGAATGATTCACCTGCTTTTTCCCTTTTTTAAAAAAAAATAATAATAATAATAATAATAATAAACTGTATATATTGTGCAAGTGGTGACTTCAGAGCTGTGGTTACTTCATTCAGCAGTGACACACTGTACGCCACTTCAGCCGCCACTAGTCTGAGCAATTACTGAACATGACCCGTCCAATACAGCAGCTAGCCAAGGTCCTTACTTGTGAGAGGAAAATGAAACACACCTATCCTATCTACAAAACATTAGACAACAAAACTTCTAAATCGTCTCCTAAAAGTGACCTCTTTCTTTGGTCCAGCATCTGTAAAAGGCCTGCCAACATCTGCACCTGCATCCTGTCACAACAAGCTCGCCAAACAGCTGGGGCTGCTGTGATGCTGCATATCAGAACAATGGAAATGATGATGATTCAAACTTGATGGTAATAACACTGACAGAACTTTAATGAGTGATGAACAAGCACAATATCATGATAATCCCACAACCGAGACAGGTGATCACAATGCCACCACCAGCACTCCAGGCTTAACCAGTCACAGAGACTGAACTGACACATTAGCCAGTTCACATTACCAGTGACCAATGGATCAATATGTTGAGGAGAGGTTCTGTTCCATTAGAAGACATTAACTTTCCACAGTGCAAATTACACTGTTCTCACGTCGTTCCACCAGGGACCGCTATTTTATGAGGATGAAAAATGGAGAAACCATTTGTAGGTCATGTTTAGTGAATTCAGAATCATCCATTACATTCCTCTGTTTCTGTTGCAAGCACCGTGCCGACATGGATAGCTGGCACGAGCTGGAAATGCACCTGAACGCACATCACCATTGAAAGCAGTTCTAGTCATGCCATAGTCTGTCCACCCTACATTAACCAAATAATGGGAACTTTCTAGATTTGGTGGAGCTGCTTGCCGAGTGATGAGCGAACATGTCAGACAAGCAGAGAAAAAAGAGATTGCCAACCACACATGGGAAAAACCACACAAAATAAACTATTCACACTTACTGAAGACAAGACAGTGGAACCAACAGTAGAGAGTGAAAAATAATCAGATTGCTACTGGGAGATAATGGGCTGCACCAGTGACATTGGACACATAGAACGGCTCACTGTGACACTGAGCTTTGTCAAATGAGACATTTTCTCTCTTCAGGTTCTTTATTTGAGTCTTTACATCATGATCTGAAACAGTCAAATGATCAGAGGGTTCACTTTTTACCACTCCCAATTAATTCTGGGATAATGGTTCAGTCATTCAACTTTACTCATCTGGATGTGGTAGAAATCCATAGAGCTTTAAAGTGACTGGATCCAAAAAAATCAGCAGGTCCTGACAACTTTCTCAAATTAGCTGCAGACTTTATAGCCGAGCCTCTGACTCATGTTTTTAATCTTTCTCTTTCCAACAATGAGATTTCCATATCTGACAAAAGGCATAATGTTAAAAGGTAATAATGTTCAAGGATTTGCGATGCTATAATGTGCGCTTTAATTTATCTTCAGTCTGTCATTATTAGTCATGACAAATACCACAGAGAATACCTTAACTCATACACAATGTGATAATTAGTATCCAGACATAGTCAGTTCATGAAAGAAGAGCCTTTTAAGTGTTTCAATGCTGATTCAAAAATTGTAAATCCTGACAGATTGTTTTCCAGATGTAGTTTGGCTTGTTGGACAAGGTCAAGAAGAGCACTAGGTGCCTCTGACAGCTCATTCATGCAGAGCCCACCTGAGAAATCAGAGCTGACACCTGCCTCCCTCCATGAGTACCATTATCTATCATCTCTGAACCCGGAGACAGAGATGTACTCTTCTGTTACATAGGAAGAAGTCTTCCAATGACGCCATAAGAGGTAGGGTGAGATTTCAGAGCCAGATTCATTCTGCAGAGTTCAGCTTGGGCTTGACCTGCAACCTTGGGTCTTTATTACTGATTTTTTTTTTCCTTTTTTTGTTTGTTTGTTTGTTTGCTTGTTTGTTTGTTTGTCAACAAAGCAGAAAAAGAATAAAATGTAAGTTGCACAATGCAAAACCTGCAGAGGGTTAATTTAAGTGAGAATATTTATACTCCACTAACAAAAAATGTGGTATAAGCATGTAATTTGGTGGCTGAGTCTGTTTGATGTAATGGTCCCTATTTCACTCAGAAAAGTGTGATGTAGTTTGTGACGAGTTTTACAATATGGAAAAAATGTGCAAACAATATTGCAAAAGAATAAAGGTCCTGGAAGTCTCAACTCTTGTCTTCATCAGGCTCTCTGATGACCCTGATGAAGACTTGGAGTCATTAAGCATTGTCTCTTTGTATTGCCTTGGTATTTTTTCCATGAATGTCTGCATTATTCAGAAATTCTGTATTATCTTACTGCAAAGGCAAAATTTCCAGGACCTTGTCTCTTTGTCTATTTACCCACCCCACCTGTTGCAGGAGCCATCATAGCCATTAGAGAGAAGATCAAGCAGTTAAATCAGCCACTGGCAAATTTGCATTATGAAAGAAAGAATAAAAATGAGATGGATTTTCTCAATACCGGAGGACACATATAAGTAAAGATGAATCTGTAAATAAATTGACAAATACAATCTAACAATTAGAAAAAGAGAGAGAGAAAAAAGAAGATGAACAGGATTAATAAACAGCCCGGCCAAAATTTATTTGGCCTCAAGACAACCAACTATGGAACTTTTTTTTTCAGTATATTTTGTTGATAACTCAATCATTCTTTTTTGTTGCCACCACTATGCAAATAACACATAATCTGAGCAACAGTGTCATCAAGTGTAAAGGTCTCATTTGTGATTTGTAGCTAAATGGGTCTTGGAAGTGGGAGATTTGAAGAAATTAGAGCCACGCTGTCACAGGTATGTGGACATCCACTGCAGGGTAACATCCTGATTATCTTACTCGATTATTCCCTTCGCTGTCAAAACCAATAACCACAGTGTTACTCTTTGACAGCACTGAGACGGATATCTCATGACTGTGGAGCATCAGCTGTTATTCTCAGCAGTCCAGGTGCTGTGTGCATGATGTATAAAAATAAACATTTATTTTTACTGATAATCACAAGTAATACAGCTGCACAGTATAGTCAAATCAAGCCAGTCCACAAATCTCTGTGAAATCAACATTCAGGCAAGGTCAGAAATTCACTGATTATCAATACGACTTTAGGATTACAGAACAGAAAATCAATGAATGAATGCATGAATAAACTCAATACCTAAATTAAACTATTCACTAAATACACACACAATTATTTCTATCTTATCTGATACACCAAAACATACAGACTATGTTTTGGTGACCATATATGATCACAAAACACTGTTGTAATAGTTCTTAATGATGTGATCCAGTCCACATGTATTAGTGGCAAATGTTAACAGGAACTTACATCTTTAAGGGGAATAACAACACCATGAAGAACACAACAGCTCAGAGAAAAGGTTATTGAAAAGTATATGTCATGGGATGGATACATACACATGGATAAAAAAATAATAAAAAATAATAAAATAATAAAAAAAAAGTCCCTGAACATCCCCTGGAGTTCAGCTAAATCCATCATTACGAAATGGCAGGAATATGGCAAATGTGTAAATCTGCCATAGCCGGCCATCCTCACAAAATGAGAGACTGTGCGAGAGGGAGACTAGTGAGGGAGGCCACCGGGACACCTGTGACTACTCTGAAGGAGTTAAAAGCCTCAACAGCTGAGATCTACGTAAAACTGTTGCCCGGGTTCCTCACCGGTCAAAGCTTTAGGGCAGAGTGGCAAAGAGAAAGCCATAATTGGAGAAAGCTCATACTAAATCTCAACTAGAGTTTGCCCAAAGGCGTGTGGGAGACTCCAAGGTCAGCTGGAAGATTGTTTTTTTGGTCTGATGTGATCAAAATGGAGCTTTTTGGCCATCAGACTAGACGCTATTCTTGGCAGACACCAAACACTACACATCACAAACACACCATCCCAACCATGAAGCATGGCGGTGGCAGCATCATGCTGTGGGGATGCTTCTGGCCCTGGATGGCTTGGAAAGGTAAAGAGTAAAATGAATGTAGCAAAATACAGGAAAATCATGGAGGACAATCTGATTCAGTCTTGCAAGAGAACTATGAATGTGAGAAGGTTTATTTTCCTGCAAGCATACAGTGAAAGCTACACAGAAATGGTTTAAAGACAAAAAGGTGAATATTCTGGTGTAAAGCCCAGACCTCAGTCCAGTCGAGAATTGACAATTGGAGATGTTCACACCCGATCCCTGTGCAACCTGACAGAGCGTTGAGCAGTTTTGCAAAGAAGAATGGAGTAAAATTTTAGTGTCCAGATGTGCAAGCCTGATGGAGACCTACCCACACAGACAACAATCACAGAATGCTGTGATTGTTGTTAAAGATGCATCAAGTAAATACTGACTTGCAGGGCGTGAATATTTATACAGTCACTTATTTTACATTATATATTTAACTAATTTAAATTACTTTGTAGAAATCTGTTTTCATTTTGCTGTTAAAAAATGTTTTCTTTTCTTTTCTTTTTTCTTTTGTTTTTGTAAATTCTTGTAAGAAAAAAAGCCAAATTATATTGACCATGATTCCATTTATAAAAGCAATAAAAGGAGAAAACATCCAAGGGTGTGAATATTTTTTATAGACACTGTATATTGCATTTAAGACTTCAAGATGCTACATTCTTCCACTCCCTCCCACGTACATCTAAAAGGTTGTGAGGCTGCTGCCATGCTCAGGCTTGACGCCGATCCTGATAACTGAGAATAGATGTATATTCAAAGGCTTCATTTCCATTTTAATTATGTTCCACTGGAAGCCAAACATGCATTTGCATGAGCAAAAAAGAAAATGCAATTAAGAAACAAAAAAAGAAAAAAGAAAAAAAGAAAAGACAAAGTGGCACCCAAAAACAGCAGTGAGGAGTCTGTGATGGCCGAAACAACACGCTGAACGCTGATCAGAAGACAAGCCTTTTGTGGATTCTGGTCTCAAGTGTCATTACGCTGAAAGTGGTACAGTGTTTTCCCCCAAATAGTTTATAAATGGCTGTCAGTCTAACTGCTCACCAGTGATTTCTCATTGTTCATCCATGCAGCAGTAGTGAAACACTTGAAAAGCAACACATTTCCAAAGGGTTATTGTGGTTGTGGTTGTAACCATAAACATTATGATTTATATAATGCATCATGTTACAGTTCAGTGAATCAAGCATGCCATAAATCGTAATGATGAAGGACTGGAAACATTATGCTCAAGTCCAATTACCTTACCTACAACATTGCTGTTCAATTTTAAAGCGGAAAGAGTAAAAGTGAAGGAGACTTGCTGAAATAGTGACAAAAGTTGCAGAAATGAGCTCATTTTGTACCTTTGCTGTAGTTTTGTCTCCTTGTAAAGCACATTGAATTGCCGTGCTGTATGAAATGCGCTATATAAAAAAAGTTGCCTTGCCTTGCCTTGCCTTTGGACTGGACTTGAGTGTGTAACCACCGAGACCTTTTGAGAGCGCGGTGGTACAATCTGCACCAAACACAATCGCAGTCTACGGCCCTGAAACTAGCAGTCCTTTGGCTCCATTGCGCTATAAACAGCAAAAAGTTTGCAGGGGTAGTTGTGCAGGCTGGATAATATGTTGTGACAAGGCTGAGTCCTCAGAGGCTCTGGGAGGTTACAGCTACATCAGGTACTGACCAGCTGGCAGCAATTTTACGCTAACAAGCCAGGTGATAGGAGGTGGAACAGTGGCTGTGTGGACGAGTCATTAAATTCACATCATTTCACTGCTTTGTGTTGCTTTGTGTTTGCAGCACGCAAAGGAAAGGTAGGATGTTTTTTCAGAATTATGGTTACATTTACTGTATACAGTGTGTATGTATACAGAATTTTAATATCATATCATAACATGGAAATGGTCGAGAAAAAATGGGAACACTGTGTTGATGAGAAGAAGCAGTGTTCACCGACAATATATGGGAGAGATGGGAGGGAATTTAGAAGTTAGAGTTGGCTTGTGGTTAAAATAAAGCCCAAATGATAAAAGTGGCACTCAGTTGGTATTTATTTTCATTTAATGGTGCAATGCAACTGATTCAGAGTTGTCATTTTCCACAGGGGTTGTCGACTGCCTAATTGGATATATCAGAGCTTTAGAAAAATACAAGATTCCTGGTTGTAATTACCAGCTGGATGTTGACATGGACTTTATTTACAAGTCAGAAAATGGTGCTTACAATAAATACCCTATGAGTTGTGGCATGATGATGGCGTTGAAAATGGTAGAGCCAATAATGATGAATTTTGTAGTGGATGGTAAATTTAAAATGTTGTAATTTTAGTCATATAAAGTCGTTCTTTGAGGAAAACTATTTTTTGAATTGTATAAATGGTTTCAGCCTTGGAAGAATGAACTTGCGAGGCATACTTGCTTGTATTGCCCAACAGACGTTTCTCTCAGCAGCCATTTTGACATGAAATAGCAGGTAAACACAGGTGTTGCATGTTACATTTAGGTCTAGCAGAGCCAGAATCCTGCTGCTGTTCACGCTGGCTCTCTGGAAAGACTTTGGTAGACCAAAATGGAACAGAACCTTGATTAATGTCATTAGTAACACCTGTGTTTACCTGCAATTTCATGTCAAACTGCCTGCTGTGAAAATGGTTTACACCCCAAGACCATCTGCAGTGCTCCAAAATAAAAGCCAGTGTTACTCTGAATAAGGCAATATGTATTCAATGCAACTCAGTTTTTTTTTTTAATATATATATATATATATATATATACTGCTTTCATAAACTCAGAGAAGTCATGTGCTAAAAATACTGGATGAAGGGCTATTATGATTTATAATTAAGGAAAAATTAATTGCAGTTGGTCTACAATGCCCTTACAATCTGCTGGTTCCTGCAGACATTCAAATTATAAGATAAATAATAATATGTAACATATTATGCTTGTTTTGTCCTGTAAGTCAAGCTCTTATTTAAACTTTTGTCAAATATAAAAACAATAAATTGGATGTCATATTATAATAAGGCAACAAAATATAGCAATGTGAATGATACACGTAAAATATACATTAATGAATGCATGTAGTTTATTTATACATGGTAATAATACATAAATAGCCTTGGTAAAATAAGCAAGTTAAGGTAAGCACAATATTGAAGAAGCAACTCGTCCCTGCCTCTTTGCGCTACTTGTCCAAAGCTGATGTGAAAGCAGCCTTCAGGTTGTGCAGAAGCATCATCAACATCCTGGTCAGATTGAGACAAATCATTTGGATGGTTTCCATGAAATCAGGGTGATACCGCCTGCTGGCTCGTGCAGCCTCCTGCTGTGTTGCTGGGGCCGCACATGGATACTACATCCATTTCTTCTTTGCCTGCGTCCAGCTCACCAACATGCTGTGTGAAGAAAGAGGAGGACAATGCAGACCTCATAGATCACTAGATTTAAGACTCTGTAAGTGCTAGTTTACAATATTCAGAGCAGCGCCCTTCCCCCTCACACAAACATACACTTTTAGGGGAGTGTCTTCCATGCAGAAGACATTAGTGGCAGCATTTTCCATGCTTTAAGTGCCTTATTTCCTCAGATACCTCTAGATTTTAAATTAATATGTTACAGTTACTTTTGCTTACCTTGCAGAGAGCTAGTAATTGGTGAACACATCTTCTTGTTATGAACCATCAAACACTGGGCCTGCTACTGAGATGCACATCAGATTGGACATTAGTCAGTGGTAGTGCTGTTCTACGATACAAATCCTAAAGTGCCGTTCTATAATACAAATCCTAAATGTAACCCTTACCTTCAAGCCTTTAGCCCGTGAGGCCAGTCTCTGGAGAAGAGCTCCAGTTAGAGTTTGGCTAGCATTAGATTGCTGTCGATACAGTATACAAAGTGTCAAAACTCTGAAAAGACCAGGGGAAATTTTGACATCATCAACATTTCCGAACAGTTGATTCCTCGCCTCAAAAATCCTCAGAATTGAATTTTCATGATGAAATCACATGGACCTTTTGTGTCTTGTCTCTCGAGTTCACACAAGTCAAGTAGGTCTATCTGTGTACTCGTATTACAACACAACACACCCACTTTACCGCATGACACACCCCCTAAACAACTCACTCTCAGTTAGGTTTACACACCTGAACTACTTGGTTAAGGTTAGGAAAAGGTTTCACTTCACATGGGAACTGAACTCGCGTCCCTTACCTTAGGGTTAGGGTAAGTCCTGTCTGTCACTGAACCGTCCATGCTTTTTGGGCTTTTCTTGCAGTCCTTCCAGCTGTTAACATGCGTCATATTCATACTAATCCATGAAGTTATCTCAGGGGGTGTGTTGTGTTGTAAAGTGGGTGTGTTGTGTTGTACTGCCAATACACAGTTCTCAAATGTGGGCTTGTGTATTGCGGCAGTACTTGGGCCACAAAAGATGATGTGTAACAAGCACACGTGAACACAGGTTCATGCAAGAAACAGCCCAAGCATAATGCATTCTCAACTTCCTATGCTGCTTGTAACCATGAAATCATGACTTCCACTTAAGATCAGCAAAGGCTTTTGTTTAGTCTACCTTATCAAAGATGCCATAAATGTCATTAGCCATTTCACATTTTCCAACCACGTGGAAAAGCAACATAAGCAGTGAATTTTCCTACCTCTAAACTCCTCAAAATCCCATATCACAGTATCATAATTTCACTCAAAAAATTCAATCAGGAGCACATTTAGAACACACTCCAATTTTAAACCAGTCAGTGCAGCCGTACAGATTAATATGTAATTAATTAAAATTTAACAAGATTTGTGGGATGTCATGGTTAGGTCTATTCTGGGGACTGGATAATTAGTTGGTTAGTAGCCTATTTGTATTCACTGTCAAGCCCTCTGACTTGCAGTAGATGCTAGTGATTCCACTTTATCTAACTATGCTGGCTCCATAGAGGGAGAAGAATGGGACTTTGGTGATGGATCTGCCACTGTGGGTATCACCTGTCACCTCTGTGTTTCCTTGACAGACGGCAATATCATACTCATGGTTTCAGCTCTAAGGGACTTACCCTCAATATGTCTCACTGATAGACAGGTCTCTTTTCATCTGAACTCATCAAGTTTTACTGCTCATGCTCCCAACGCATTAAATATAAGAAGGTGAACTGTCACGCTCGTAAACTATGAATTACCTAAATCACTATTACATTGGCAGCCAGACAGGTCACATTAAGTTGAATGCTACTGTAGTTAACAACATGCCAAGAAACCTGACAACAACTTTTATATGTGAGCTTTCAAAATAACATGAGGCAACAGTATTTTAAAGAGGCCAAGTAGCCAGCAAATTATTCAACACAGCTAGGGGCACAGTCTAAAAAAAAAATGCTAAAATATGCTAAAGACAAAGACAGATCTCCAAAGAGGCACAGTGTGTCCATCTCTGTTTATTAACACCATAGCTGCCTCAAATATTACCACTTAATTGAATAAACATGTTTGTGAAACTGCCTAAACAAAACCTGCATGTCATGTTTTTCACAAAGCTGGTATGTATGGCACTGCTGTCATTCAGAACATGTTTGCATCCAAGCCAAAGCTGCTATACAAGTAATCTGCCAAGTAATTTGGTCTCTTGAATCATATTTCACCATTTTTCCTACATCCAAAGGGGGTGAATGTTTGGAGAAAGCATCTTCAGCACACAATGCCTGTTGCCAGTGTTTATACCTGGCAGTTTATCTATAATGATATGGACAGCCATCTCATGGAAGTCATTAAGAACAACAATTGTTCTGCATGATCATATGACAACCAAGGGATGTGAGCCCATTTTACAGTAATGGGCACACCCTCGAGTGCTGACAGTTCATTATCTTCCCACATTCTAAGATGATAATGCTTCCGTATTCTGCTTAATAAGTTCAGCAATGGTTTTAATGAAAGTCAGGATGAAGTAAAAACACATTTAATGGCCTTGTGTATTAGATCTAAACATCATTAAACTGCGTATGACGTACTGCAGAGCTAAATGTGAACATCCTCTCCTTTCCCTCTTAAAGAACTGGCTTTCTCTCTGGAAGAACGGCTCAGTATCCCTCTACACACAGTTCAGAACAGGGATAACATCATTCCTGTTACAAAGGCAACTGATGCTCCCAGTCATGATGTGGTACTTGAAATTTAACATATTGTTTGGTGCCACTGAATGCATAATATGAAATAAGGTGGAATGCACTGCACTGAGACATGTATCCTTGAGACGAGAGTGGTATCAGTATAACCTGCTAAGTTTGTGTTTTGATAAGGAATATAAGTGAAGGTGAGGGGAATAGCATTGTCAATAAATAAGATTCATAGTTGTTTAATCCTGAGGAGACAAGTGTCATTACAATGGAAGAGAAAGGGGGGAAAAAAAGATACCAAGCATTATAGATGTGTCAGTATAAACTCACTAAGTGAAATATTACAGCAACAATTTGACTTGCTGTTGCCTTTGTATCAGCTCAAACCAGTCTGGCCTTTCTCCTATGATCTCTGGCATCATCAGCTCAGTCTCTGTAAACCCTAGAGATGGTTGTGTGTGAAGATCCAAGTAGATCAGCAGTTTCTGAAATATTCATACCAGCCCATCTCGTCTGGCATCAACAACCATGCCGTGTTCAAAGTCACCTAAATCACCTTTTTTCCCCATTCTGATACTCGGCTTGAACTTCAGCAGATCGTCTTGACCATGTCTACATGTCTAAATGCATTGCTGCCATGTGATTGGCTGATTAAATGTTTGTGTTGATGAGTAGTTGAACAGGAGTACCTAATACAGTGGCCAGTGAGCGTTTAGTGTCATACAGATGTGTACATGCATTTAGGTCTATGTCAATATCTTTTTCTTTCTTTTATCTCCCTCTGCTCCCCATACTATCTAGAATTGCACTGTTCTATTCTGAATTGTTAAAAAGGAGGGTTTTGTAAATTGAATTAATTCTTAATGACTGACAATAACTTATAATAAAGAAATTATAGCAATAATGCAGTGGCACAGGACCTGTGTGGCAAGCAAGAAGCGACTCCAAGAAAAGCCTGTGGTTGAGTCTGTATCTAGTCTTTTTTCCTATCCAATTGGGATCGTTATGGAATCATCACCATTCTTCTTTATTTTTATCTTCCAATTCTAAACACCCCCAGGCTTCATTGTGGTCCTGTTCCTTTCCTCATTAATTTGCTTATCCAAAATGAAAGAATGGAATTGGGAACTGCTCCCTTTGGGGTCTCAGAGGAGCATAATATCTTTGTCCTGTCCTTCCTACCACATGGCAGCAGTGCCTTCCAACTCATCGACTTGATTTGTTTGCTTCTCGGAGCAGAGTTATGTTAGAGTGCCATAAGCATCAGTTGTATAGAAAATGTTGCAAAGCTGCTTCAGGCTATTGATAATTTGTTTGCCAATTTATAGAGGCTACATAATCAATGCTCTTAATTTAGATCTGGGTTAAAGAGATACTTGATCATACCTTGGTAATTATACAGCAAATGAAAGCCTGAGCTTCGAGCCCTCTGCTGCATTATATCAGCACTATCAGTTAAAGTCAGACAGAACTAATCAACCTAGAAAGCAATCCTGATTAGACTGAGGACATCATTCAATGCCAGTGTCTATTGGCATGCTTGTTTCACCTCATGAAAATGTCGAATGAGCTACCAGTGCCTGAAGGGCCGTCTGGGTCTGTGTGTGTATTATTGATAAGCCTTTGTTAAATCTTACTAAAGTCATAAAATCTCACAAAGTTGAATGAAAACATAAGGTTGAAATGTCAGTGCTAAAATGAGACTGAGTCTCTGATATTCATTATAGATTCACCCATAAAATAGCTAACACTAGCACAAAATCAAGTTATTGGGTCATTGATTGCTCCTTGGGGCACTTAACATTTAGTTATGCTCTGGCTGATTACTGCTCTCCCTGATTCATCTGTTTAATTTAGTTTCCTTCCTGACCTTTCTCATGGCCGCTGGACATGTCAATCAAGAAACCTTCATAGGAGGGGAAAAGGAAAACTTCTCATTGATTTCCATCTTTTTGGATAATTTTGTCATTTTGGCCATCAACATGTTCTGCTTGTTTTTAAAGCCCTCATTTAATCACTTTCTTCAGTCAAATGATCATGTAGTGAAATTACTTGTTGCTCAGTGGATCTCACACCAAAGGCATATCCAAGTTCTGCCTGACTCTCCAAACAAACCATTTGCACAACAGTACTGACTGTTCACTACCCACATACCTTCTTTTTCCACAACTATCAGGCTTCTATTGTCCAGTCCAAATTTCTAACCACTCTTTTGGGAGAATATTGCATAATGCTACAGCAAAATATCCTTGTTTGACCAAAGATCACGGTGCTTGGGTGCCAGTCACTCACCAGATAAGAGTGCGTACCATGTAGTAAGGCTGAGTCCTGATCGCAGCGTCCTGGGTTCAAATTTGACCTCAGGCCCTTTGCTGTATGTCATCCTCTCTCTCTCCAATGCCTCTCCTGTCTCTCTTTGCTGTGACTGTCAAGTAAAGCAGAAACACCAAAAAAATAATCTTAAAAAAAGCATGATCAGTTTAATGCAATTACGTTTAGCAAAATGATAGAGTCCATAGTTTCACAGAGGAGTTTTAAGTCCCTCTAGATCCACCAGATGATTTCTATCATTCTGCAAAGTGGTTTTGGGACGGGAGCTGAAGCTGTAACTCTTGAACAGTCTGCATGTTAAGACTTCTTAAAATTTTATATGTTTTCTAGACAGAGAAGAAGAGGAACCCCTTAAACAGCCTAACACACTGAACACGTTTGCTAGTCGAGTACTGTATTTCAACATTCCTAAGAAAGTTTACAATACAGGGGATCACTATGGAAAAGATTGTGCAGCTACAGGAACAGAGGCTGAGAGACAGAAACTCATTCTGTTTTCATCTTTCTCTTTCACATTATGGACACTGACAGACTGTACTCAACAAAACGCAAATTAATTTTTCTGGATTCACATCATCCTGATATGCAGATGATTTGTAGCAAAAAGACCTTCAACTATTCTTTCAGACATCACAATGTGTTTGTACAGCGCCTCATTTTTCATAAACCTCTAATCTTGGATGACAGTCTTTCTACTGTATTCTACGCACTGTTTCAACAAGCTCAGACTTACAAAGTCTCAGACCACTAACATTTGTTTTCATTTATGTTTTGTAAATTGCCAATAAAAAAGGAGACAGACTTAGCTATCAGTCATGCTTTTGGGCAGTTTGCATATGGATGTCACTGGAAAACTCATAATGACAGCCAGTCAGATTGATCGTACCATCCCATCCTCCCATCTAAGTGTCTGACAAGTTGCATTTTATCAGTTCATTCATGTAGCAGCGTAGCTTATACAATGTACTTTGTCTCAGAGGACCCTTTTATTTGTGTGACAGGCGATTAATTAGTGTTAAATATTATTCCTGAAAATTTACCCATCATCCATGAATGAATATTGCAGCTCTGGTGGATTTGTGACCTTGTCAGAATGAAAATGCCACATGCATTCTTGCCTGAGAGTTAACAAACTTGGACCTGGCAAACTAGTAGTGGGTGGAAACACAAAGATTTGCAAAGAGAAACACAATTTAATTCACAACAACTCAGGGATATCCTCAGATACAAAAATTTCGTATTAAGAAAACAGACGCAGCTGTAGTTTTTGCTATACACTTAACTTGGTGGGCAGATATAATTGCATTACTGTAAATAGGCTATACAGAACCCTATCGAATATGCTGGAGAAATGTATGGGATTTGCATAAAGATATGTTTTTAAATGCTGCTTTTTTTCCTTCTTGCATTTGGTGCCTTGGGACCTGGAGGAAAGCAATGGAGAAATGATGTAAGGATGGGAAGGAACAGGCTGAGGGCTGATTTATGAGCTTTAATCTTACCAAAGCATCAGAACGCTGCTTCATAGACACCGCTGACTGCAAATACCAACACTTTTTTTTGGCCTGACACCCTGAATGAATCCTCCTGTGCTGCTATAACCACTTCAGCTGAGGATGGATGCTGTCGAGATATTACAGATAGTTTATTTAATCTGTCAAAGACTTTTTCAAAAAAAAAAAAGAAAGAAAAAAAGAAAAAAGAACAAAGAAAAGAAAAGAAAAAGAAAAAAAATCTATTTGCCTTCCATCAGCAAATTCCTTCATTAAGGAGTGGAGGAGTGGAGGAAGCCCAGCTAAGCACAGCTTAGGAAACCAGTGGGTGGTCGATAAAGGCCCCACTACAAACAAATTGTCTAATGAGCCTTTACTAATAACACATAACCAAGAGCGGACCTGTAGCACATTGCCAGCCTGACGCCATCTGTTATCCTGGGCAGCCTGGCCAAACCTCAGGGGAGGGCACGCTTTAACACAGCCTGCTAGGGAAAAAATGCACACTTTATGCTATGCTTTACACATTTGAGTGTAAAGCCCAGAGCTGAGCGATATTACTGTGACTCAGGAGAGACAGAATGCAGGAATTTAGACATATTTTAGTTCAGCTGGATAAATGTGACCAAACTGTCCTTATCACCTCTGCAACTGAAAGCATCTGTCTTAGCCTCCACACATATAACTATATCCTTCAGGAAACTGCAACATGAGATTAAAAAGATTTACTCTTCATTTTATTTCATTCTGTTCACAGATGTGTACTATGCATTAAACCAAAAAAACATATGGACTTCTGCTCACTGCAACTCTCTCCTGGATTTACTCTTCACACCGTATGCTTCTGAAATCACTGTTTGGTATTAGTGCTGATTGTATTAAAACGCTTTTGAAGGAGTTGTTCTTGTTACCTTGAATTCCTAATTTCTTTCCTTATCTCCAAAGACACTGCAAGGTGTCTCTGGATGTTAACTTGTATTGCACCTTTGTGGGGAGCATCTGCGTTGAAGCTGTGGCCGTTTACAAATGACAGATCTTATAGGAGTGAGCCTCAACCTTTTAGTCTGCATGTGACTTTAGACACATCAAACTGTCCATTGCTGTTTGAATCTACTGCGAGTCAGTCTATAAAGTCCCCCCTCCTCCCCGCAGATTTAAGGTCACCATTTGGAGGCCTGACAAAACATTTTTTTTTCTCTGGTATCCTCAGTTTTCACCAATAACAGGAGTGAAATCAATATGACTGATATGGGCAAGTAAACAACCTTTGAGTCATACTGTTGTAGAATATGTAGCTTTAGCTTTATATGTTCCCATTCCAACACACCACAAATAATCAATCACAGTACAAGGTAGTGAGAAATGAAATAGTGTGAGAAGAAATCTAACCAGATCACACTGCATTTTTTTTTTTATTCAAAGTTTGCTAGAGAATGATATATGGCAGGGGTGAGAAGTGGACCAGGTGGACAGGGAAATTAAGCATCAGGTGTTGGATATAGCCTATAAACAAAAGCAAAGTGTGCTGGGAAATGTTTTCTCCCTTCAATATCACTGAACAAACCCTGAAGTGTCAGAATGAAAGATAACACTAACCAAGTCAGATAACATGGGATGTCACAAGTGTCACTCACCAGTGACACAGGTGGGAGAACAAGCATGACTTGAATATCCAAAGCACAAAATCAAACACTGTTAGCATGCCCACACTATCTACCGAGTACCAACCAACTTACTAGTAAGAAGATGAGTGTGCCTGACACATCCATCACATCCAGACAGCACTTTGTTTTATGTTTTTCCTACCAGGTCTGGCTGAAGTTGTACTTTGTAATTCAAGGGGCAGTATAATTGCTCACTTTGTTCTGTCTTAAAAGCTGTGGGGAAAAAAATGCACCAACTGATTTCAAGGCTGCATCACATTAAAATTTAAATTACAATGCATGTCAACAGGACAGGTTCGGAAATAAATATTAGGTAATAGAAGTGCTAAAACAAAGATGTAGCTATTTCCTATGCTCTTCATCATTACGTTTTCAAAAGATGGTGTAAAAAGGGAAGATAACTGCATTTGAGTCAGTGGGTATGATGTGTGATTTATTTTTATGCTCTTACCAAACATGCCTAGTGTATTTAACAGTGCATGACTCTATTATATTGTGTGTATTCAGTGCCACAAATACAATGTGGGTGTCAAATGCTCCCAAGTAAAGAAACTGATGCTTAGCAACTTGTGCAACATACTTTATGTAAGTCAATTAATTTTCACAGTAAGAGTTGTCTCATCAAAATATAGGTTGCAGCGTCATGCCTGGTTGCAAACTGGACATAAAGGTTAGATCTGCATGTCCAGGTACTGAGACCACCAACCAGGTTTCCAGCTTGTGCAGACGTTTGTAATCAGTTTCACCTCAAACGTCATGTGGACAGTTTCAGTCGTCTGACTTTACATCTCTAAATGTTTACGCTGACTAAACGTACGTTAACATATCAAAACGTTCAAAGTATGTGAAAGGTGATAAGGCCGTGCTCAGGGACATCATTTCACAGGCAGTTATGGTGCTGTAAATGTGTGCGTCAACACATCATAGGCTGTGCAAAGCTGTGGCAAGTGTGCTCTAATGAGGAGCCTGATCTAAAAACAGTGGCTCCATCTGTATGCTGGACTGCAAATCGGCAGGCAGAGGAGACAAAAGCAGCCCTTGGCGTCCCGAGGTGAGTTATCTCCAGCAGCACCTCGTCAGTCCTGCAGGCTCCGGCCAGGGCAGGGGCAGTGCGCGCGCTCTCTCTCCCCTGCCGGAAGCGCTCCCTGGCGCGCGGCTCGCCAAGAGCGCAGCGGAGACGTTTGCACGCGTTTTGAACTTACCTGATCCCCGCGCAGTCATCTGCTCTTCGTAAATAATGCACGTTACGGGTCACGATCGAAGACATGTCATGGCACAGGGACAGACAAAATACAGAGAGCTTTTACACCTTGATGCGGCTGAAACAAACCGTGAGGAATACATTTACCTACTGCTTTTCATAGAGGAGAAAGGGATTCTTCATGAATGTTGACATAAGCCACTTTATCCTTACAGAAGTATTTTACCCCAGTAGCGAGACTGCATCCCACAGGCTCCAGGTAAGACAGCGTTCTCTTTACTGCATGGACTGACAGATTTGTCTCATTAGATGCACAAAATTGCTGTAAGAAAATAGCGTATATTTCCTTTATGCCATGTAAATTAAGTTACATAAATATGACAAAATGAACTTACAGTCTAAATTTAAGCAACCGATAATACTAATACAGCTTTTTCACTCTTCAATTTTCCATCTGGAGTTCCACATGTTTTAGGAAAACAAATGTATTTAACTTAATACCACAAACCAGACCCGTATGCTGTATTAAAGCTTAATACTGTATTTTTAATGATCATCGCGGCTATAGGACTGAACATTCTAAGTTTGCCCACATTGTTAATGAAATTCCCGACATGACCTCGATCTTAATTTTTTTTTTCCCCATCAAAGCTGGATTTGCATGATTAGCAAGGAGCAATTGAGGGTAATTCTCTGAGTTAGGCAGTCTCCTGCCTTTTAGCCCTTTAAAGCAAAACTTAAGAGCTTTATTCGTGGCCCTGAGCACTTGAGGAGAAAAATATTATGATAAAATAAGAAGAAAAGAAAAAAAAAAAACAGCACGAGTTCAGTAGATATGCATTACCACTGGTTTGATGGCAGCATCACATAACAGATGCTTCTCAGAAGTAAGGATTTTACTGAAATACTGGCCTACCTGTTGCATAGTATAGTCATTTATTCAAGCAGTGAAGCCTTAAATAATTTAAAAGGTGTCACAATAATATTCAATCATGAGCCTGCAGCCATATAATAGAGTATTGCCCATATCAGTGCACACATTAGAGATTTGTTATAGAATCCATTTGCACAGCCTGTTCACTTCAGTAGCTCCACACTGATTTATTTAAAGAGGACATTGTGTTTCATTTTGTTGGTCTGTTTCCATATGCATAATTAATTAGTTAACACCATGCAAGAAATAAAAAAGACCCCCTCCCCAAGTGTTTGACACTGTTACATTATTCTGTATCCATTGACCTGGCTCAGTAAACACCCATTTAATACCCAACTAGGTTTCCATTTTGCTTTCAGTGAGCTTTAACATTCTGATCAGTCATATTCGGTCACCTGCTCCAGAAGAACAACAGTTTTTGCTCCAGGCAGTGTTAATTTCATCCTGCTGCCATGGAGGAAATGATAAATTGGCATAATAAAAGCTCCTCTAACATTGGCATCATAGTAGGTTGTCAGGCCATCCCCTCATCCTGTGTATGGGCAGTGAAAAGCACTTCAATCTCACTCTGCCAGGACTCAGTGATTGGCAATATGGTGATTCCCCCAATTCAATTACTTAGACTGGGATTTACACCCATGCCCACCCCCTAATAAATAAGAATTTTCAGTCAACAAAGAATTCAGACTAATTGCCTGTTTGGTAGGTATGAAAGGAAGTCATTTCAGAAGGGAGACCTTATGCTGAAGGGAGTGCTGAGATCTTTTTCTTAGTAGCAGGTAGAGAAGGGCCAAATACGCAAACAGGGAATCTCTGGTCACAGGTACAACACACTGCCTCAGCTGTGACAGTCAAATCTTTAGGGACTTCTAAGCAGCTGTTATTACATGAACCATCACTCTGGTCTGTCCTCATGAAACAGAATCAGTGTATTTCCTGCATAGCACACACCTGAGGAACCACCAGCCATAGAAGTGAAATGAAACAGCATTCCCTGTTGAGATAGCACATGGGTAAATATATGCTAAAGCATTAAGAAGAAAAGCAGTTTTGCTCAGGTTGATAAGAACCAGCTGATATGGGACAGATTAGATTATTGTACAGTATATCATCAATCGTGCATTTTTTTTTTATTATTACAAAAGCACATGTAATGGACACTTATTGCGTTCAGATCAATTGAGTCAACACACTAAAATACATGAGTAAGCAGTCTCTCAGTTGAATAGAGGAAGGACAGATTCCATCCAGCATTTAGAGAAGATGGTGACCATGGATCTCTGTGCTGTACAAAGCACAAAATCAATACGAACCAGAAGGATTTTTTAAAATTTATTCTCCAGTCAGTTAGACCAGTTAATCAAGTTTTTTTTTTTTTTTTTTTTTCAATAATGTACCCCCACTGGAATATTTTTTTCAGCCAAGTACACCCTGATAGGTGCTTTCTATTTCACTTCTTTCTCTTTTCATGACTGATGTTTTTTTTTAAATTAATATTTTTTGAAGAAATCTAACATATCCCTGCAGTACTCCAACCTACCCGTAGGGGTTTGCATACCCCGACTTGAGAACCAATGAGTTATACCATAACTAGTGTCACATAGAGAGACCACACTTTGCTTTAACACTGTGCCAGCACTGGAGAAAGGTCTGGCTAATCCCATTATCATTCTACTATAGGGGGAAAAACTCTCTGGCTTGTTTGTATTTCTTGAAATCAATCACAGTTGTCTTGGGCAGCACTAAACTTGGAATGCAGTGACGGTGCCCTTGCAAAATAGTGTTGGAGGTTAGCGGAAGGGGAGGACAGTTCCTATTGAAATAGTCAGCCAGCGGCAGGCTTGTACCTACAGTCTGCATCTTGTGAGTCAGACTAGGCCATAACTGGCAGCATTATTCAGTGGTTCACGTTCATTTTGAGAAGCAATAGATATATTTTACACTGCTGTACTGACTTAGCTGTTGCAGGTGGGATGCTTTAATTCATGTTTTTGACTACCAGAGACAGACACTGAGGTACCATGGAGTCTTGGATCTTCCCATCATCACCCCCAAACCTGTCAGAGCCCCTCATGTACGACAGCTTCATGCAGGGCAACGAGTCAGACCTTCATGGGAACTACACAGACCACAGCTTCAACAGGACCAGCACAGTGGTCATCACCTGCATGTACTTTCTAGTGTGCACTGTGGGCCTTTGTGGAAATGCCCTTGTGATCTACGTCATCCTGCGATATGCAAAGATGAAGACCGTCACCAACATCTACATCCTCAACCTGGCGGTGGCCGATGTACTCTTCATGTTGGGCTTGCCATTCATCGCCATCCAATTGGCACTGGTCCACTGGCCGTTTGGTCCGGTGCTGTGCCGGGTGGTGATGACTGTAGACTCTCTGAACCAGTTCACATCCATCTTCTGCCTGACGGTCATGAGCGTCGACCGCTACCTGGCTGTGGTGCATCCAATCAAGTCCACCAAGTGGCGCAAGCCTCGCGTGGCCAAGACTATCAACGTGGCGGTGTGGGGGGTGTCACTGATGGTTAACCTGCCCATCGTTATCTACAGTGGGGTGATCACAAAACACAATGGCTGTTTCTGCACCATCGTGTGGCCTGAGCCTCAAGAGGCCTACTACACAGCATTCATGTTCTACACCTTCGTCCTGGGTTTCTTCCTGCCCCTCATGGTCATCTGCCTCTGCTACTTGCTCATCATTATCAAGGTCAAGTCCTCAGGCATCCGTGTGGGCTCCAGCAAGAGGAAGCGCTCAGAGAGGAAGGTGACGCGGATGGTGTCCATTGTGGTGGCGGTGTTTGTCTTCTGTTGGCTGCCTTTCTACGTCTTCAATGTCACTTCGGTGACAGGCACCATCAGCACCACTCCCATCCTGAGGAGCACCTTTGCTTTTGTGGTGGTGCTAGGCTATGCCAACAGTTGCGCCAACCCCATCCTGTACGCCTTCCTGTCGGAGAACTTCAAGAAGAGCTTTCAGAATGTACTGTGCCTGAAGAAGGTAGGAGGGCTGGATGAGATCGAGCGCAGCGATAGCCGGCAGGATAAGTCTCGCATGATGAATGATCCGACAGAAACCCAAAGCACTCTGCTCAATGGGGACCTGCAGACCAGCATCTGAGAGACAGATGATAGGGCAGGCACACACACGCACAGACACTCACACACACACCCAACCTTCCCTCTGAAACTGGAAATGACCAGCTCCTATCAGCCTCTGTGAAGTCACATCAGAGGGGACAAAATACTTATTAAACATCAAACAAGGAGTTCAAAGCAGAACATGCCACTTTATTACCGAGGATAAAGGTCTGTTAGAAATTAAAAACTGAAAAGATTGGATTCGCACTGTTCCTCTATCAGCCTTTATTTTCACAGTGGCACACTGTTGGGTTTCTGTGACTGTAAACAGTTCAACTGTAACATAATCATAAGTGCATACAGATATGTTTGCTCTGTGCTGTATTTTCCTTGAAAGCTGTACTGATTGTCCTGTTTGTATTGAAACTGAGGTGGACACTGCCAGGACACTAACACCCACTGTACATGGTCCCCTGGGAGACATGGATTTTCCCCAGGAAACAAGAACTACAGTGCATACACAATTTCCTTTACAGCAGAGGTCATGTGTTAAGATTCCATTGTTCTATATTATGTCGAAATAACAACATAACTGTGTGTTCTTGCGCTGTAAAACAATTACAAGCTGTGGATACAGTTGGCAATCTTATCATTTCTGTATTTTCACTCCTGCCTGATATGCAGGATATTTTTCTTGGGAGTGGACTGACTGTAGATAATGTGCGAAAGTGAGACTACTGAATGGCAGAACAGCATGAAAAATCAAAAGGGGTAGGTATTTCCAAGGCACCGTCCTTTTGTTGTAAGACTGCTCAGTATTTTTAAACCTCTAAAACTGATTTGTACATGGGTGATGATTTTCTCAGCCAGAAAAGGCAATGCATGTCAGTCCCATGAATGAGAGTGTTCTACAGTACAACAGTCTCTTTTAATGTGAACACTGTACAGTTTTATTTGTGATACAAATGTAAGTAACAGTGTTCAGTTAGTGGTTACATTTTAAAATGTATGTACAGAAAAACCTTATTTCCTCTTTCAGTAGAGTTACATGGTTAATTTATATTACTTTTAACGATACTGGCTTGGTTAATATCCCAAGCCAATCTCTAACCAAACTGCTGCTAGAGTGTAGGTATTACTGCGCAAGGTGATACATATTTTTTTAAATGTTGTGGTTGCTCTACTAAATTACGTCATATTATTTTTCACTGGTTTATTCTGCTGAGTGCTGTTGTAAGTCATGGTTTTATATTTAGCACTGCAGTTATTTACCATATCCTTTTCACAACTGTTACAGAAACTCTAACTGCTGTAATCCAGAAATGCTGGGCTGCAGAACTCAATGTAATTCAGTAGCAATGAATTATGCTCAGCATCTTGTTTTCATCATCTGAGGACATTGAACTGGTTTACAGTATATTATATTAGACAAACGATGAGCTCATTCCTGTTCTTATCCACCTCCCCAGGGACAGTAGAGTGTGTCAGGAGTCAAAGGTCACCCGGTGGCATACAAACCACTGTGTCCCTGCATTTGGGAGGCCAGCTTTCAAGCTTGGGTCCTGTCACCAAGCTGTCTTAGAGACATGAATTTGAGAAGGGCTAGAACACTGATCCCTAAGGGGCTCTGGTGTAGTAATCATCATCATCATTCATCACTCTACTCTTCTATGAGTACCAGCATCTTTTGTAACTCCCTGTCTTTATAGTAATATTAATTTGTTTATTATTTGTAGAAGTTGGTAGACCTTTGCCCGAAATGTACTGGTTTGTTTGAAAAGATGCAAAAGCCAGTGATGTTATGATTAATGTGGGATGAATCCCACCAGGCCATGTGTTTGTGTGTGTAGGTAACTGTACCCTTAGATTTCAGCATGCCAGTTAGCCATCCTCTGTCAAAATAATGCCAAACAGTAGGTGTCTAGAGCTAAAAAAAAACACATCCACCACAACTAAGAATTGTTGCTAATCGGGGACACCCCTCCAGGCATGCTCCTCTGAATATGTACATACTAAAACTCATTCATGTGATAATCTTGCATAGAATTTCAGTCAGACTACACCGGGGGCCAGCACACATTGTGGGCCCTCAGCCATGACTAATGCCATATCCAATCTGTCTCAGTGCTGTTGCTGAATGTGTTACCTGGGCTGTATCATCTCATTACACAAAATCACTGAAAGACATAGCACACCCTCAGTAACCCTGTATTTCTATAGCAACAGTGACCAAAAGACGTGGTTCCTTGGAAACATTCATTAGCGCCATAATCATAATAGTAGAGAAGTGACCTCTCTAGACAAGAATGATGAATGACCTATTGCTCAGATGTCTGGAAAAAAAAAAAAAAACAAAAAAAAAGACAGAGAAACACTTAGAGGAAATGTCGAGGCTACAATCCACCGAACTGTGAAACCATACACCTCATTTACATTTTGCCCCAGACTAAAGTGGGGATTTTGGTGTGAAACATAAGACGGAGCCATCCAAACCTCATTCTTTACTGGTCATAGTAGCAGAGGGCAGTGCTATTGTTTACTGTTAATGAATGCCTACTGGACATATACTGTATGTTTACCATGCAGCTGTTTTAGAGTTGTTGCAAATTGTTCTGGTGAAGTCTTTGATGACAAATATGACAGTTGTAGCTTTTTTTTTTTTTTTTTTTTTTTGTTTAAAATGCTGCATTGCTTAATTGTTGACTTTTTCTCCTTTTACATGTGCATTATTTTAATGACCCAGAGGCCATTAAAATGAACTTATTGTGTACTTTCTTTTTGTAAATGTTCTTACCTTTACTATTTTTGCTTATTCATTAAAATGCATTGCATTCTTGTGTGCTCTTCCAGTCCCTTTTCTAAATGACACTGAAACACCAGGTTGGATGGAGCAAACTTGAAAAGATCATGTGAAGTGAAAATGACTTTAAATAAATAAGCGTCATACAGTAAGGTCTAAAATTGAGTATCTGCTCCCCATTAAAAACTCTTCTCCACCAAAATGAAATATCCTCAAATCATAAGCCCATTAATTGAATGAAAAACCAGTTTAATCAGTGTTGACATGTTAACATTAATTTGCAAAGAGTTAAGAAAATATTTGTCATATATTTAGCATTTCACTTTACCACTCTTCTCAAAACAATTACAAGTCATTACAAATTACATATGTCAGGCTAGTCACATGTAATATGGCAGGTATAACATACAATTGCTAACTGCTGTGGAAAGAAATATGGGCAATATCTTAACAAGACATCAAGTATGGTGTATATTAATATTACTGAGTATGAAATGACATTGTGATTAGCCCCAATAATGAAGACATTTTGTTTGTTTGTTCTTCATCATAATGATGCTAAAACTCTTATCCTTTACCTTATTTATTTCTGGATGAACTCCACTGGCATATTCCTGGATAAAAGAGAAGTCTTCATACTGCTAAGTGCTGTAGGTGCTTTGATTTTTATTTTCAGTCCTCGTTGTGCTTCCTGGTTTGACCACACAGTGGTGCCACAATCAAAGGCATAAGTACAGCAGAACTGTGGCCAAAGATACAACACTGATTTTTAGTGGGCAACCTGAAAGTGATTTTTTTTTTTTTTTTAAATCTATAATAAGTGTGTATTAGGATATTGCTGACCGTTAATAAATATAATGTCCTGCTCCCTTTGTTGTCTGTTCTTTTTACTGGCTCTACCCTAAGATAACACTGACAGCAATTAAGGGTCCTTCTCTTTCAAGCAGACAGGTTTAAGTAGCACACATGGAGTTGGTAGAGGTCAGAAACACTTTAGCTCTTCAATTCTGGCAACCTGAACTTAATCAGTTAGTGCCATGGGAAAGATGTGAACCAGAGAAAAGACAGCGCAAACACATTCCAGTTTTGTTCTGAGTTTAATCACTGAAACGCACAATGAAGCTCTCCTCTTCTTTTTCGTTTCAGCAGCGTCCCTGAATGTCCTTGGGTAGCTTTATCTGCTCCATGATACATCAAAGTCTTGGTGTGACCATTCCACAAGTCTGTGATTTTACTGTCCCGACCCCACTCTTTCCCTCTGGCTCAGGGTTCAAGAGGTTCTGCAGCAGACCAGAGGATATGCATGTTTTCTTTTTCAGTTACAGAGCAGCTAAACAACCAGGGGTTGCGGCATTTATGTGGCATTAGTCTGATAGGTCAGGGCCCCTCATCTTATACATGAGTGATTTTTTTTTCTTTTTTTTTGATTTTTAACATTTTTATACATACACAATCAGTGATATTCAAACAAAATAGACCACAACACCCTGGCGTGTATGTGTATTATCTAATGTCTGACTTGACAGCATACTGATTGAATAGAGCACTGGGTTTACTGCACTGCAGAGGCAAGACACACCACGAACCACACTCGTCTCCACCAGCCACACAGTTGCCATGGAGAAGATAACACTGATGGATTCAGAGCCGGGCTGTGGCCACACAGTGCCCATGTATGTGTAATTTGTTTTGCCCTCTCACACACCTCCCTCCCCCCAAATACAGTGCAAAAATCATGATCAATGGAATCTTAAGACAAAAAAAAAGACAGGCAGCCAGCCTCGAGGCATTACTAAGAGCAAATTTTCCACACATTTTCAGATTATGGGATTATGCCCTGTCACATGTGTTTAAGTGGGCTTCCTTCTGCACAGACCATTCAAGGTGTTCACTGAAGGAGGACCACAGCACCCTCACAAATACAGGACCTTCTCTGAAGGTAATGTATTCAGTGTTTTGTACAGAATGCCCAAAGGAAACCCATAGCTCACATTCAACATACAATTTATCAACAGCTAAGGTGAGCCGATTTAATCACCACCATCATTATACCAACAATTCCACAAGAATGAGAGAATACGCCCCAAAACAAATTTCTGTACCAGGACAGCAAGAGACACGACTGTACTGAAAAAAAAGAGAGAGACAACATGGACACTGAAAAGAACAAAAGAACAGTAAACAAAACTGAGGATTCATTCAGTTACTAGAAAAACAGATATTCCCTGCCCTGAACCAGACTTAAAAACAAAACAATCAAAAGGAAATAATGGAACATGGGTACACTCAGGTCCACGTCCGTTTAGTTTCCATGGCAGCGCTTCCCCGGCAAATGGCATAGGTAGCGTCTCTAAGCTCTCCCATGTTTTCATTTTTTTTTCTCTTAAAAAATAGATGTATACTAGATTCATACAGTATTCCATAACTAAATTCACAAATAAGAATCATAACCATACCTTTAAAAAATGTTCTTGCAAAGTTTATAATACGTTGATTTTGTTTCGTTTACTTTTTTTTGCATTCAGTTCAATATGCATATGACAACAGTTTGTCTTCCATTATGACTAAGTTAAATGCTTGGTCAGTTGAAACGAGAGCACCATGGGAGAGAAATGGGGGGAAAAATGAAAATACTGTAAGAAAAATCCAGATGGGCCCAATTGACATGACAGTCAGTCATGCTCACTCTGCCCCTGCAGCAGGAAGGGGAAGGGGGAGAGAGTGAGGGGCAGGGCCTCTTCCCTCTCCCCAAGCCTGGAACTGACGACGCCCATCTCTTTCACCATCCCTCCTCTTCCTCCATTCAGTTTTGTCAAGTAGATGCCAAGAAGTAGCTCAGTGCTTTTTTGATTTTTTTTTTTTTCTTTTTAAAGGTTGCATGATTTCACGCGTCTTTGTTTACTTTTGTCAAGCCTACCTCCCAAAGGGGAGGAGTAGACGAATAGAGAGTTTCAGGTAGGTTTGTGTGTTTGTGTTTCATCCTCTGCCCCCAGTCCCTCGACTCTCTCATTACAAACAGAGTTCCTCCATGGTCAGCGGTCACTGGGTAAGGCTACTCGTACTCAAGGAACTGTTTGTGGTAGAATAAGAGATACCTAAAATCAAAAAAACAAAACCCATTAGATTCAGGTTTCATTGTATTCTGTCTGAACCATCAATCAAATTGATAAAGTTATTTTCCTGGTTTTATCCTTACCCTTCACTATCCAGCACATCCTTAATGCTGGCCTTTGTGATTATGGCGTCATCACATTTGAACCACTGGTCCTTGTGTTGGCGGATGAAGCTGGTGTAGTGGCCACTCTCTAGTGTGCCTTGGTGGTTCACCACCGCAAACAAGGAATACCTGGCAATGCAAAAGGTAAATAGGGTGAATGGTGCATCTGGAAGAAAATGCGATATGAAAAATATGCATGTGTCAGAGACAAGTTCTAGATCAATATGACAAGATATCGTAACAGCTGACTACCATGAACAAGCTAGAATAAGGTGGAAAACAAGAATAATGTTCCCGGGTGCATGGCATGGTGAAATTTACCTCCCTACATTTATTTTCACTCAAGTTCTCACAAACTGGACACAACTGTTGGTTTGTTTTTTGGACACACCATGAAAAGAGCTGAGATGGCTTAAACACCTTGGCAGCAATTTTGATTTCACATTCGCTGTACTCCAATTTGACAGACTTCCCTCATTCTGTGCATACACAAGAGCCTTAAAACAAAGCCTAGCCCCATGATACTGCAAACTTTTTCAGGTACAGCAGCTCTCTCTTTCACACCTTGTTACAACCCTGTATACACACAAACCACACACAGAGCATAACAGACTCTTGCGTTTACTATGGGCAATCTATCAGTGTTATTTAGACTGCAAATTCCTGGTAAATGTCCTGGAAAATTAAAGCTATTGTAAGTGCCATGGATGACGAAAATTAAGCAGCTTTTAATAGGCTTCAAATTGATTTCATTTGGGGAAGTCACAGCAGGATGCCTCAGGTCATTAGCATGTGCTGCTGTGCTGGAGTAGAAACAATTATTAAAGAATTAATCAAGGAGGGTATTTCTACTGTGATCTCAGGCAAAATTGCTGCAGTACAAATGCTAACAATGGAACATTAATAAATCAGTTTTCAATTGCCATAATAGATGTTTCCTAAGGTACTTACTTATTGTCGTTGTTTAATACATCAACTGTCTGTTGATACTGCCCATTCATTCTGCTCTCTTTACTGCAGAAGAAAAAATGGGGAAAAAAAAAAAAAAACATAATGAGCAACACATAACCGTTTTTAATGTTGCAGGCCTGTGTGAAACATGCTACAGCTTCATATATGTCCACAAGGTGGCAGGAGTGCCCCATCTATGTAAGCAGAATGCCTCCCTGCCTGTACAAGCCCATTGATGTCTCTCTCTGAACATCACTGAATGGATACTACAGACAGGGGTGGGGCAGGACTGCTGCTAGATGCTCTAGTGACACTACAGAATATATACATGTAAATAGGATGTATTTAGTACAGCTGATGATGAGCACAGATGCATGGATGCAAGCTCGTTATCAAACAGTGAGTAAACATGTGGCACACAATCAAATTCAACAACCGCATCGTAATGGAGTAGCTACTATAGCTACTAATAATTAGGGGAAAAAAGTATTTTCCTCCTTAGATGTAATACATGCACACTATTTGTACTACACTATATGTACAGAGGCTGAGGGGCTGCTGGGACAGATAATAAAGTTACTAGTGAGGGAGACTCACCTGGAGGCCATGAAGGGTGTCATGTCCAACTCTAGAGGGAAGGACACGTATGTAGTGATCTTCCTCCGCAGTTTAGCAGAGTGCTCAAACCGCTGGAGATGGTCGAAGAGAGGATGAGAGCAAAGAGGGGGATGGGGCAGGGAAACGGCAAGAAACAGTGAGAGAGAGTTAAGTGGGGGATGGGAGAAAAGGGGAGAAACATATTTAGAAATAACCAGGATTGTCACCACCTCAAAATACAAGATTAATAATGGGAAGTGTAAATCGATGTTTTTAACCCCGTGGCACGTCACACATTTAGACTTTCATTACAAGATACTAACAGGCGTGGATTGATGTGAGACAATCCACTTGCAGCCTGTTCCTATGAATATCATAAATAGATTATAGGCTTCCAATACTGTATGATAAATAAAACATGTACAGTGGAGAACTGTGCCAGTCATTAAAAGCCTATCCCTAGATCTCCTGGGACATTGTAAGAAAGGGCTTTGCGCCAACAGTTGAAACAAATTATATACACACCGATGTGCAAGTGGGCTAACAGCAGGTAATAGTCGCAGCAAAATCTGAACTTCGCCTTCATAAAATTTCAATCGGATATGAATGGCTGCACATTTCGATGTATTATTGCATATCACAATATATGTGTAACGATGCTAGTTATAATTATCACAACAATTGAGGAATTCGGAAACGTTGAAAAATTTAATTCAATTTCCTTTAGACTGCACACTGGCCAAAAACGGTCAATGCAGTATATCACTGAAAAATATGATAAAAATTCATTTCTGATATCACTTAATAGTTGTGATTAAAGAAATCTAGTAAGTAGACCAGGATAATCAGGTTTAGCCCAAATCATCCAACCCACTTATACATAACCTTTTCATCTGCTATTTAGGAGAAACCACAGCAGATAGAGATGCACATGAGAGGAAGCCAAATATAGCCTCCATAACACCCTCTCATTGACTGACAGATAATGTTAACATGTGGGGATTGGCAGCATGTTGTCACTGGCTGACTCACTTTGAGATGGAAACACGCTACAATGGGAAGCTTCTTCATTGTCAACTGTTTGGTGGACTCCTGGTAACTATGGCAACCTCCGCATTTGATTTTGGCACTGCTTCCTAGATGCTCAGGCCGCGTAAACCTGCAGAGCGAATAGTGAATTGAAAAGAGAGAGGGAGAGGATGTGCAGGAGAGGATGAGGGTAAGAAGAGGCAAGAACAAATAAAAAAAAATCTGCATCTACATGTATGCATCTACTATGTATTATTTGAGACGATCAGTTCAACAAGTCTATGTTTCAGTAATAATGTTCAAGCCCTTACAGCATGGCTTTTCCAATCCTCCACACCTGTCTAGTCTAAGTGCTGTGACATAAAGCTATCTGAAGATATCTGAAGGTCTGTGCATCTGGCTACAGTGTCAGTCTGCCAGCTGATTGCCGGTGCAACCACTTTGTCCATTAGTCAGTCAGTCCACCCAACCCTGAGTCCTGCTGGTGAAGCCAGCGCCTCTATCACCAAGGCAACAGCACCAACCAGCGCTGTACCTTTAAGAGGCTTGCTGCAGCAACTAGGGGTGTGTGAGGGGCTGCAGTAAAAAAAAAAAAAGTCAGTAGGAAAGAAAGCAAGGGAGAGAGAGGGAGGATGAGACGCATGAAAGAGGTAGAGAGCGAGGGCACGGGGGAAAAGGAATTAGGTGGAGAGGGGGAGGGAATGAAATAAGATAAGCTGGAGAGGAAAAAGATTGCAAACATGAAGAGGCAGAGGAAGAGGCATGAGAGGTCACACCTGCTCTGCCAACCTAGAGATGGCTGAAGCTGAGATCCAGGAGTAATAGTTTTGTGGCTGAGCAGACAGCATGAGACCCCTTGTAAAGGTGGAGGGAGGAATAAAATTAATTTGTCTACAAGTGGAGAGGATTGATACTCATGAAGCTGGAGAGGTGGAGAGGACAGAGAATGTGGAGGCCAGGTGTTGACACTGCTTTTTGCCGGTTGACTTTTTTTTTTTTTCTCTTTCCAAAGCTGTGGGCAGGCAAACATTGATCTTTTGGGGCTTGCTTGGCCAGTGATCAAAAATAACCTACATTTGGGTGGTTTGGTTCTGAAAATGATATGGCAACAGTGTTTAGGGTCTACCCTAATGCCAAGCAAGATTTTTCAAAATGTTTTTTATGTTTTACACTGCACTGTAGAGTGCTAGCAGTGCAGGCATCTTTTTGCAATGCACAGACCAGCACACCACTGACTCACAATTTAGCCCTTCAGTCTCTTTGCTGCTGGAGAACTGAATACACAGAATGAGAAAAGAATGATGCATCGTGCAGTCATTTACCGTTTTATTTCATGTAGACCAGACTACACAGGGATTAAAGTTTTCCATCTATACAGTTTGTAAGCTCAGAAAGTCCAGCTAGCCCAGCTGGGTCTAGGGACAAGAAACATCACCTCATTGGTGGGAAAGGTGCTGTAACTTGTGTGGGCAGTTGGGAGACACCAAATTGATGGAGCAAGGCAATGCACAGTGTTGGTTCTGGAATCTGGTGGGGATTCAGTTCAGAATGACAGTTGCTTCAAATGACTTTGAGTAGCAGAGGAGAAGACTTTTATCGTTTTCTGTGCATATGCACCAGTTCGCACTACAATAACTTCCTAAAGACTATGGGTAGGGTATTGGAAAAGTCCCCATCTAGTTTCCATCAGGGGATTTTCAATGCTCATTTTGGAAAATACCTGGAGGGGTGGTAACTGAAAGGACCTTCCAGTCTGAATTTAAGTCAGATTCTGTTGTTGGACTGGCAAGTCATGGATTGGTTATAACAAGCATGATTTTCAAACAGGGCTCACACACAAAGAATCCGGCAGTCCAGCAGAAACGCCCCTTCATTCTGAATGGGGGTAGTGACACACCCACACCGCCGGACAAAGTTGTGGCAAACTGCCAGATGGTCGGATTCTGTCTGAGTGTTGCCACAGGGATGCTCATGAGCATACAGGTTCCAGAGTGTCCATGGCCAGAGGTCAATGATAGTCTGAGGCCATGTGTTCTGGTCACTCAGGTGAAGAGAGGCAACAGAAGTGTCAAGGGATTGCCAACTGGTGGAGAGTTGAGTCAGATGGTGAAGGTCAACTGCCAAACTGTCCTTGTAAGTCCAAATGGGTGGGGTGTACTGGAACCATTTAGCTCTGTCTTGTCAGATTTATATTAACACTGCCGATAGTCAGTATATAAGACAGCAACTAATTATTAAAATAGGTAGGGAACCACACAGTCTTTGAGGTAAACAATGTAAAAAATGATGCTGCAACAAAGTCAAGTATAAAAAGAAATCTATGCTCCAGCAAAACCTGATGAGAGGTACAGCCAATGTGGGGGGCAAAATATTCTATTAGCATTAATCCAAAAAAAAAAAAAAGAAAAAAAAAAAAAAAAAAAAAAGAAAAGAAAAGAAAGAAAAGAAAAGCAAGGAAAAGAACAGAAAAAGGCAGAAAAAGGGCAACTGGGCTTGTGCCAGCTGTGGCTGGAGCTGTACCTGCGTAGGCAGTCTGTGAGTGTGGTGGACCCTGACAGGTGGCTTTCTCCGTTCACTGTGCTGCCATCACCTCCGGGACTGAGGGGCCAGAAAGGCGTAGATGAGCCAGGCAGGTCCAGACTGATATCCCAGAATGGATCTATCGTCGTGGATACTCCGCTAGAGAAAAGCAAGAAGAGGGAAGGCATTTCTAAATAAGGTTATTGAAGGTTAAGGAATTGTGTGTGTGTGTGTGTGTGTGTGTGTGTGTGTGTGTGTGTGTGTGTGTGTGTGTGTGGTTTGTGTTTCATATATTACCAGTCATGAGGAAACAATAACGACAGAGGTGGTATATAACTTTAAATCCACACAACCTCTCCACATTCGGATAATGTCTATGCTGAAGCCTTGTGAGGAGGAATGTGTTTATGCACATAATATACACACTGTTCTTCCAGACCCATTTGCAGTTTAGTGGAGTGTTACATCAAGAGAATTGGCTTTAAATAAGGAATTTGTAGTGTTATGCTCTGATGATTATGATGGACAGCAGTCCAGGGAAAATGGATGCATCTGATGCAGAATGCTTACAAACAAAATATACACACACAGGCGATGGGCCCTCATGCCATTATCAGTGTTGATTGGATGAGTCATGATGCTGTAGTTCCCAGAGGTACCAGAGGGTGGCCAGTCAGAGACCAGAGAAGGACAGTGGTGGGGGAACTAACCTTGCAGTATGGTACCAGTATAAGCCTGGGTACCTTTTATGCTCACAGAACTTTGGGAAACCAATTGCCCTTTTGGTGAGTATTTATCCATTGGTCACCTGTAATTACTGGCAAATTTGTTTTCTGATGACGAAGTGGTTCAAATTGCTCAGAAAGATACACAAGACTGCATCACAGGTTGATGCTAAACTATCAACACGGCCTGTCATATTGCAGTTGAACAGGCAAGCTACAATGGCAGTCATTCTTGATACTGTTGATGTAGGTAAGACGGAGCTGGGTTTGCCTAGTAGCCTGGGTGAGGTGCTTTGCAGTTCAGTGCAGCATGCTAGTGTTAATGTGACAGGACAGCTCTAGGGGGCAGGCAGGCAGCGCTTTGGTTGTGTTGCTGTCTAGACAACCCCCCTCCCAGCAGCTCCGCAGGGACCAGGCCTTTAAATAAGAGCAGTGGAGAGAGGAGGACAAAACCAGTGGCTCACTAACTCTGGGAGGAGGGGTGGTGTCCGCACCAATCAGCCCACTGCAGTCCATTGAGAGGGCACTGGAAGACAGTAAGGGTGGATGGATAGATGGATGATGGATGTTTGAGGAGATGGAGGAAGGGAGGGAAGTAGGGCATAGAAGTGCGATGATGCTCCATCAAGCTGAATAGGCAGCAAACATCACCACTGGGACTCTATTCCAGCCACACCCAGCTCGCTGCTTTGCATTTTCCTAAACACACATACAGAACAAACTCTTACTGGCAGACTTGACAGGTAACATCTGATTGCAGGCCCCCGGTGAAGATTTGGTCAATGATGCAGTTACAGTGATTTGGATTGTTGGCCTTCTTCCCGTTGTCATCTCCTGGGGATCACAGGGAGCAAAAGGTATAAACACACACACACACACACACACACACACACACACACACACACATGTAAACACACAGATTACACCGGCAACCTCTTTAACACCTCTGAAGGACTCTCTCTCTCTCGCCCTGTTTCGCACTTTTCCATTCCCCTGCAGAGGAGCCTGTCTGGCACTTCTTAACTCTCGAAAGCCAATCAGTGCAACTCTTACTACAGGGTCTGTGGGTGAGTCAGCCTGTCAGTGCGCTGCAGCAAGGCCTATTGACATTCTCCACACTGCTTGCTTGCTGTCCCCTTGGTGCACGTTATTGTCAGTCTCCTTCAGTATGTTTCCAGTGAAGTAAGGCACTGTGCATTGTGGGTAGATCTGAGGCATAGCTCCACATACTGGATTGGAGCCAGTTATGTGCCACAGTCCTATGTGTCACACTCCTCTAGATCTCTGTGCGGACATTTTTCTTTGTGATTTGCCATTAGGTCAGACTTGAGTAAGCAGCAAACATATGGCTGGCTGTACTGTAGGGATTCAGCAAAAAGGATCCCTACCCTAGAGTAGATTTCTTCTCAAACTAGAACACAAATTTGAACATGACACACCATGGTTTCTGAAACACCTTTTGTCCGTCAAAGCAGCGTAGACACAACAAAAAACAATGATCTCTGGGTGACATTTCACTGATTAAATGGAGAAGTAAAGCTTACGGGTGGTGTCTCCTTTGCAGTGCCGGTGCAGCACGTCCAACGCTGCGATGAGGAACTCGTGGGCATCCTGCTGCTCATAGCCCGCTAGGTGGCGTGCATGAGTCCACACCAGGTGCAGCAGCCGGAAGGGAATGTGGGGCGAACGGTGGCCCGAGTAGAACTGGGAATAGAGATGGGGGAGGGGTGGATTTGATGGGGAGATGTGGGGATAGAGGGTGATTAACCTATTTTCCCAGGTGTTACAGGGTACAGTATATTTCCTCACTTGTAGCTGGAGCTTTGCCCATTGGTCATCAAATATTCATTTTATAAATCTTCTCAGACAGAGGGGAAACAATCACTCATGTTTATTATACAACTTCTTTACTGCTCCTTCCCAAGCCTCGTCAGATATGAATGAATTCCTTCACACATCACCTTCCAGTGCCAGATCTAATGACAGCACATACACAGAGGGGAGGTGTGAGGCAAGACAGGAGAAGACAAAGTGGCTGGAAAAAGGAGAGATCAGAACAAGAATATCCATCTGTAAGTGCTGCTGAGTCTTTGGGTTGCCATGGGGATTGGATTGAGTGACAATCCAGGTCAGGGTTGGGAAATGTGGGGAAGAAAGCAACAGGGCTGAGCAGAGCAAAGAGCTGGCAGGGAGCTAACACTACAATGCAGCACCAGCCATAGCCCATTAATGCCAGAGAGGGCTCTCATTTATCTCGTACCTGGCGTAGACACGTACTTGTCGCACACATTCGCACAAGCCTCTCTAATCACCACAATGCTCTGTGAAGTCTGACTGAGCTGTGAGAGGGAAAAACATGCCACACTGATGTCTGTTTTGAATCTTACAGGCTCCGCTCCTTTTCAGCACTTTGAAGAAGCTTGACAAACGAAAGGCAGTATAAGAAGAGGCGGAAACGGGGCGAGGGAGACAGAAAGTGAAAGAGGTTGATCAAAGTAGGCCACACCTCTCACCTCCCCAACTGAGAGAATCTGTGTGTGTGTTGGTGTGTTTGCAGAGTCAGAAGAGAGCTCTTCTTGCCGATGTGGAGGTAGGTTCAAAAAGAAGGAAGGTGGGGGCTGAAAATAAGTGATGCAATTGGAACAAGGAACTGAGTGACTTGGGGACAAGGCATAGAGGCAGAGAGACTTTATAACTGTAACAACTATGTGTGTTACAAGGTTTTTAAAAAGAGCCAATTCTTTCATGTATTCCATGAACGACGCTCTGTTACAGGTAAACTTGAACACTCAATCAATGACTCCCTCCTTGGGGCCAGAGGTAAATGATTGTGCGCCTCATATGTCAACCAGCTGAATATTTCAGCCAAGTGAAACAGGGCAGGGTTGTGTGTGTGGGAGTGTGTGAGGTTATCATTGATGACTCAACCCATTATAGCAGAACTTGCCATCTGTGGGCCTATATATACTGGAAAGTGAGAGGGCGTAAGAGAAAGTGAGGCAGTGTGGGAGCAGACAGATTCCCAGGCAGCCATTATGTAACATTCAGGGCCAATGAGTTTGTTACATGTAAAATGCTTTACTGAGGAGAGCCAAGATGAAGAGAACAAGAGGACGAAAGCATTAAAGGATAATCATATGTGCTCCCATGCAATTAGCACAATGGAAACTTCTGCATCACAGAGTTCAGATTAAAAGGCTAAACAGTTTTACAACATCACATGTATGCCAGGTCATCCTTGTAAATACAAATTTGCTCTTGACTGAACAGGTTCAATAAAAGGTTAAATAACTGCATTCTTCTTCTTCATCTGTAGGGAGGTCTGTTCATTCTTTTCAGGCAGGGATTTTTTTTTTTTTTTTGCCTCCTCTCCCCCTCCCTCCTTGGACTCGACAAAAGAGCGCAACAGTGACTCAGCCTTCTGCAGTGGGTTACACTGGGAGAGAACATTCTGTATTATATGGTTTTAAAACTCTCAAATCCTGGCTCAGTTCTAACGGAAACCATATGCTTTTCTTTTCTTGTGGGTTTATACAAACATATGCAACAAGCTCAGATACACATACACAACCAGTGCTGCTTACCTCCTGAAAAAGCTGCGACATCTCACACACCAGACAAGAGTTTGATTGCATCTCGCACTTGTGTCTGTCGGAGAGAAAGAAGTCTCGCAGCAGCGGCGTGTGTGTAAGGGCCTGAACAATACAGTTCATGAAACATGTATTGCCCAGGTTTATCAACCCTCGTAAACCTGCAGGAACATGAGAGCAACAAAGACAGAAGGAGATTAACATGAACAAGGTGTCAATGAATTGTAATTAAACACAAGAGAATCTGTTGATTCATACTGCTGGCAAGGAATTTGAATCACACAGTGAGACCTTGACCACTCTTTCCGTCTCTCAGCTGATAGGCTTTCAGCGGTGGCTAACTTGCTTATTAGTGTTCGACTGAAAACCACATAAGCACTAATGAGTCAGTGGCCAGCAGAACCACCAATATAGGCTGTCTGGGTCATTTCCCCCATGGAGACTTTGACCTAGCATATCTGTACATCAGTTTTAGTCTATTGCGACATAAAGGCTTAAAGAGAATTTCTATATGGGAAACAATGAATGCCCCCGGCTGGCAACGCAGTGTGCAGGCACATCTCAGTTTCGCTGGGCAAGTGTTAAACATAAAATCTAGTGTTTTTGTCAGATCCAACTTGTTATGTAGCTCAGGAGCTAACAATGTGGTGCTGTGTCAGGTCTGCCAGCAGAAGTGTTGAATCTCAAAACTGTGAATGGGTTAGACCGTCTGTTAGAGTGAAAGAGGAGAGCTGTGGTCCCCCAATGTGGCCAGTGGAACAGGTGAGACCCAGCATGGTCCTGGGTCCTGTCCAATGGGGGCAGGGTTTTGTTCTAGAAGAGAGTGCTCAGCCAGGGCTTAAACACTCCAGACTTGCCCTGGTCCACACACACACACACACACACACACACACACACTGCTGTCCAATCAAGGTTTCCAACCAAGCCAGTTAAAGACATAAGGAATTGATGCATAGCAGGAGAGAGTGAAGAAAGGTTAAAGGAGAGGGGAAGATAAAATAAAAGTGGATAAACATACAAAGTCAGAGGCACAGTTAGGAGAAGAGGAAGAAACCAAAGGGACAGACTGATCAGAGAATGAACATATAAATGGCAACATGTCGAGAAAAATACAGGCCCAATGCTGTGTGCATCTATCAGAAAGGAAGCACTGAATCCTGGCTCTCCTGCCCATTTGTTGACCTCAGATGGTGGTGATGTATGGTGCAGGTGCTTGCACTCACACAGCAATAGCAACCCCCCACTGCACATACACAGCTGTCTAGAAATGAAAAGCTGTGTTGATTGGGATGTGTGGACTGAAACGACAGAGCCTATTCCCACCTATGGTGCAGTTCGTAGTGATTTTCCTCCGCTTTGGATTGTGCCGCAGTAATTCTAGCTCCCTCTTGGTAGGCTCCCATGTCGTGTATTTCTCCCCTATGCCTGTGGACATGAAGAAACACAAATGTGAAGGCACCGAGATAACAGATAACCTTGTGTAAAATTGAGGTACTAGGACACAACGTGCACTAAATTCTCTGACAGAATAAAATGCTGTACCTTGCAATTTCCAGGCTTTCCTCTGTTCCTCTTTGGCAATCTGCTCCATGTCTTTGTCGTATATGTAGTCTTGACACACAAAACAATATATTCCACCGTATAATAAGTCTATCGCTGGAAGCAGGAAGGAAAGAGAGAGAAAAAGAGAATGCACAATAATTGGAAATAGATTTTTCCAGCACAACAGACCCTGGGTTTTATTTCACTGTCCAACCTTGCTGGGGCAGCCAGCCTCAAGACAAGTGCTTTCTCTACCCTGCATTTTCCACTCGCAGCTCTATTGATTGGGGACTTTTTGTCTTTACATCTCATTGCCTTGCACTGAACAATTACAAGAGATTTCAGGGGAGCAATGATAGAATAGGTGTATTTGTCTCCCACACCCCACCTGTGCTTTAAACTAACCCACCGCCCCCCTCCATTCTCAGACTCAACTGCAACAATACCTTGGTTCTGTTGCCGTGACAACCTATTTTTAGCTAAAATGGACATTTGTCTGTTTTTGATAAAACCTTCACTGAAAATGATTAATTAAATGAGGGTCTTAACATGCCAGAAAATACCTAATGCAAAGATGAAAAAAGTGTGATGGTGTATGCTACACTGTGTTTGTATGCTCTCTTGAATTGCAATGATTTTGTAAGTGTGTGTGTACGTGAGAGAGTGATGAAAGATCACACTGAGCAGGAAAAAAAATTCTTTGAAGAATAAGCTAGCTTAATATCTAATGTGGAAGATGTTTTTTTTTTTTTTTTCTCATGTCATTTTATCTGCACTGGTTAACCACAACTGCATTTGGTAACAGTGAGGAAAAAGAGAGAAATGAGTAAGTGGAAGAAAGAGGAGGAAGATGTTGACTATTACACAAGACAGAGGCAAAAATCCATAAATCTGGCTTGCTGAATAGAGGAGGTAAGGAAACAACGAGGGAAAGGAGCAGTGGAGGAAGAAGAGGAGAAGAAGATGATGTGAAAGGAGTCCAGAGAAATGTGGTTGCTCGCAGTGTAGCAGACTGGGAGTTGGGATTAATTTGATTAGAGGTGCAGAGGAACAGAGTGCCAATACCAGGGAGGATCCAGTGTAAAGCTCAAAGCTAATTAACATGGTAGAACCCTGCACTTGGTGTGTATGTGCTAATGTGTATATGTGCATATCTGCTTGAGAGAAAACACAAGAACCAGGTGTGTGTGTATGCTTAGCTGCATGGGGGAAAGTCTATTCACTTCAACACATATGCAATGAAATTGATGCAATCCTTAAAACCCATTACAATGCTTCATGATTAGCATTAGCTTCCCACTCTATTGTCTCTCCTGTGTCCGCATGTAGTTATCCTTCGCTGGATATCGAAATTACACTCAGCGGCTCTATTGTCTTAGTTGGGTCCCGTAATTAGCATTAAGGTTGAAACTTGTCTCTCTGGCAGCCATGGATTAGTGATGTTTACCCCTCCCTTACTGCTGTATGAAGGGGAAAAGAGCGGCTTAAACCCATGACATTTGACTGGCTTAGGTGCTCCCAGCAGAGCAGTAATGTGCTGCAGTTAAAGCGAGGTTCAGCTCTCTGTCTGCTGTAGGCTCATAGGAGGAGGCTGCCCAAAGTAATGCTGTAATCCCTTACTGATGATGGCTGATACTGCGAAGGGTCAGGATGGTGCATATGTATGTGAAGACTGTTGTGATGGGACTGCACCTATCTGAATCTGCTGTGGAAATGAATGCAGCCTTTCTATCTATGAGACTTGCAGAATTAGTTTGCAACATTTCACATTTTTCAGCACATTTGGGTTGACAATAACTCATCCTCTGTGCTGTGTTTTAAACAAGTTGTGATGTTCCTTGGTTCCTCAATTCTAAGGACTGGGCAATATATCGGTATTATAGTGATATTGTGATTTAAGACTAGATATTATCTGGCCTTTTGGATACTGTAATATTGTGCTATGACAAAAGTGGTGACATAAGTGGTGTCTTAACCTAGTTTTAAAGGCTGTATTATGGTAAAGACATGCAATTTTCTGAACTTGTTCTAGCTGTTCTATTATTTGCTTCTACCTGCTTGACAATCACATCCACATTACAAATGAGTTAATCACAAATATCACTGTGCAAATATTTTGTGAAAGCACCAATAGTCATCTTTACAATATTATCAAAATATCAATATCAAGGTATTCAGTCAACAATATGATGTTTGATTTTGTCCGTACTGCCCAGCCCCAGGGGGCATGTGGGTGAGCGAGCGAGCGAGTGACTTACCTAGGTTGTGTCTCTTGTTTTTTGCGTGCTCGTGGATGTGTTTCTTGGTGAAACAGCCGAAAAAGACACAGTAGAGACAAGAGTGCAGACGGTTCAGGTGAGCACCACACATATGACAGATACACGACTTGGCCTGGAAGGAAAGGACCAGGGGGAGGGATAAGGGATGGAGGGGGGATGAGACAAAAAGGAGAGGACGGTGAATATGAATATGCACTGCAGAAATTGCTGTAATAATTCCTGACTGTTAAGAGACGTACAGTGATATAGCTGAACAGAACAGGACTTCCTTGGCTGCCGGTTCAATTTTTTACCCTCCATAGTGAGTCACACAGTTCAAGCAGTTTGGAGGATATAGCTCCCCATTAGGACTGATACGAAGACAGACCAAAGATGACCGGGCAAGTTGACAAATCCCATGCAGCTGAATAACAGCATATTTCCACTTTGAATCTTTCACTCTCTAACACACATAGGCCATGATAGGATTTTATGCATGGCAGGCACCACTGGGGAAGGCAACACTGAGTGTGTCTGACACACACACTGACAGCGGCTGGAGTGTGTGTAATTGGTTTGAGTGCAGCACTCCGAGGTGACCGGAGAATTTGCGCATTAGAATGCTTCTCGTCTTTAGCGAAGCTGTTAAAATGAGCTCTGCATGGGCTGCACAGGAGAACGTGATGTGTGTGAAGCCAAAAAAGAGGGAAGACAAAGGAGAGGTGGAAGGCACACAAAGCACAGGTCTTCTTTGCCTCATGTATAGATTATCTTTGAAGGTTTCACTGTATATTGTGTTGCAAACGAGATAAATGATCTTTAGAGAGAGGGAAACTGAGAGCTGTTGTGGTCTTGGGTTTCCGATTGCAGAAAGGGAGGAAGAATGTGATGGTAGGGAAGAGAGATAGCACAGTAGTGTGGTAGATGAGTGACAGCTTATCTCAAAGGAAGAACAAAGGTCATGGTGAACCTTCTAGAGTTCCGGGTGAGGAATGCAATATAGGTCTAGTATGCATGTGAAAGCGTGTTAAGAGTCTGTTGTAACTGTAATATTAAGATCTGACAACGTGCATGCCTACTAGCATGGTTCTTGGACCAACAACAAAGTATATGTTCCTTTTCATTTTGCAAACAAATCCAATGCCTGACTCTAGCAAGCTGTCTCTGTGAAACTGTCCAGCAAGCTAATGAACGCAGCAGTGTGGGAAGGGCGGACAGGCAGGCTAGCTGGCTGTCTTGCTCTGATGGCTGAAAGCGTGTAGCAGACTGCTGAACCTGGAGCTTTAATTACCGTGCAGCTTTGTGAGGCAGCACTGTCTGATGGCTGAGATGGACACAAAGACAGTAGAGTCGCAACAGCTGCTCTACTGGCAAAACAAAACCACAGGCAACCACAAACATTTGAGGCTGTGGTTGGAAGTAAAGAGACAACCTTGTGTGAGGAATATCTATGAAACCACTTCACTCTACTTTTGGACCTTCTAAAAATTGTATGATGTGCAGACTGTGTACTGAAATGCCTTGAACTGGATCCAAATAAATAAATAAATAAATAAATAAAAATAGAAGGCACATAGCCAAATGCAAAACATCTGGGTGGCGACTACAGTAAGTGTAAGATAAACAGCAAAAGCCACTTCCTTTCTTGAATAGGTCCGTCTCTGATAGTGAGAAAATGCAGCAGAGAGCAGTCCACACGCCTGCTTCAAAGCGTTGAAAGGCAGAAATTGGTTAACAGTAGAGATGGAGGGAGAAAGGAGATACTGTAAAGTGCTCTAATCAAAGCCCATCAGGGTACAGGCCTGTCACAATGAGTCACCCACTGGGCAGGGAGAGGGAGGGAGAGAGGTGGGAAGCAGAAGGGAATGAAACATAAAATGGGAAAGTATTGGCTGGCTTGGCTAGGTCTGGATCTGCGTGATATGGCCAATAAATAAAATTTCAATTTTTATCTAGATTTGTCTTGTTTTTCACTAACTACTATTATTAGTATCCGATGGGGATATTTGTGAGCATTATCATGACTGGTGTTTCTGGGCATGCACATACAATGAGTACGTTTACATGCACACCATATTCCGTTATTATTTGGAATATTCGCAATATTCCAGTTGCGCACGTGTCATGTAAACACGCACTGAACTGGATTAAGGTCAAATTCCGGTTGGAGAGAATTCCGAATAATACCCCTGGCATATGCCTGTTCCAACCGGAATATTGAGGCATGTAAACACCTTAGTCGGAAAATGCCCCGAACCGGAATATTCAGTCATGACTGCGCATGCTCGATTCACAAGGAATTCTGGAGTGTCTTTGTTGCTATGGTTACTGCAAGTGGAGAAAACAACATGGCGCACAGTACAGCATGGCAAAAAGCAGCAAGAGCCAGGATACTGCAGTCCGCCTTCAGCTAATGAAAGACTTAAATATCATGGAGGATATCGATGGGAGAAAACATAGAAATAGCGACATTTCCGGCAGACCTGACGCCTATACACGTACTGCTGCCCCCCGCAGCTGAGTGGCGCATTACATAAGAGAGTGGAATACACCGAAACACGGGAACATGCCAAGTAACATGTAAACGGAATATTCCAGTTGCTGTGGCGCAGTTACCTCAACCGGAATACACCGAATGTGCATTCCGGAATGTGCATGTAAACGTAGTCGATGTGAACATGCACATTCACGTGTGATGAGTGAAATGGGACAGAGCACTCAGTGGCTATGATAACATTATAACATACCTAGTAAAAAATCATGATTTTACAATTCAGCTGTTTTTTGCATTGATTTAAAACATAAATTTGCATCAATTTAAACTGAGTTAGATCCTCTTTCACTGGCTGGAATCAGAATCCTGGGTGAAACACATGGACTCTCACACACATGCACACATACCTACACATCTATCAACCAACATGATATGAACTTAACTGCCCTGTATTGTACTCTCAACTTATTGCCATGTTTTGACTGGGAGTACAATAGGAGAAACTGACACCATCTGAACAACAGTGAGGCTTTTTGTCCGAGAGTGATACAAGAGTTTCAGCTAATCAGTTTCACTTCCTTCTCCTAGGATGACGCATGGCATACAGTGATTAGCTGGGGAACTCATGGAAACAGTCATGGTTAGTCACAAGCAAATCTCTGCAGTGGGATAGCTATAAAACTGAGACTCATACTGCCTGTTTAGCACAACGAGGCAGTGTCTGTGTTACTAAACAATCCATGAACTAAGCCTACGGCCTACATCTTAACACCTGATCCAAGCCAAAACCAATCTTAGGTAGCCAGACCTCCATCTTGAACAATGCAAGTCTAAATTCTAGCAAGGAAAAACAAGATCTTGCAAAAACAAATGCAACATATCAGTTTAGCCCCAAGGTTCAAAAAGGATCCTCACACGCATTCCTGGAGCAAAAAGTACCTCTGGTTTGTTTGGGTGGAACAAGTTTCCACCATTAACTCAACAACGGTAAACAAGTGGGCACTAGTGCCATGCTCTGCCTCAGTGAAATTGGCTGGATTGAATGCTAACAGTGCACAGCAGTGCTGCCTCTTTCTATCCAACCACTGGTTTTAAATTTCTCCAAATCTCTATGAGCACGTTTACATGCACACCGTATTCCTGTATTAACCGGAATATTCGCAATATTCCGGTTGCGCACGTGTCATGTAAACACGCACCAAACCCGATTAAGGTCATATTCCGGTTGGAGAGAATTCCGAATAAGCCCCCTGGAATATTCCTGTTCCAACCGGAATATTGGGGCATGTAACCACCTTAGTCGGAAAACTCCCCGAACCGGAATATTCAGTCACGACTGCGCATGCTCGATTCTGTAGCGTCTTTGTTGCTATGGTTACCTGCAAGTGGGGAAAACGGCAGGGCCAACAGCAGCAAGAGCCACTAGACTGCAGTCCACCTTCAGCTAATGAAAGACTAAAATATCACGGAGTATATCGGTGGGAGAAAACATAGAAATAGCGACAGAAGAAAAAGAAGAAGAAGAAGACGAGGAAGAAGACTTCTTCGTCTGTTTTTCCGGCAGACCAGACGCCTATGCGCGTACTGCTGCCCCCTGCAGGCTGAGTGTCGCATTACGTCAGAGAGTGGAATACGCCAAAACACGGGGGCATGCCAAGTAACATGTAAACGGAATATTCCAGTTGCCGCGGCGCAGTTACCTTAACCGGAATATTGAGCCGAACCGGAATATGGTGTGCATGTAAACGTACTCTATTACTTGATGCAGGTGTGGGGCTATGAAAGTTCGGGCCACACCCTAAATTAGTGTGGCCTGGAATGGCTTCCACGGCCTTGGGTGGAGAATTGAGCATGTGTTTGAGTATAATAATATTGCTGTGAATGTTAGGGTAATAATGGGGTAATGGGTAATCGGACAAGACAGGTGGCATTGATGTTGCCAGGTGGGAAGAGTGCAGATGGAAGGGCCAGATCTCAGTGTCCACACTCACAGCCTTATAGACTTTGAGGCGCTCTCCAAGTACGCCTGCAAGGGATCAGGGCTTTTCCACTATTAAATCAGCAAGTGTGTGAGTGAAGGCTCTCTAGTGCAGTTTTTCAAACCCTTTAGGGCATGCTGTTTACACTAAAAATGAAGGTACCGCAGAAGCCTGAAAAAAGTACAATGTACAAAAGAAAAGTTTATAAGTAAGTACATACAGCTTCCCTTGGTTGATTCATGCTTAGCAGTTTATGAAGGGTGGAACTCAAAATTAAATGATAAATATATGGTTGATAAATAATGACAAAAGTGATGGTGTATTTTAGTTGATAAATTTGTAGATTGATGGAGGAACTTTTATCAGATCTCTTGTTTTAATCAAATTGCTCCTGTCTATCAAAACTAGTTCAAAATGCTTTTATCATAATATGTCAACCATATAATTTCTGCTGCTGTGATTCAACATTAGGCTGCTATCTTTCACCTTACATAATTCATGAAGCAGATTGTTACAAACATCTTGCATGGGAGACAACTTGTGCTACCATCAAGTAAAAATGTAATGTCATAAAGTGTTGTCCCATTCCTCATATTATACCATTTGAAGCTCTTGCACCCTCTTGCAACCATGCATGCAGGTGACATCCATTAAAGTATGAGTGCTAAGTGCTTAGGCCACAGGATGGAGACTGAGTTTGGGCCAAAGGCACCATTAACAGGTGTCTCCTAGCTCTTCACATCACAGCCCTATGTGTTTCAGACATGCAACTTTCACTATATGATAGGGGTGAGCAATATAGAATTAATATTTTATGGTCATTTGTGGTAATGATATCCAACACAACCTGAAAAAAAAGACAATAACTACAATGTTTCCCACGGAATGATACTGTACAGTGTGTGTGGGGGGCAGTATAATAGTTGAAAAAAATACACTAGCCTATTTCTTATTTCACCATCTTAATTCTAGTTCATCTTCTACCTTAATTTAGTGTTTTTACTCTATTTTACCTTGCATGTCCCCAACCCAAAAAAAATAGACCTCATGTCCTTTTTCCCCCCAACAATTACATTTTCACGACAGCCAGGTGAACTGCATTTGTGATTAATGCCAGATCAAAACAGTGGAAAGTAACATGGTGCTGAACGACGCTTCCTTTGTCCAATAATCTGTCATGACGAGGCATTTAAGGTGCCATAAAGGTAATGAATTTTAAGACTGTGTGTCTGGACAAATGAAAGTGCTGGTTACATGTTGATAGTGACCACAAGGGGTAGGGGGTGGGGGTGGGGGAGTGGGCATGATGTGAAATTAATGGTGCTAATGGAAACCCTGAATGGGTTTAATTGTATTTGGGCTGTCGTTAATATACCTGGGCAGTGTGGAAAACACTGAACTAATTCCTTGTCAGCGGCTGATGCTTTCAGCCATGTTTGTTGTTGTGGTGACAGAGCGCCGTTGGCCATGCGGTCGGGTATGCAAAAGCGTCAACATGTCATCATGCTGCTATATCGTTGATATCATAATATGACACTTTTTTGTGTACAAATTTACACCGATATTATTGGCACAGCCCTATATGATAGTCAGCCAAGATGATAAAGACACCAGACGAGCACAAGAATGGACTATGCTGAGCACCGGGCACATGCCACTGTATCTACACTTCCAGAGACACGCACCCAATCCCATATACAGGGCTGTGTTTTGGCTGAGCCTTAGTGGACATGAGTTGGATTGTGATGACAGTGCAGTATAGGGGACATTCAGAGTTGCAGACACTAATCTCTGTTTCTATTCAAACAAGCCTGTTAGACAGCCAACTGTGTGTGTGTGTGTGTGTGTGTGTGTGTGTGTGTGTGTGTGTGTGTGTGTGTGTGTGAGAAAAGTGGCTGCAGGGGGTGGGGGGCTTTACATGTGCGATAGATGGGAAGTGATGGACAGCAGAGAGAGTCACATCATTCACTGACAATAATCAGCTTTCCACTGTCATGCCAAACGTGGGCATGCTAGTGTGTGCCAGGGCCAGTTGCATTTCCATTGTCACTTCCGGTCTTTGATGGCACCTTGGTGGGGCTATGTTGGGGCCAGTTTCCAGGCGTTAACAGCCCACCAAATACCCATGAGCCAGACAGGGCTAACCGAAGTCTGAGGCAGAGTTCAGGGTCATAAGTAGGGAGACGGGTGCAGCTGATAAGTAGATGTCTGCGCAGCAGCTTGCTTTTATAGCAGACAAATAACACATAAAACAAAAATAGAGAAGAACCAACAGTACTGGTCAAACAAGGACATTAGGGCTTAGCTAATCACTATCTGGGCAGAGGATAATGTCCAAGTTAAATCGACGGTGTTTGCTGAAATGAGGACGTTATGCGATATGTTGTGAGAGAGCTGGCAGTGGTGGGAATCTGAAAAAACTGAAGTCTCAGTACAAGACATTTAAAGCACACAATGCAAAGTGGCGTCCAAAGGGGAAAAAATCCTGTGGTACACAGTTCTGCAGTAGTTGGTGCCAGTTGTGCACGTAATCACTCGCTTCCCACTTCCCCTCGCATGCATGGACAGGACAAGACTGCGGGGCTATCAGCACAACAGTGGAAGTACGAATGGCCGAATTGAGGCTGAAGGCATTTAACACCATCTGGCTTGAAGATAGCCCTAGCTCGCAAAGGTAGGACAGTGGAAAGACAGCTAACGTCCAACTTGAAAGGAAGTAATCGTTATACTGTGGAGTGAGGCACAACTTGTGACTGATGAGTCTTAGTGAGACCCCAGATAATGTAGTAAAAGGCAGGCCACGACATGAGGAAAACATAGGCAGGTTCTAGTGATCTTTTACATCTGATGCTTGATCAAGCAAGAGCAAGCCAATACCCTGAAGCCATATCTTTTGTTGCCTCTCTTAGCCTATTTGTTCAAAGGAGAGATGCTGATGTTGATTCCCACTCCACCTGCATTGCACCAGGACTCCCAAGTCAAAAACAAGAGGGCCTGCCAATGCCGCGCCCTGCCCTCCTCCTCACCCTTGCCAGCCTCCACGGCTCCATCTGAGTAGCAAATCCATCTCTGCCCCAACTCCCCCTGTTCCCTGCTATCTTTCTCCCTCCGTGCATCCCTGGCTGACTATTCCTCAGTGTCAGCAGTCCTGCGTCTCTCCGCCCAGGGCTTTTAATGTCCTATTAGATCAGCTATTGATCAGTAGCTGGCTCAGATGACTGGAACAAGTGTCGGACAGGTACCTAACTCGCTATCGCACTGTGCTAGACGGCATCTCCATCTGAGATGCACTCAGCAACACAAACTAGGCTGGGCTCCCTGTCCAGGGGAATGACCAGCTGATGTACACAGCTGTTGATTGATGGAAGAAGAGAACTTAGAGGGCGTTAGCTGTATTATAGATCTCCAATATAGCTACAAAGTGAGAATTAGATAGATTTACATGCTTGGTTGGGTCCACTGGGTCTGTGAATGGACTGCTGATAATGATGATCGTGTCAAATCACTGCAGAGCCCTTAACCATTTTGTAGGTTCAGCTGGAAACCACATTTCAAAAGAAAATAACTAGCATTGCCTCTAACTTCGCTTCTCCATCTCCTCCAGCTTTCTCAGTCTCACTTTATTATTCCTCCCTCAGCATTTATACTAATGCATTCATATATTCAAATGGAGCCAGTAATGTGATGAGCTGTGACTGTGGAGGGGAGAGTATGACAATGACGATGATGATGGTAATGATGTAGACAAAGGTCTGACTGTGCTGAGCACACTCAAGCTGCTGCAAAGAAGCGACCAGAGTTGGGAGGGCTGGGAGGGGAAGGGAGGGTCAATACAGAGCAGACCTCTGCTACATGAGAGCAGTGACCATGCTGCTTCGCACTCTGTATACTGTGACTGGCTGAGACCAAGCATTGCATCATTCTGGATACAGAGTCAGACACACACATACACAACAAAATTAACAATTTCAGACATGCATAGCACACACTATAAATATACATGGACACTAAAGCATGCACAATCTGTAACTTTCACTTAATGTGTATAACCACACGCATGAATGCAAAGGCATAGAAACACACATGCATTCGGGACACACATACACACACACACACACACACACACACACACACACACACACACACACTATTCTATATTTAATAGAAACAAGCCTACGGAGGCTGGGGAAAGAGGCTGATGGTGATGCTCCAGAACAGTACTGCCACTGACCCCTGGGGCTGCAGCCTGTCAGGGCTTTGGCAGGATGATGTTGTAACCCCCCCCACCCATCACACACACACACACACACACACACACACACACACACACACACACACACACACACACACACACACACACACACACACACACACACAGCCTCCTCTTTTCCTTGCCTCCCTTCCTCCTCATGACTAATGCCTAGCCTGTCATCCACAGTTTCACTAAGCACCCCTAGACAGACATACAATATGACTCTTCCCTCTCTCCTAAGTTCCCTCCTCCATCAACTCATCAACTCTGCTGACTATCCAAGACATGCTGTGTAGCCTTTGCATCCATATTCGCCTTACTCAACTCACCACCATATTTAGTTAACCCAGATCATGTGAGGGATTGGATATGGAAGTGCCTGGAAGAGACTCCAATGTTAAAATTCTACTATGAAAATACAATTTCAAGAGTAGAATTTATCACAGTCATGACCGGATATCATCTCAGTCGCTACAATAAAGCATTTCCAATGGCGGACTTATATTTTGCTACCGTTATATTGCCTTAGAATGAATGAAAAACAATCAGCAGGGTAGCTATTTGCATCCATTTGTTTTACATATCATAAAAAACTGGAAGTCTTTTAACATGGACTCTCTACGTTGTGTCATTCAATACTACTCTTGAAATTGTATTTTTACAGCAGAGTTTTAACATTGGAGTCTATGGCACTTTTGCATCTAATCCCCCGCATGACGTAAGTTAACTAAACATGGCAAGCAGGTAAATAAGGCGAACGCATCAAGGATTGGAGAGATGATGTACTGTTGCAAGTGTAATATTGCCCCATACTGTCACATAGTGCTACAAAGACATTATAGCTACAGCCTCTGGTATCTCACTGCTTACAATCTTCATGAATAAGGATAAAACAGAATAACATGTGCATAGAGTAGATCTGACCAAAGATGCTAATGGTGGGGTAGCTTTGATGTCATGATCAAATAGGACTTTGCATGAGTTCTGTAGGTTGGTTTGACTGAAAGAGAGAGGGAGAGAACTAGAGAGAAAGAATCTGAATAAAACAGTCTTGCTATTAGAAGAGAGGCAGGTTGGGTGTGCCTGTTTTTGAATTTAGGATCAGAGGCCTATAGATAGAAAAATAATAGGATGCAGCAATGGTGTTGCTTGAAAAGCTTTCGTTATGAATTGCAGAAAACTAACACAAGCGCAATGCATAAATTACAGTTTACTATAATAATAACAACACGGCCAGTAAAAATTGTGCGACAACATGGCTCTAGGCTGGTCAGCTCTGTTCATGTAAACACGTTCGCAGGCCTTCTGGTAGTACACACACAAACTAAGAAAACTGCTGTGCTGCCTCATAAAAGAGTCAGGAATAGGAGCAGGCAGCCCCATCACACAAGAGCACCAAACCTACACTTATCCAATTCGCCAGTGGGTGGAATGAAACTATGGCGTGCTGCATACACAAGGAGGAGACCAGGGCTGCAAAACAACAAGCAAAAACATGGCCAAACATGCATGGTGAGAGGGCAGATCATGCAAGGGGCAGTGTGTTTGCGTTTGTTTGCACAGATGGTTAGCAGTCTAGCTCGAGCCTTAACAAAAGGCTGCATGATCATTTGTCAAACCTTACAGCTACCAGATGCCCTCAACCAAACCCCACCACTGAAAGAGAGTATTCACGCAAACGCAAACAGAATAAAGAAGTAGTGCTTACGTGACTCTCACACACCCAGTGCAGAGGATTTGAGTGGTCCCCTTGGAGCCAAATCTGCTCCAATCAGATCACTTGACGGCCTGTTCCTTATCCCCATGGCACCAATCAGGAGCCCCAGAGCTCAAAACAGGAACAAATTACCTCAAGGAAAAGCTGTTAGCACTAACTGTAGACTAGTTGCACAGGGGGGCTGTCAGTGCACTAAAGGGTCTTTAAAAGGAGGTATGTATAGACCAGAGAAAGGCCTAGTAATGAAGTCTCTAACCAGAGTTTAACGCCATAATCTTCACCTTTTCCACAGGGGCAGGGAACCAACTCCAAACAAAAAGCTTGTTCCCCAGCAAGGCTGTCACTTGGGGCCCAAGACTTTAACAATGGTGAATAATTGAGTGTCCACACTAGAAGAGATTGATTGCCTCTTGGTTTAGGGCCTGGCCTGCCCCTGGAGAGTGATTGACAGTTCATTAGCCAGATGGTGGCACTAAGGGAGGGCTGGCGAGCGGAGTCATTGGCTGGCTTGGGCCGTGACCAGCATGCTTTGCAGCAGTTATGTCTTCCCAGTGTCTGATGGACAGTCAAATGAGAGGTCCCATCTTTAATCGAAGGGAGGCCTTGGATGGACAGGATGAGAGATGGTAGGTGGGAGGGACATACAGATGGAGGATCAATCAAGGAAGAGAGACTGAGAGCAGAGATGCAGGTCAAACACAGAAACAGACAAACTTGAAACTTCAATTCATTCTCTTCTTCACTTGCACAAATACCCAAATTTAAGCCTGGGTTTCAAATAAAAACTTCCAATTACAGAGACCACACCACCTCACAAAACACACATCAAACAATCTTGCACAACAACATAATGCCCACTGCACACATACATCCAGCAACCTTTCCACCAAAAAATAAAAAATAATAAATAAATAAAATAAAATAAAATAAAGCCTCTGTCTAATGAAATCTGTCCATGCATTTTTCATGAGGCACCCTTCCATTAGTGTTCTGAAGGCAAAGTTACCCATGTCCAATTAACAAGCCTCAAGCAGCATCCCACTTATCTCCTCTAACACTAACCTCACTTTTGTGCCTAGGTCAATATCTTATCTGTTTGACCAGGATTGCTCCCTAGTGGAAGACTGCTAGAGCATAGCCGCAGGCCGAGCCCTGAGTCTGAGCAAAACAAACAGTCCTTCTCCCAAAACATTTCCTCTCCTTTTGCCCTCTCTGATACGAAAAGACAGTAGGGTAAAAGCACTGTGGTAGAACACATCCTGCACAGCCAGTGCAATCAGCAGATGTCAAGTGCATTACAGCCCCATGCTGTGTTGTTAAATAAGCTGTTGTGATAAATATGAGGCCTGGAACAAACAAGTACAGCCACACACACTCCTGAATGGTTGGGATGTGTATGGGAGGCTAGATTCTCAGAGAGTGAACAATAATGGGAGGCAGGAGCATGTAAGAAGGACCCCACAACGTGACAAGCCAGGCCTGAGATTACTCTAGGAGGAGGTTATAGACCTAGTCCCATTTGTTTAGCCTTAGTCACCCAGCCACAGCCGTGCTGACAGACAGACTGAAAGCCACATTAGACAAGGCCTAGGAGTGAAAGAGAGAGCACAGAGGTGGAAGAAATAGGCCTGGACGAGGGCCAGAAACCAGCGTCTGACATCATCCAACCCACTGACTGTTATGCACTGAGGCAGTGGGATAAGGAAAAAAGGAGGAGAGAGTGGGAAGAGGGGAGAATGTGAGGATTAGATGATCCCAAAATGTGATGCAAATCACTATAAATAGGACATGATATTACAGTATTGCAATTTCACAATGCACTGAATGCACTGTGTAAATTTAAATGAGTCAGTAGTATTTTGTTTTTTTCATTCACTAACAGATCTTTATATCAAATCTGAGCAACAGCAGCAAAACTGAACAGCTACATACTGTACTCACACAGCTAATGCTTTATGGAATAATCAAGAGGCAAGGAGAATGGGCAAAGGACGAGGTTTGCAAATAACAAAAAAAGATGAAGCAAGGAAGAGGAGGAAGAAAAGCGTGGGAGTGAGCACTGAGGAGGAACAAGCTAGGTCTACGAAGAGGCTGGGGGGATAGATCCTGATGCTTCAAACGTATGCTGATGAGTCAGGGAGCAGGCCTGTGATGTGATGGAGACTGATCTGACAAGGAGATCTGCTCACAGCTCAAGAATCAGCTGCTCTCTGAGACAGCCTATGCCTGAGTGTATTTAAGAGTGAGCGAGAGCCAGTGAGAAGGAGAGAGAGAGAGAGAGAGAGAGAGAAGAGGAGGGAGAAAGGAGTGGAGCGACAGAGGGAAGCAAATGTGTCATACTTGACAATAAATATATCTACCCTTTCCTGCCTCTAAAATTCTCAGCCAGCAACTGCTTTCTCTCTCATCCTCCTCTTCTCCCTCATCATAAGCACTAAGGGGGTTGTGTTGAGGGGGTTATGGTTCCTCTGATCATATGAGATGATATATCAAAACGAGAAGGGGGAAAAAAAAAACAACCCTGTTCAGCCTTCTCTCTAATCACGACCCATTCGCCTTTAATCAAAGTGACAGCGAATTCTTCAAAGCAGCCATGGCTGTAAAACTCTGCCATGCCCCCTCTCATCTTGTCCAATTTCCACTCAATGTTAGATAATGACTCTGGGTTAACTGCTTGGCAGATTCCTTCATGGTGGCAGTGTTTCGGTAGCAATGGCACCATTTCTAACAGCTAGGTAATAACAGTGAGAGCTGGGCTAAGGGCTACAACTGAGTAGTCCACCCTACTAAATGGAGGAACACAAAAAATAAATAGCCATGACCTTCATGAATATTAAAGCTATCTCTCCACCTCCTTAGCCATTCAGAAACTATAAATTATGAATAGGCCTGAAGTTGGGATATGGAGAATAAACTGAACTTTACAAAAATTGTTGGGTGTTGGGTTGGCAGGCAGGCCTCCATCCACACACTGTTTTGTGAACTTAAGTGCCGCCAACTGATCCTGATGCAACATAAATCTCAATAAAGAGTGAAAACATCAGAAAGCTGTACACAAAAACGCTCACTTGCCATATGAACACAACATTTAAAAAACACACTCATGCCTTCTGCTGATACTATAAATAGATTAATAGATGGAAGTCAATGTTAAGGAACCATCCAGCAGAAGGGGAAGTAGTTCAAAATTATAGTTCCTTCTCTGCATGTCTGAAGTGAAACTGATTTCTCTTACATGACCTACACTGATAAATGGTCTACAAAAGGAGTAAAGTCAACAATTATCCAGAGCCCCCCTCTGGCTACAAGGCTTGGCTCAGCATCTTTCTACAGGCTGGCAGCTCTTAACACTGAGTGCATGTCAACAAAAACAGGACAATATGAAACCCAGAATCACTAAAGAAGTGGCCAGTATCATGTGAGACTCGTTAGCCTATCATTTAGTGCTCATTAACACAGCCAAGGACAGAACCTTACTGTATATTTGTTTATTTGCTCTATCTCCGTTAGCGGGACATCTTTAACACACTGCTCAATGCTTTAATTGTTCGGCCCATGGGGAATTTTGTGCCATATACAATTTTTGTGCACAGGGATGCATTTATAGTGCGTATTTGTATACAGAGGGTACAGCTCAACTGAAGGCCTTTAGGATTAACAACATCAAATTTGTGTGCAAGAAAAAAAAAAAAAAGATAATTTACCGGTGATACTATCTCATCAGCTCCAATGTACATGCTAACACCGTGTGCCAGCACAGAGTCACATGTTCATCCCAAGCTAATTGGGTATTTTAACTAAGACCAGCATGCCAAAAAAAAAAAATCATCATACAACTGCAATGAAGCTCAATAATCTATATATCCTAATAAAGGAAAAAGGGTACATCAAGCTACAAAGGGCTGTGTTGTCATCACTATAAACTCATAAATCTGGCATTTATTCTGCCATTTGTTCCCCACCTGGGATTTTGGATTGTGCATGCAGAGCAGGTGACAGATTTTCCACCAATGCTCCTGCACATCGACTGGGAATTGATTTTAGCTTCAGGCAGCGAGGATGACAGCTTGCAGTGAGGTTGTTGAGGACAGACTAGAGAAAAGGAGAAAAAAGAAATGAGGAAAAAAGGGGGTGGGAGAGCAAATTCAAGATAAAAAAAATAAATAAGGTAGAAAGACGCTGAGTCTGAATCTGAATACAGCGCCAAAAAACACATTCTTTATCCTTTACTGAATGACAGCATCCTTCATTTTTCCTCCACCCAGGTGCTCCATCTCTGCTACGCTGCTTGTCATGTGTTTGTCACTGCTGAAACCACATAAAGCTAATAAGACCAATATGCAGTAAACTGCAATGATGGTCCTTTTGTCCACTATGCTAACATTCGTATGGTACCCTGCAATGCTACTGACATCTCAAGTAATCGTTTCCAAACAGCAAAAACAGAAGCTGGATTTCTATGTGTACCTGCTCCAAGGTGAATGTTTCGATACCAGGATGTAATGTAAAAGTCTTCTTCACCATCTGGCTCATCTTTCAGTGCTGGACACAAACCAAGACTGTTTCTCTTCAGGACAATGCACAATGCACTACCTATGCAATAGTGGGGCAGTGTTACATCTGCTCTGTATGTCAGATCAGAGAGCTGGAAAAGACGCCCAATGAAGTGGGTGTTGAGGCACAATAACAAGGCTCCTATTCCCACAGCGTCCCATGCTGCAACTGGGCGGGATACTGAACTCAGCCATTACTCACTGCTATCATCTTTATCTCAGTCTGTATTGGTAAATTGCTCACTTTGCCTATCTACCTGGACCAGGAAGGGAAGAGCAGAACAACCAGGTAAACATATTCACAGGTGTGTGGAAAAAAACTACACCCAAACTAAAATTATGGCAACCTCAATAGGTACAAATGTAACTTCTTAACGTTCTTCAGATGACCATGTAATTAACAATATATCCAGCATTTATAAACACTGCTATATGCTGCAACAACTGGACACTATAATAAAACACATGGAATTTTCCAGGCAGATTCATAACACAGTATAAGGCGAACTAAATTTTCCAAATGATTAAGGCTATGTCTGTAATAGCTGCAGTTCAAATACAAATGAATCAAGAGACTTGTCCTCTTTTCATTTGGGTGAAAGTCAAATAATAAAGCTATCTATGACAGTAATTACAAGAACCCACTAGGTCACTATTAAATACAGTATTGGAATTACACTGCAGTACTACAACAAAAGAAACAACAATCAGCAGTAAATACCAGGTTCCTTCACATGCAAGGCCATAAGTGCATTGCAGTGCAGCGGTCTTCTTGAGAGGTACTGACCTTCAGGATTAAGTCAGCTAGCAGGCTCTAAACCTGGAGGCTTGTTGCGCATACAGCGTGCCACAAAATAAGGGAGAGGTGTAGAGATGTCTGAAACACCGCAGAACGATAGGCCAGCGACCCTTCACCATATCCACCACATTTGCCGCTGTGTTCCTCTTACCATGGTGGCGTCAAAAACAGTGTTTTAATCAGAGACGGTTGTTGGATGGAAGCCTGCCTGTTACTGCTAACCTAACAGTCACAAGGTGCTGAATTCAAGTTTGGCATGGAAGTAACAGTCATTATAACTTACATAATTGCTACATCCCTATTCAGCAATTAGGGAATGACCTAACAGGTGACCCTTGCTTGATTAGACTTATGTTCTTTTTTTTCCTCCTGTCTGCTGTATGCACACAAATGAGACCTGTCTGAGAGAGATCAGAGGTTCATGGATCACAGAACAAGACCATGAGAGGTGCTCCTTTGACTAAATTTCCTGCTTGCAGCAATCAAAATTGTTCACAAAATACTGATAGGATAAAGGGAACTTTGCCATGATCATTCATAAAATGCACAGCAAGGGAAACAGTATTCAGAGTTAGACTGACTGATGAACATTTACAAATTAACATCGAGTGCACAGGGTTGAGGTAGGAACTAGCCTAATAATATGAGGGGAAATAACATACAAACCATGCTGAAAGGGCTGGGCAGTCTATAACATACAAAAGTGAGATTCAGAGTCCATATTTCACAGCACAGATGATAGTTCACTGAAATCTGCTGCTGTTTTAACCTCGCTTTTGAGAACATTGTGCATGTCACAACAGACAAATGTGGACATTGGATCTCCGCTTTTTGTATGTTTTGACGCTGTACACCCATTTTAACCTGTGTGCAGTTTATTTTTCCCTCGTTATATTCAGCGTATTCCAGATACACAACTCAGGATCATGGAGATATGCCTATGAGACATATACACTAACTCTATGTCAAAGATTTGACCTTGAAAAGACAATGATTGTCCTTAACAGGTTGCAATGAAAAGGACCTTCAAACCTTCATCACAAACAGTCAAATTTGCCCACCATTATTACATTGTCCTGTTTTCAAAACACACGGCTACATAATTGCACAAATCATTACAATAAACAAGACAGTAGTGTTTGTTTGGTAGACACAGAACCAAAACAGTGAAGCATTCAAAACAGATCACAGCACTGAAGGGACTCAGGACAATGAACCTGAATTCCTCCAACTCACCACAGAGTAAAACAAAGACAGAAAGGAGCCGTGTCCCTGATCCATCAGGGGGAGCTCAGTGTCAAATGCCAAAAGCTACAAGCCCTGCACTAAGAGCTGAAGACAGCCATGAGCTGAGAGCATCTCTAACAATTCCTGGATGATTTTGATGGCCAGAAATATACATTAACAAAAATGCATCATCCTTGGCTTTTTTTAGAGATTACTTTTTTGGCATTTCTGTTTCATTTGATAGTGACAGCAGAGAGCGACAGGAAAAGCAGGGGCAAAAGAAAGGCAATGACGTGCAGCAAAGGCTCCGGGCTAGGGGTGTGCGATAAGGCAAAAATATCATATCACAATTTTTTTAGGCGGGATCACGATACTTTTTCAGGTTGATCTTTTGCAAGTTACCGAACAATACAATCACACTAATTTCCATAAGAAAACATAGCCCCAAAAGGAGAACACATCTAAAAGAAAAAGAATAACAGAGGCTGTATTTTATTGTATTCACTCACCAATGAACTCTGAAGCACAGTCTAGCTGTTCAGCTGCAAGGCCCTCACCGTGTAAGACCCACTGTCTGGTCATGCCGTTTTTTAAAACTGGATGTTGTGGATTTTGCATTCAATCTTTTCACAGCACTTAAGTACAGCTATGGAATGGCGGTGTTCGAAAGTATGTGCAGAAACTATTTTAGCAGTCATTTGAAAACTTCATTTTCTAGTTTTTATGGGAATCATATCCTTGGCAAGGTAATATGTCACTGCATTGTTGACTTCTACCCAGCACTTACTTGTCTTGTCATACTGTACAGAATGCCTTTCTCAAATGCCTTCACTGAAGTTGTTTTGGCCTTGTATCCTCTGTCTGCTTGGATGAGGCAGATGCACTCTGATATTCCCTAATTTAGTTTCACTTTCAGCGTGATCTTTGGGGTGCTTTCTTTTGACATGGTTAAAAACATCTGTCATACTGCCATCCAACACGCAAAGTGTGTCTTTGAGAACTTTGCGAAAAGAAATTTGGGCAAATTTGGGCAGAAATTCAAGGCTCTACCTACTTCTTGCTATTATTGGTATGTATGTAAGGGAAGGTGCAAAGGGACTAGCGAATAGCGCAATTTAAGGTTTGACTGAGGAAACTTTGAATGTGTGACAGCTGAGGAATGTGCGGTATCACTGTAGCATGATACTCCCTATCTCTCAGTAAAGGCAGATCGTGGAGACATTCTAATCATTCATGAATTTAAACTGTCATATCGTACACCCATAGTCCCGGCAGGATTCAAACCCAGGCAGCTGTAGCAAGGACTTGCCTTGATACATGATACACACTCTACCAGGTGAGTTGCCGGGGCGCCCCATCGTCGATATTTTTAACGCTGTTTCATTGCTCGCATTGCTCACATTGTAAGAAAGCACTTTGAGATGTACATTACCATCTCAAAAAGTTCCCACCCAGTGCAGTGTGTAATTCTTATTTATTCACCAAAGACAAATTTCAGCAGTATTTAACATTTGGAGATTGTTAATTTCAACCCCTCGTGATCTAGATTCTGTCTTAAATTTTACGTGACAGAAATTCATTTGTGGAGGGCTTAGTATGTCACATAAATAAGATGAATAGGGTTCAATTGGTACTGCTCAATTCTGAGTCATTAACCAAGTTCCTTGTTGAGCTGTTGCAAACCCGGCCTGCCAATCACGTTTGGAAGAACTGTACGCATTCTGCACACAGCAGGCTTCAAAGAATGATTCATTAGTTTCTAAAAGAACACAGACCATGGGGCAAAAAGCAAATTAATTGTGATGTCGTACCGATGAAGGAGAGTATCAGCGCTGTGTTTAAAGCTGAGTCTTGTCACTACAACACTGTACAAACAAAAGGGTCATCGACCATCCTGCATGAGCTATTTACTTTGACAAGCCACGACATGCACAGTAGGGCCAAATGTAATGGAGATATGGTTCTGATCACTCTGCTCACAGTTCACCCTCCCACTAGCTGATATTGCAGAAGATACAATAATGGGCCAACTCCTTCCATCACACTAAACAGAGAACATTTAATAGTCATTCCACTAGGGAACATAGGTGATAAAGCAAGGGGAGAGAAAGCAAGCCAGCATTTGGTATACTCATCTGAACTCTACTAATATCAGTGCAGAGAGGGGGGGGTTGTATCAACTCACCAGTGCAGTCCATTCCGCATCATTCTGAAGCACCTATTTCATCACAACGAAATAAAAATGCATAACACATGTAAGATGTGCTGAGACTGCCAGTGATAAACACCCAATACAACACAAAACATACAATGCAAAACCCACAGTGGGATTCACAAAGTGATCTCATGATCTTTCAGAATGAGCATGGCACAAAACACTAAAGACAGCTGCACATCTGGCAAAAAAAAAAAACACAGATAAAGGTTTGAACAAGTGCTTGAAGTGAGTCAGTTTTGTTTAAACTAAAAATTGCAACACAGAGCACAGAGTATAGAGCTGCTTGGTGCTGTGTAGGCCGGGTGGGGTGTGGGATGAGCGCAGAAAAAGTTGGCAGGATAAGATATGCTGACGCCCTAGCATCCAATCTGGTGAGTGAATGGACGATGCCGGCAAACACTAACCTGGAGTGCCCAAGCAGGACCACCGATTGTGTGGGCCCAGTGTGTGTGTGTATGTGCCTGTGTGGGGACACAATGGGCGAATTAGATCGGGTAACATTAGCCAGTGGCCACAATTCACTCCAAGCCGAAGTTCAGCCCTCCAGCTAACTGGCATGCTACTCCACATCTACGTTAGCAAAGACACCAGCTGTGTTGGCTGCCTGGCGTCCGACACAAAACGACTCAAATCAGCCTGGCTAAGGCTAACACAGAAAGAAAAGGCAGCAGAGAAAGTGACTGTTGTAGTCAAGTTAGCTAGCTTTCAAACAACTAGCCAGTCCCCGCAGTTCCGTAAGCACAGGGTCTTGCTAGCTACCGGTAACTTGCTAGCACTAGACAACAGTTTCAACAAAACTGCACTTAGTTCAGCCGGTTGTGTGGTTTGTGTTTCACGTGGGGCGTGATTTGCACTCAGGCTCTGCGTCTGTCTGTGCATTGTATTATTTTTTTGTATAACTGTTTGTGAGGCTACCGTTACAGTTCCTGTGTTTTTACCTTTCGTCTCCTGGTCTCAGCAGTACCACTCCAAACAAAGCATTGGTATATGACTCGTAGATTTTGTTTCCAATTATCCACCTTATAACCGTTCACATGGGAGCACCCGGCCGGACTCATGACAGATGCAACATTCAGTTTTGATTTTAGGTGATAATAGAAGGTCTCCTGAAGAATTAAGTTAGCTAGCTAGCACGAACTATCTGTCCAGAAATGGTTTCCGTTTGGAAATGGGACAGTCGATGTAATATCCAAAATGCGCTTCTGGCATCTGACAAACACGCTCTTTGATCAGCTAGCGACACTTTTGTTCCTCTAGGTATCTACCAGAAATACCACTTGATTAAAAGCTTTCTTATCGTTACTGTTTGACAGTTGTCTTTTCCTTAACGTTAGCTCCACTTCCACTCTCACCATTAGTTAGCTTTCTCTCTGTAGCTAGCCTGCTAACACTGAACCACGGGCTTCACAAAGCCCGCCCAACGTGCACCGTGATTTGCCAACACAAAGACGTTACGTCACGACGTTGACTCGGGGGTGCTTTGGGTGCGCACGTTTTGTAACATACTCTATTCCGTATGATTGAAATTGAGATTTTCATACAATGACGCCGCCGCAACAGCAAAACACCTCCCATTCAGGACAGCCAAGAAGATAAAATTAATTCACCATCTAAGCCACGCCCCTCTGCAGTAGGTCTGTTGTTGTGAATGGTGCAAAGCTGTAAAGTAGGCGTCATTTATGAGCAAAAATCGCGGTACTATTGCCCATACTTTGTGTCAATCCAGTCTGATTGCTGTTTTTTTGTACTGCTCTCCCACTGCCCCGTGCAAGTGTGCGACTGTCTATGATCCCCTCACACAGTAAACCCACTTTAGGTTTGGAAGTTGGGACACCAAATGATATTTAAATCATAAAAACGAAATATTTCAGTGTATACATGAGTAAAGTATGGGCTCTCATGCTTGCCTATGGTTATAAATTGTCAATTAAGTCGCCCCTTTTTGTGTATAATCAATTAAAGTCTGCCACCTAGTGGTTATCTGTTGTATTTTACTGAAATGAAGCATTTGGCAAACTGGTCAGTTTGTTTTAGTGATGAACTCTTTCTAAGTTTTGATGGAGCAGGTCCACAGCAGAGAAAATAACTGAGGCATGTGTTTCTTCCAGAGTTTCTGCTCAGATGTAGACAGAGACAGCGACTCACTACAATTATAGTTTATAGTATTTCCACCCCCAACCTTATATCATCACTGAGCCAGTTTACCTGAGCTCCCCTCATACAAACCGTCTTACAGATTAGATTCATGATTTCAGAGAGCAAATAGCATTATGGAAGTTTTCCCACACCAAGGAAAAATACGTAGGCTACACTTGAAAGGAATTTGTTTTATTTTATCCATTGAAAAAAAAAATGTTGTAAAGACAAATAACCCTTCAGTCTCTTTTGGACTGATGGAATAACTATTACAGATAGAAGATCATCATAGATACACTGACAATGAGACAAATTGTGATCAATATTGTGATTAGTTACGAATGTAATTTGTGTTATTTATTTGATTAGATTTGTTTTTATTGGAGCCTATCCCAGGCATAAGGCAAAAGGCAGGAAAATAACATGGATGGGTCACCGGTTCATCACAGGGTTAACACACAGACAAAGACACTGAGGAACACTGTGTTTGTTTCTATCTGAGAGATGCAAAGGCTATGGCCGTTTCATCACTGCAGAGTTCAAGCAAGGTGATACTTTCATTAAAATTTCACTTGGGGGCAGTACAAGTCCACTTCACTGAACAGGTTTCCACAATAGGATGCATTTTTCATTACTATTTTACACTAGTGCAATTATGTGTAACATTTCCCATGGCTTGCAAAATCAGTCAAAGTGGCATGGTCCGTGTGCTGTAGAGGGGCTATACAATATGTAATGAAGAAAGCACTTAGTGACTTATGGCAGTGTTTTTCAAACTGTAGGTCCCAACACATTGGTGGGTCCCAACATGGAGCCAGGCATGTCAGGAAGGGAATATCCCAGTCTTTTCTAAGTAACAGAGAACAGAAATTTTAAAATCATGCTGTGGGCACAATTTCTACATCCATCAGGCGTACTAAAGCACCACTAACCATGATGCCCTGTGAAAGAGATGATGACTGGAGAATAGGAACAGCCTTTACAGCTACCTGACAACATGGACAAGCTGTTAAAACCAAGAGCAAATGATGTGCTGCCTAAAAACAATAACAATCGCACTCCAGAAACAAAAGAGGCACCACATAGAAGGCATGATGAATCGTATAATGATAGAGGTTTGTAGCCTGTCAAGGACCTGATGGTGAGGAAGACCACGAATATTCTTAGCCCAGAAAAACTGGCATGTTGGATTCACTAGGAATTTAGATGACAAGTAATGTCGAACAAATAATAATAGCTTTTAATGATTTGCTCATGCTTCATTACACAAAATATTTTGCAACTCTCGAAAATAGTGCCTCTATATGTGGGCCCTGGCATGAAAAACTTTAGGAACCCCTCACATGTGGTACACAGTGTGTCCACAACTACACTAACTTATCTGGTTCAACTATGATCTTTACCTATTTGTCTATATTGAGGCCTTATTTGCCTCATGTCAGTGCTTAGCATTTCATAAAATCTTTTCATTTGACTCCCAGTTTAGTCTGCTAAACTTCACCAAAAATTGAAAAGGCATTTATATAGAACAACCGAGCTTTCTATCATGTCATGGTACAGTGGATGTCAAAGTAGCTTAAGTGGTTTTGAGCTGTTCAGCAGAAAATGAACTGATTGCATTCCTGAAAAGAAGGTGTTAGTGGCTTCGAGTTCAAAATAAAAATGAGACAAATCACTGACATGGACATCAACCATTTTATTTCATGTTTTCTTCAATCAGTCAGGTATTATTTGTAATGGAATTATACCTCTCACTGCCCAACTGTACATGTATGAACATGTTTAACTAGGTAGACTTTTTGGCAGTCTCCCATCCAAAACTGTCAAATAATTATGTATGATAATATTTATTATTGTATTCAGAGAGTGGCAAACTTGACTGATGGGACAGTGAGGTAGGTGCAAGAAAAACTATATTTTTTCCTCAATAAAGAAAAAAATCAAGTCAAAACTAAGCTAACTCAGTTCCTATGATTTCTTCACGCATGACAGATTGGAGTAGCATGTCCGTAAAACTAATCTGCCCGGGAAGACATCAGCTTGTTCATCTGCGCTGGTGATCCAAAAACATTATGTTTCAACTGCTGTCGAAACAGAAAAATTAATGTGTTTTCGAATGAGTCTACTCAACATGCCCTGAATGGAAGAACAAACATTTCTTGCCTCAGCTGTTGGAAAGGTTTTTGGGGACAGGCCTGCAGCATATTGGTGAATGTTTCGTAAACACCCTTCCAGCAATGGAACAGAACGTTCACGATGCTTCCTCTCATTCTATGTAGGCAATTCACACTTGTAATTTGGTAGTAATCAACAATTTATTTAGGGTCCCTAAAGACTCTCTAAATAACAAATACAACTTGTTCCAAGTTGTTCAGGATGAGCAGTAGAGAACAACAACTTTATGCGTGTTATAATGGTGCTGACCATTGAGTTAAATCTGAAATTAAATGATATGTACATTAAACGATGAACACTAATCTCTAATGTCTCCTATGTAATTCACAAATCTGAATCTGTTGTCGTTTCCACGGAGATAGCCAATATGGAGCAAAATATGCCACAAGAAACTGTTGTGGCATTAAGGTGGTGTTGATACAAGGGTATAATTTAATATGCTGATTTCAATTTGTGTGTGTGCATGAGTGTATGTGTGGAGGAACAGGGCTTTTGTCTCCAATTGGACATGTCGTCCCCAGTTAAGTCTTAAGTCTGGTACACACACACACACACACACACACACACACACACACACAGGCATCATGTGTGCAAATGTCCTCACTTATCGCCTGCCTGATTATTAATGCTATCAGAGAGGCTTAAAAAAAAAAAAAAAAGAAAAACTTCCCAAAGCTCATCCATGGCAAAACTGAATGACTCCAGTGAGATCTACACTACAGCAAAATGTTTCTCAGAGGTCCTGAACGAATATGAGACCAAAGAGACAGAAGCGAACTGCTGCACCGCTGGATATTTTTATATCACAGAGTGGTTGCCGAAAACACCCCGAGCCCACAATGTGAGTGTGCAAGTCAAGGATGATGTCAAACGTCATGACTCATGTCCAGAAGTAGTCAGCTTTAGTATTAGTTTAGTTGATATTATAGTGATTACAAATATAAGTGGTGGGTCCCTGACTGTGTGTATGTTCTTTCCACTAAAAAACAAACAAACAAACAAAAAAAACAGTTGTTCCTGATGGCTGTGAAGAGTTTAAAATATTCTTCTGTCAGCAGCCCCATCATGTCATCAGAGGGGTTCAAATAGGAATGTGCAGAAATCACAGTTAAAAGCTTCATGATTCTGGTAATGAGCCATGTTTTGATTGAGAAATGGGATTCAGGCAGTCACATACATCAAGATGCTCATATGGGATTCCATATTGTGAACCTTAATTCACACAAGCCACTTTGCCTTTGGCCTTTTATTTCCCACCACTTTTTGTTATCTCAATATAAATAGACTGCCCTCTGAGGTCATTCTTTTATGTACCCTTTTTTGTTATTCTTCCTCTTAAATTTTTACTCTTTCACATGGCAGCAGGTGTGTGTCTAGAATAGGGCCAGAGACTCCTATAAAATGTCAAGTCAAATACCAACTCTGTCCCCAAAGGGTCATTGTTATTAGTTTTATATCAAATCACACCGTTTTTCTTTAGAAAGAGGAAACATGTTGACCCCCTAGCCCTTCCATTTCTATACAAAAATAAGTTTTATAGATAGATAGATAGATAGATAGATAGATAGATGTACCAATAGGTGGACTGACTGGGAAAATAACCAGCTCTGACATGTAAGGTAATTTGTGCACAAACTGCTTGATGTGAACGTGAACATTTTCTCTGAATGCCATGTTATGTGGCAAAAATGACCAAAATGGCCTGCTTCAAATAGCCTTGTATCAGTAATGGATCAGTCCTTTTTTTTTTTCTTATAACCAGACAAGGCGAAATAACCATTTTTTAAAGTGAGATAAAACCACAGGAAAAAATGAAAGGATGGTTATAGCCAATCTTAGATAAATAAGAAAAATGTAACCCTATTTTAGAGGCCACTAGTGACCATAATGTCATTTCTTTGAGCACCTACAAGCCTGATGGGACTGATTAAGTTGCAGGACAAAAGATCACTAATCGTCTAACTATATGTCGTCACTGTTGTCAATAAAAAGGCAAATCAGCTCATCCTAACTAAGGTGCCACAAAGGTAATGGCACCCTACATTTATTCACTCAGTTGTGCATGACTGGCAAAACTCTGCTAGGATCACCGTGGTTATGATTTTAACAATACATACTCTCCAGTTTAAACCGAAAAGCTAGATTAACATATAGGTTTGGTGTTTTTCATCCCAGGCCATGTTAAAATTTTGATACCTATCATTTATAACTGTACATAACACACCCTGGTTCACGACTTTAGTGATAAGAAACTCACCACCTCTCCTTTAAGACACAAACTTTTGATCAACTCATTCTCTTGAAAAGCATGAATCATCTTACTCAAATACTATACAATTTCTGTCTTCATACACAAAGCGAGGGAAAAAATGACTCAATGCTAAGTGATTGATTTGAATGTTAATTGTGACAGATATGGCTCATGATCCCCCAATATAACTCTTGAAACCGGTACAACAACTAAGTATTACAAGTTGAACAATCAGTCATAAGTACATTTTCAAATTGGCTGTAAATTTCCAGCAGTATATCCCAAGAAGTGCCACAGTAGTGAGCCATGAAAGAGTGCTGTGTAATGTGGTCAATTCTGTTAATGCTGGTTCTGGCCCACCTCTGCATCTCCTGAAAGTCTGAGGATTTTTATTTATTTATTTATTTATTTATTCATTTATTTATTTATTTATTTCAAACTTGAGACTTTAGGACCAGGGGCCAGATTCATAAACCTTAAGGAAAAAATCCGGTTCTAGAAAAACAATTTAGAGTTTCACAGATCAACCTTTTTTGTATCTCAGCAACAGTAATGCATTTGAGGTTTTTCAATGTGGCTACCAGGTTACCAGTGATCGTCTGCTGAGCGCAGTTGCAGACCACTGTTCAGTTATTGTGGCCACTGATACTGTAGACAGTTTCTCACTACTTTACTCACAGTTGGCTGAGAGTCAGTGTTTTTGTTTTTTTTTGTTTTTTTTTGTGCATCCAGTTTTTAAATATATCAGAAATATGTATGTGTATACAATCATATATTATATATATGATTACAGGAGTTGCAAGTTAACTATGTCACTAAGGGGTGAGCCCCCTAACAACAGAGGTGACATGTAAAAAGGAGTGTTTATTACTCATTCTGCTGGACTTGACCCCCAACAACACAAAGCAAAATGTTATCTCTAACATCCTAACTCTGTGTCATAAATAATACTTCCTTTCCTTGTAAGAGTTTATGTTTAGGGCTTGGGAATATCTTACTGTGTTGACAAACAGTTTTCTGGAAATGTCAGTAATTAGAAGACAAATCATAACTTGTGATGCTTCATATGAATGACAGAAGCTGAGGCTGACTGTGATGTTCAAACTGCTACTAGACTGCTATCATGTCTCTCCCTTCATCTCTCCTGACGATCTGTCACACTCTTTATTTCTTGTTTGTTTAGGCATTTAACAGGCAGGGATTCACGCTACAGATTTGAAGCACAACTGTTTGTTTCACTCCCTTGCCTTTTTAATCTATCTCCCAAACAGTAGTCTGGATTCCCAAGCCAAAGGTTGAGTCTTTCCAAAAAGCAAGTGTGTTACAACGATGATCGAATCAGTAGATTCAAAGGTAAAAACATGAAAAGAAATTCAAGCTGGACCTTTGTAACGGCTTCACGAAACATCTAAATATCTGATGCATGACTCAAATCACACTACCATTGTGTACATTATTCTCATCAAATATGGGCAATTATTTGCACACATAATGTACTATAAAAGTTGTCCTGTTTTCAGTGCTGTGCAACAACAAGCAGAAAAATCAAACAGAAAATTAAGAAGAACGCAGAATCATTGCCGCAGTGACCGGTTCCATCATCAAAGCTGCTGTTCAGGTGGAGGTGGAAGAAAATGCTCCATTAGACTCGCATCTAAAGCTACACTTAATTAGTTCCTCACTGTCTGAGACACAATGATGTTCCTTCTGCCATGGTGCCTAATGAGACGTTGTCCCCTTTGTGCTTAACAGGTGTGTGTGTGTGTGTGTGTGTGTGCTTGATCTAATGAGGACATACAGCTCGAAAAATATGGGTCAGTAAAACTTGAGACACAAGGGAATTCTGTCAAGTCCCTTACAGACAAATCAGCGAGAATAAAGATGTAGTCAGTTACAGCAAGAGATTAACATGTCCATGCAAAGGAGTTTTTGCATTTTGTAAAGAAAATACTCACCTGGTACTTTGCGAATGTGATAGACATGCAAAATACACAGCAGATACGCTGCACAATCTGCGATGCTGTTTCAACATTAGATCTTACGATACATAATCCTCTTTTTGCTCGGAGATGATAACAGATATAATACACAATGCCGCCAGCATGATCTGTATCAATATTAACTTACTCCCAGGTGTCAAACACTGAGCAAGCCTTTTGTTGTAAGATTTTTTTTTTTTTTTGCCAGGATGCGGATGGGGATCACCAGGTCATTATAGCTGATATCACAGAAAAATGGGTCAGCGAATAATGAGAGACATAATTTTATCATCAGCAGAACCACAATATTGTCGTCGTAGGCTGTGTGTCTCATTCTCAACGGTGTTTATGTCCAATTCGGAGAAAAATAGGCTGCTGTGAACGGGCGTATTACCTCACACGGAACCTGTTGTTTATCATTTCTGTGTCAGATATGTTTACCTTTCTAGATGTTTATTTTTGTTTATTTTTTCCATTGCTGATCCACCCCACCTTTGACATGAAACAGCCATTAATGAGGACAAGAGCAGTACTCATGTCAAAGGCTATGACCTGAATGCACCTCTGACACTCACCTAACTCTTTGCATCGCATTAGCCTATATATTTATGCTCACCCTGCATATCGCAACTATGTTTACATGGCCGGGCCACCTTGTAGTCCGTATGAGGGCCGTGTGTTTTGTCATGCTTGTCAGCTCTTGGGAGATGTGAGTACTCAAGGTTGCTAGGTACTACACTGTGAAGTACTTACACCTAGCAATCCTGGGTCACATTTGTATGTTCTCCAAGTAACTCTCGGATAAACTGATGGCCTGTGGCCTATTTAGAGGGAGATCTAGGTTCCCTGAAATGTGATTCAATATAAACCTTTTGAACAAGTTTCAAGGTGTTTATAATTTTAGAGTAAACTATGTAGAAGCGCTGGCTTGTCAAGCTGATGTCAAGCTTTTTCATTTCAACCCATCTCATTGCACCAACGCCCACACCCCATTTTATTTCTGGCCTTGATATACAAATGAACACTAATCTGTGTCATTTTAGTGAGAATGCATCAAGTGTTATCTGTAAACACTTGACCAAACTGAAGTAGCTGAAGCAGCATTATCCAAAGTGGGATTCTTTTAACCAACGAAGTGAGGAAACTACAACTCTGAAAAACATTCTGGGTGTTTCTCAGTTTAATTCATGTAGAATTTTAAAAAGAAAAGAAAAAAATTCATTATGTCAGACAATTCATATTTTGAATGCTTTGATTATATTGATTTAAAAATAATAATACAACAGTTTCGTCCGTCGCCGTTTTTACACGCAACCGATCCTTGGTGACATCATTTATCTGCGCCACGCAGCTGGGATAGCGATGGCGGTGGCTCAAACAAAGCAAGAAAAAGAGGGAGAAGATTGCTCTTTACTGCCCTTAGTTCATGATATTATCAAATGGTAAGATTACCACCAAACCAATGCGTGTCATATATGTATTTTACGACTTTATGTGGTTGTGAGGTCGATTGAATAACCGTTTTGTCACGAACTTGTTAGCTCGGTGTAGCTAGCTAGCTAACGTAGACAGCCACAGTCACTTGTGTGTGTGTGTGTCAATATTTTGGATAACCCGTGCTCTTATGTGTGTTTGTTTGAATCTGAAGCATGGACAAAGACAGCCAGGATGTCCACCAGGAGCTAGCCAAGCTGAAGGCGAAAATCCAGGAGGCGCGGGAACAGATCTCCGCCATGCCGGGGATCGACAGCAGCCCGGCGGAGCAGCAGCAGCAGCTGGCCACGCTGCGGGAGCAGGTCCGCACCAAGAACCAGCTGCTGCAGAAATACAAGAGCCTGTGCATGTTTGACGTGCCCAAAGCATCGTGAAGAGCCTGGGGGCTGCACATCTGCACTGACTGTGGTAAACTGGAGGAAGGACTGTATTCCTCCTCATCGTCACCTCTGGAGCAGATCAACGTTTATTTATACTGAGAGACTTTTTTTTTTTTTTTTTTTTCATGAGCGAGGACTTCATGTGTCCAAATGGCCCTGTTGGACGACATTTTCAGCTCTTGTCAGTGGCCTTATACCATGTAGTTAATCGTCTTCTTTGTGCTAGCCATGCGAAACTGTTTAATTTCCCTATAATATATATTTTGTAATAAAACGAAGTTTTCATAAAGTCGGAGGTGCACTTTATTTGATTCTTTCCCAGGCAGATAAAACAAATAACTTTAATTTGACAAATCAGTGGCTGTCACCCTTCGTTTTGATGCAATTTGCCAACAGGGTGTCTCTTAGTGTGAAGCTTGGGCATTGATTTTTGGTTGTAAATTTATAACAAATTTGACTAAGTGAATTATTCAAAGTGCAACAACTACAGGAAGAGTGGGCTACCTGTAGTATCTCCCCTAAAGCTTTGTTACTGCGTCCCAAGAGTTCAGCATTTCCAGTAAACGAGTTCGTGAAGCTGCAAAAAGCGTTCAGTAAATCTTTATGTGAGCTGGCCAGTGTTTACAAGTAGTGTTATGCTCTGAGACGCGGGTTTTCTCTTTGATAACATCACTTTTACTACCTGATGTAGTGTAAAAGAAAATATTTATCATTAGGGATTAATTGTGCTCAAATTGCCTTATAACCCGTGTGACAGGCAGTTTGTTTTGGAATGGCCAATACGGAAACATAAAATGTAGGCAGTTTGTTAGGAGTAACAGGTAAGTGTTGCAGAATTATTTGTAGTGGCTGTACTGTGGGCAACTTCAACTTATGCATTGATTAGTATAGAGGACGGACAGATGACAATGACAATTATGTATATATGTATATTTTTTATTTTATTTTTCTGTCTTTTATGAAAAAGTAAACGTCGGAATAAGAATAAAGAATAAATATACATTCAAGATCAAATTTGTTCATGATGCAACAAACATTCAAGTTTCATCCCATTTGGGGGAGAAAAATATATATAAAATAGCAAAATGTAAACAATTTCCCGTAATCTACGACTCGGCAAGCTATACATCGTCAGTAGAGGCAGATTTTACAGCATGTTCAGCACATCTGCTACATCACTACACGGCTATCAGCCGAGGCGCTCTCCGAGCGTCTCGCCGCATTTCGGAGCGCACACCCCTGCGCTGCCGCCTGGAGGAGAGGAGACAGTCTGTGTCACCGAGTCCAGGGCGTATCTTACCCCGTAACAAAACTTTTGTTTCACCGCAACTCTGTCTTACAATGACAAACAAGTTCTTAGCATATGACGCAGCCTTTCTCTTTGGCTTGGCTGCCTCCTATAGCTTTCTCCTTAATGTACATCAAGTCACTGTGCACGCTCGGTCTCCGTGCGAAGGGCGCCACAATCCCGTACGCGCTTCCGTCCTTGTACTTCTTGTTTCTGAAGGACTTCCTGTGAAGAACCTCGCAATACTGCAGGGACACTTTGCGGTGACGGTCCGGGCTCATCTCGTTGGGCAACTTTGCCATGGTAAAGAGAGTCTGAAACATTTGGTCTACGTTTGTGTTCCTCTTCGCCGAGATCTCGAAGTAGGCGCACTGCTCGTCTCCGGCCACCAGCTGCTCGATCTCCTCCTCCTGCACCTCACGGTAAAAGTCCCGGTCGCACTTGTTGCCGCAGATGACAAGCGGGACGTCGATGTTCTCCTTGGTTTTGTTTTTAAGGCAGGACTTGGTCTCAAATATCTGGCGTTTCAGGCGCTGCACCTCTTGGAAGGAGTCCCTGTTATCCAGACTGAACACCAAGATGAACACATCACCTGAGAAACAGAGGAGAAGAGACAGTCAGCACCACTTTCAGTGTGCACAGATTTTATTTATTAATTTGCACCGCGTCCCTGCAAGCATTTTTGGTTATTACACTTGTTACATCCACTCCTAATTATCCTCAATTCTCATGATGTCAAAGCTCAACTCACCAGTAAGGATGGAGAGCCTCCTCATAGCGGGGAAAGGGTGATTGCCAGAGGTGTCCAAAATGTCCAGCTGGTAAACGTCTCCCCTGATGCTGTAGAATTTCCTGTGAAAGTCTTCTATCGTGGGTGTGTACTGGTCGTCAAACCTCTCGTTCAGAAACCGAGAGATGATGGCTGTCTTGCCAACTTTGGTGGAGCCCAGAATGACCATCCTGTGGCAATTCTTGGCCGGGATGTCGAACTCATTCTCGGATGGTGACATTTTCTTAATCATGCTTGCAGCAGCTGCGCCCAGTAGTCGATGGTATTGTGGCAAGGTTGATAATTCCCTCTGTGGTGCTGTGGGTCTAACCTGTCTGTCTGAAGCTTTGGGGAGAGCAGGCTGGAAATTTATTGGGGAAGGCTGCCGCGCCTCCCCAGCGCGTCATGCGTCACGCACAGGCTTGGGGAGCGGGATCAGACCTGAAATTATAATGTTACTATGGCTGTTTTTTGCGTCAGCCTGTCCAGACCCCGGGAGCAGAAAAACGACAGACATGGATTTGTTTTGAGATATAAGCCTCGGTTGTTAATGCAATTCAATTACTCATATGCAGACACAATTATGGTGTTTTCATCACTTGGCACAGGAGTTGATCAGTATACGTATTTCATAGTATAAGTGTATCATTCATTAACTGTGCATCATGCATTCTACCTCTCATTACCCATCATATCATGTTGATGTTCTTGAGGAACTACAGGCAAAACAATGCAGTACTGACACATATGTACATTTGTGTTTCTGTGCATTTCCCTCATCAGGGGCGATCAATAATTAAACTTTCCATCGGGACAAAGCGACTGGTAGAGTTTTAAGATAGAGGAACGAAGGGGGGCGCAGCGGCACACTCCCAAGTACAACAAATACTGAAGATGTGAAATATAGATGCTTCATACTTTAGAATGAATGTTGTCTTTTGGACTGTCCACCATCTTTTTTTCTTATTGTTTGTGCTTACTTTCTCTTGTTTGTTTTGTCTTATGGAACCTAAGCCATTTGAAAACCAAAATGATATACTGATAGGATTTGTGTATACCTGCATGTAAGTGTGTGTGCACATGTTTGTGTGTGTTTGTGGGTGTATGACTGTACTTGTATAATAGACAGGTATTCATAGGATGCATTGTTGTCAAATGCTATGCTTTATTATGTTTTCATTTTTCCTTTTCTGTTACTTTATTTTAAGTGATTGCTATGACACATACCAATTGTTTTCAGTAATATGCTTATTACTATTATTACTTACAGTAATATGCTTCCTGGAGAATCCAACTTTTGATGTTTCCCTGTTAATTTTATTTTCTATATCTTATAAAGGTTTTTTTCATGTTTAAATAACTAAAACAAACACTTTCATCTCTCTGTGTCCCTGGATATTTATAGGGTTGGTTTATCTAGCCTCACATCCCTAATTCTCTAGCTTGATGTATTGCAGTTTACATGTATTATTATAGCAAATTTGGCATGTAAGGATTAATAAGATCTGATGGAGTCATGTTCACTTCCCACGTAGAAACTCGTCATGCCTACCCACTGAACAAAACAGCATTGTGGCCACGGAGTCCAAAGGTCATGGTGAAACCAGGTGAAGAACAGCTGGGCAAAACTAGTCCTGGGAAGCCATCCAATCCAATTTGTACTGACTTTCTCCTGAGTGTGAACTGAAGAACCCCACAGGCAGTCTAAAGATAGAGCCTGGTGTTTGTGACTCAAAATCTGCTCATCCACTTTCCCACCTCAGCCACTCACAGCCTGTCACCTACCCTCTCACCTGTAAAGCATTACGGAGACAGAAAGTGTTCAAAGACAACACTTCCATGCACATTCCCAGATCGGATGTTATAATATGTATTTGTATTCATGAAAATCAAGTATGCTTTCTTACAACAGGAAAAGAATATGCCTGATATACAACAAAGGAAAGGTAGAATGATATACATGTAAATACATATGCAAAGCTAACGGTTGTGTATATAACACCAGGTTCTATTTTTTACATTTATTTATGTATATACCTACATTACTGATGATGTGTCCCAGAACATCTGCAGGATCTGTCTTTCATTTATTTATGTATTTATGTACTCATTCAGTCATTCACACAGTGGCCTACAATAAAAATGAAATAAATGTTAAAATCTTTTCTTGTCTTTTTCTTTTTTTTTCTTTTGTTTTCTGATCTTTCTTCGTGTTTCAAATCTGTTTTATTTCATGGTTCTATGTGCAGGCTTTTTTTTTCATATTGTTTTAGATTGCTGTTAGTGAGTCAGACAATTTGACAACTGACACACTAGACATGCTCTCTCTCTCTCTCTCTCTCTCTCTCTCTCTCTCTCTCTCTCTCTCTCTCTCTCTCTCTCTCTCTCTCTCTCTCTCTCTCTCTCTCTCTCTCTCTCTCTCTCTCTCTCTCTCTGCCCACTAATTATTATTGTTCCACACATAATATTCTACACAATACCTGCAATAACCCTGAGACAGAATTGTCCTGCGCTTTGATATCTGCCTTGACTCCATGCAGCATCTAAAATGTACCAACACTGCTGACCTTTGTGAGTTCTCTTTGGGGCAGTGGGGATGAAATCAGATAGGTGTACTTAAGCCTAGCTGTTCAAGGCATGAGCAGTGGGTTTGTGTAACAAGGGTGGGGAGTGGACTGGTGCTACACCTTTCTCCATTGGTCAGTAATTAAACCAAAGTGTTCCCAGCGATGCATATAACCTGACACGTGCAGAATGTCTTTTCAGCTGGCATTGCTATAACACTGCCTGCACAAACACAGAGCTGGAGAGAAGATCAGAGGTATTTACACCTGCATGTAATGAATCTGTGCACTGACCTACACATTTTCATGTCAGGATGCTGTTCTTATGTGTACTGACCACATTTGTACAAAAGGCTGGATTTTCGATTTTAATTTTTATTAGACTTGAATTAGGCATTTGTTAATAAAGTAACTGCCACTTTTTCCTCCTTGTATTCATTCTGCCAGTGCTGAGTAGATGAATCAATCCAGCACACAACCATTGGAGAGGATGAGCAGCACACAAATACACTGGTAAAACAAAAAAGTAGTGTATCTCAAAATAATATATTAAAATCACATTTGTAATATCAGTTTTTGTATAGTCCAGAGGCCTGATTCTCATGTTAAAACAGACATTTCTTTTATGAGGAAATTTGTGCTCAGTAAATTGGCACATTATTCTTGTGCAATTTACAAGTAGTACATAAAAAAAGCATATTTAGCTGAAACTGATAATATACCAGTATTCATTAATGTGCCATATAGCTACTATAATCTTTTTAACATGTCTTATGATCTGGAGCTCATGTTAAATGGTAAGGATTCTGACCTGTGAACACAACTCCCAATCAAACATTAACATGAACAGTGATTAATGATTAGTAATCACTCTGCTAATACTTAATACTTGTTGACTGAATATGATTATGATTATGATGATAACACAATTTCATATTAGTACATATAGTACTTTCTGTATTCCAAAACCCATTAGCTAAATACTGGATCTTTTTTCTTATTAAAACAACAGCCTGGAAAAATTCAAATTCAGCATAGAATATTTGATGGTATGACAGTTTTTTTTTTTTTTTTTTTTTTTTTTTTTTCAGGGAATGAAGGAAACAGGCCTTGGCATGATTTAACCTACAAAGTTATTTGCTTGTTTTCTTTTGGACAGAGGAAACATTCACATTTCCTGTGAATTTGCTGAACCTTGACAATGATGACAGTGACCATGACTTCTCACACTAGCCTTAAAAAATAGCTCATGGTCACACACACACACACACACACACATACACATACAAATGCACAAACATAAGTACACACATGCTCTTAAGCACAACAGCCATAATTATTGCCATCTCTACTATTTTTCCATGCTTTTGTTCCCTCTTAGGAGAACGTGATTGCCACTATGCCCTTTCTGTTACCAGCTAGACTTGACACATGCACAGTCCTGGCAACGTAGCCTTCAAGCAGAGTAAACACAGCGGGTCCAGCCTACTCAAGTCACGGCCAATCATGCACATTAGACTCATTTCCCTCTCAGCCTCCACATTTGAGCTGATCAATTAGTGAAGAGAGGACAGGACAGGGGAAAAGATATCGCCTGTGAAAATACAGTATGTTTCCTTGCTGATGTGAAAACAGATAGAGAGTATGCACACTCCATTTTTCAGTTTTACTGTTAAGAAAACCAATTGCTTGTAAACAGTCATGGGTTATGGCCAGTGAATTCTCTCCTCATTTTTGTCAGTGAAAACATCATAAAATGCGATGATGCAATTGCGGCAGACCAGGGAGTTACAGTCTGCAAGATATGGCCAAGAGAATGACTGTCTCTTTGTTGTGAGGAGCATCAGATATTTTTATAATGCTTTGCCATTTGACCTCATAGGCGATTTTATGGATGAGACATTATGTGGCTGAAAGATGAAGAAACAACAACAGAGGAGACTCACTGGCTTTTCTCACTAACAGCATCAACTGAGTCAGAGAGCACATATGGTAGAAAAAGCAGTCAGAATACTTCATTTTTAGCAACAACATCATCGCTTTTCTCATGTGATGACAGCTCACACATGCAAAGTAACACATACATGCCTTAAGCACATTTAATTGAAGGTGTAAATTACAATTTAACGGCTGAGAGGCTTATCTATGTGGCTGCATGCATCTGTGTGTCTCTGTGTGTATGTGTTCATGTCTGGGTAAGCACATGTGAGTGCAAGTGAGTTGGTGATAAGGAGGAGTACTTCAGATTCCCTTGCGTGGCTTTAGGCTGCTGTTATTTGCTCTTACGCGGCTCACGAGGTTAGAGTGGACCAATATGTGAGTGGATCTGTGGTAACACACCCTTATGCCATGTGACTTCACTTGCTGTCTAACATTTCCTCTCAAGACTCGGACACTCCAAGCTGATGTCAAAGAACTAGCACTGACTGAGGCAGACTGAGAGATGACTTTGCATCACGGCATCATCTCATACTAAAAGTTTAACTGGACACACTGCGAAGACTACAGCTGAGTGTTGACATGCACCGACGTTGTGCATCTGCATGAGAGGAAATAACTCATGCCTCAGGACTGCAGAACAATGCATAAACAAACTAGTGTCAGCCCATCATTACTACTCTGTCTCTTATACAATAGTTTTGTTATACAAATACAGAATTTGTCTGATGAGAAGTTGCAACTGGCACCACTTTTGTCCACTAGTAAAGTTTGTCATGTGTTATTGTTTATGTGCATCTTGTAATCTCACCTAGGATGGTCCATGGACCTCATGGCATGACACAAAAATTAAATCAATAATGATAATAATAACAATTTATTTGTTCATTCGCTATGGCTTTTAGTCCACTGTGGTCAATGATGCATTTAGCCTTCACCGCCACTCAGTCATTTTCAGCAATCTGGAACATTCCTAGAAGTTCATTTTTTCCCAGTGATTACAGGTTAATTAAACTCAAATTTCTATCTCTCTCTCGCTCTCTATGGAGAATTAGTGTTGCTCAGTTCAATTCAGTAAGTGAAAGTGCCTAAGTGGACGCACACATACACAGAGGGAGAGAGAGAGCGACTTGTTGATTTGGGTCTTGCCGCAGAAGCAATAGGCCATTTGACCATGCGTGCTGATCGGATGGGTGTTTATATTGTGCTGAGATGGTGATGGCGTGAGGCCTGGGGCAGTTGCGTGTAAGCCTGGACCATGTTGTAGGTAAACTGTTGAATGAAGCACAAGCCTAATGTTTTCAAATACAAAGGTCTCAGGTTTCATAGCGTTATCAGAGGTCAGGCATCAACCTAGGTTTAGTTTGCCCAGCGGCTGTATGTTTTGATAAACCCAAAATCTGTCAGCATCTATTTTTGTGTGTGGCATGCAATCTGATGTTGGACTTACCACTCGACGTACATCATGACGCTGAATGTATGGTGTGAAATGAGAAACTGAGAGGGCCATCTGTGGTTTTACCTCTCTGGTCTGTTTTAGTTAGAGTTTTGAACAATGATCTCATTCCTCCTCAGGAAACTTAACTCACTGGAACTGTTTCCATCCACCAGAAAATTGTCTTGTTTGATCCATCAGGATTGTTTCAGCCTTTTGGGGTGATGATGATGATGATAGTGGAACTCCACGAGGACAGAACAGGCTGAAACATTTGCATCGTATTTTTAGTCGTCCTGTTCTCTCGGTGAGTTTCTACAAATTACCTGGCATTTGTGCCGGTGTCCTCAGGATCGATACACATGCACTGAATGGACCAGGGTTCAACAGGTTCTCCTAGCCTGATCTTCCTGGAGTTGTTCAGGCCAGGTGGCTATTTCATTAATGCACCCGTGGGAAGGAATTAATGTGCAGACAAAAACATCTCATTATGAGGAGCAGGAGACCCGGGCTGACCCCTAGCTGTAGGCAGGCATAGGCAATATTTTAATTGAAAGTATTTGAAGTACATATTTTAATTACTTTTGAACATTTAGTAATTTGATCAATCTGAAAATAATAATAATAATAATAATAATAATACCAGTAATTTGTAATATGTTACTTCTGGGATATTTTGTATTTTAAAAAACACAAAAAATACTTTTCAACAGAGACCAAATTTGAAATCAAAGATCAGGGGCTGTTTTTTTAAATAACTACACAGCTGAATAATGTGATGATAGGCTGTGTCAAAGTTCAAGCCATGCATTATTGTAATTAGCCGACGAACTTGTCCGCTGCTATTCATGGATAAATTAAAAAACAAAATGGTAAATGCTGCTAAAACAAATGACTTAAGTCGTGTGAGCACGGCCGAAAACAAAAGCAATACTTTGCTGGTGCTAGGATGCTGTGTTTCCAACAACATAAATGTAACAGCGTGTAACTGGTGAATCCAATTGCCATTCTAAAATCAATTTATTCTGTCTATTGTCTTTGCTTCCTGTTGTCATGCACAGTTTGCCACACAGTGCTCTCCTACTGGTTTGCACATTGGACTCACTTAGGGACCCAGTAGGAGAGCGTGATACACTGCATGTGACAACAGGAATTAAATATACAGAAGTTCCATTTTCTTTTTTCAGGCATTGCAGGAAATGGTCAGTTAGAGCACATGAGGTCACACTGAAATACATTTGAATACCACACCAGAATATAACACCATGCTTAACACCGGAGTTGGGGATCAGTACTGTGCAAGTACAGCAAGTCACATGCGCTTTCTGTGTTTCTTAGCTGGTGCAAATGTGACTTGCAGCAGTAGGTTATAATAGGTTTGCTGAAAGAAAAAAGAAGAAGTGACAGCACATTTATTTATGTTCATTTGATTTTCATGTATAATATAATTGCTTTCTTATTTTATTTACATTTTTCATTTATGCATTGGCTCTGACACTTTTGGAAATATTATTATCATATGTGAATATATTTTTTGATGTTTGAAAATACAAAATGCATCTATTTTAATTAAATACATTTTTGAACCCAGTATTTTTGTGGTTTATTTTGATAAATTTGATAAGGATCTATTTTTAAGGACCTATGTATATTGTGTCACTGGCTGTAGGATGGCTGCCAGTCAATCAGAATACTCTTTTGAGACTCTACCAGATGAGAGACAGCTGATATATCACTGATAGGGGATGAAGGACATCAACTTTTGCATAAAAGTCAGAAAGAAGTAATTTTTGTCATTTAGGGAAAATCCCTAAATTTTGCATTCATATTTCCATGATCTTCAAATTTTCTTTAAACATGATAATTTTGTTTGTGGCAATACCTAGCCACGCGGTGAAAGTTGTTTTGTTGACAAAAGTGGACTGAACTGCCCAAGATCCCAGATGCAATTTTTATTGTAGAGTGGGTTAGATAGACAGAGTGTCCACTTCCTTAAATTATTCATCAATTACTTTTTTTTTTTTTTGAACAATGTAGCGCTGAGCTATTTTTGTTTCCTTGTAAGTCTGTAAACATAGATTACCTTAGAACAAATGTGGAAAACCAACCAAGGTTACCTAACTGTTTTGTCAGGCATTTTGCAGACCGGGACCAAACATCCTGGTCAGTACTAATGCTGTCTTATCTCACTGATCACAGTCATGACCACCACTGAATGATCTCTGTGGTGGTCAACTTCAAACATCAGCAATACTATTTATGTAACTCTACCAATATTATTACAGTGGGTCACCTAAACAGAAAAAAGACAGACAGAGAGTGTAAGAGAGAAAGAGAGAGAGAAAAATAAAGAAAAAGGAGGCAGGAGTCTGGGAATGACTGAATTTTGCTGTTCTTTCTACAATTCTCATCTCATACAAACACTTGTGCGTGCACACACACACATTAAAGTTTCATTACAAACCGCTGTCCCAAAAGTTACACGTTGCCTGGCAACAGGTATTGTTAAATGCAACAAATTCTACATATTTATATAAACTTGTAATCATAAGGCAATCAGAGGCCTTTTTTCTTTCTTTCTTTTTGTCAGTTTGGTGTATTCGACAACACAAGGCAAGATAAGCACAATAAAAAAAAAAAAAAGCACATTTTAAAATTGTAAGGGATAACACAAGACGGTCAACACACTTATTGCTTTGTGGTTCTTGGCAGAGACAAAAAAAGTCAAGAAGCTGGGTAGATGGATGCAAAAGTTTTGCAAAGTTGCACGAGGTGAAGAGACTTAAAATACTTATCTGAACTTAGGGACTATATGTGAACAAACTAGACTGAAGGAGATAGATAATGTTTACAAAAGATTTAGAGCCAGTAAAAATCAGTAAGCTTAGTGTTGTCCGTCAGTGTCCCACTTCAAATTAAATTTATTTCCTCAGTACTGGCAATTGAATTTTTTTTTTCTCTGTGTTATGATGCTTCAATCCCCAGTTTTGTATTAAGCCAGCCACATTCTGCCAAGGAGTTTTTGTATATATTTCAACAATGTTAGAGGCAGTGAGGTGAAGAAATCCTGGAGTGCTGAAATACAAGAGAAATTATTTGTGATACCAATTATCCTGCTTAGTTAGGATTCACAAAGATTGTTTTTTTTTTGTTTGTTTGTTTGTTTTTTTTACTGAGACCTGTCATCGATGATTGCTTTGCTCAGTACATTTATTGACCTGTAAACCTGTGTTGTTGTCCACATTATTATGGTAGGGATAATTTATTGTTGTCTGTTGTTATCTGACTTAGTGGGAACATGTAGACGTTGAACAGAAGAGGCCCAAGAATGGACCCTTGGGGAATTCCACAACTCATTGTTGTATGCCCAGATATATAATTACCGATCAGCACAATCCCATAGATAGGAGCCAAACCAATTTAGGGCTATACCAGAGGGTCTCACCCAGTTTTCCAGACATTGCCTCTCATTCATTTTGAGTTACATCGCTTTGTAAGTTTACTCATTCCAATTTTTCCTACCTGTGCATGGTGTATATGGTAAATTTCATACAGTTCTCAGTTGTGTATGAGACCTCCTCTCCATGTGCTAAGACAAACAAAGCAAGATTTCATAACACAATATCAGCCACACACATGGTCTGTGCTGCTCACCATCTCCGTGTTTTTGTTTATGTCTGCTCTGTCTAGTTGGCTCCCCTGCCTCTCTGCATGATGCCAACTGAGCCAACCGCTGGGAAGGTTATCACTCAAGGGCCAGTGCGGACATTCCTACTGTTCAGCTAATGAAGCCTACATGCACTTCCTCTTTAACTAATTACACAGGAGATATGCACAGGCATGCTCACTACACCACTACCATAGGCCTCAAGTTAAGACACATGATACGCCCCTCATGGTGATCTCTGATCTGTGTGTATGTGTCCGTGTGCACCTGCCCATGTGTTTATGTGTGTGTCTATGTCTCCACTTAAGTTGACATGTTTTGATTTTTGTTCCTTTTTTTGGGGGGGGGGGGGGGTTTGATCAGGCATGTAAACAAGACATTGTCACATGGATCATATAGAAAACACAAACATGTAAGACACAGAATGAAAACACATGGAGGCACACACCATGCATTCACACTCATACTTCATTTGTAGCCCATGGTAGAAGCGAGAAAAAAAGAAGACTGTTGCTATTGGATACTTCTGGTTCTCAGAATATGACCAGGACTATAGGTGGGTACATAATTAAAGATAACAAAGCTAACATGAATGCATATCTACATATCATAATCTGCACTGGTCACTTTGAAATCCTGTGATACAGTAGCAGAATTAAGCCTTAACAGTGAGCATGCTAGTTCAAAGACAATGAAAGTTACTGCTTTTCTCAGCCATCTCTCTCTAAACATTTGGAAGATTCAGACGGTTGTGTCTTGCCAAAAACAAACTCAATGATTGTCTCTCAAATGGCATCTGACAGAAATGGATTACTGCATGACACTATGAGTAAATAAAGGCTAAACTACTGGGAAAGATAGCACTGATGAACACACATGTGGCCTGTAGAAGTGAAAATACAGATAAAAATACAGTCCAAGCAACCTGGGGTCAAAGGGAGCTGAAGCCAATCAGGATGTGTAGCAATAGAAGAGAGGGGAGGTGACCATGCTGCCTTTCACTGAGAATAAGGGAAATGACAGGGATGAGGAACTGAATTACCACTGTGAGTCATAAGTCAGTGATAGCTGTTTTTGAAGGCAGTGATTCATATACATGGGAGAAAATGGTCTTTGCTCTGTCTATATCTGTTTCAGCACCATGGACAGTGTTTGAACCTCCTGACTGATCTGAAATTTTACAGCAAACCATCTCTTGCATGTCAATTTATGATTATGTCTTCATAACAAATATTGGGCTGTGTAACAATGATAGTAATAGCCTAGTTACAAATGTAGTGATCATTTTATTCCACTTAGCAAGTGTGCAGCACTGCCCCCAGATGCCCAAAAGGCTGTGTTGCACTTTTTTCTGTCTCACAGAAAGCGGTAAATGGCTATGGTTTGGCTTTCTCTCTCTATAGGCTTGGTTACAGTCATTTTTTGAGCCTAGTATAGGGTAACAGGTGCCGCTGAAGAGCCAATGAAACAGAGGCTGCAAAGATAAACATGAGATTGTGTTTTGGATGGATCGTCTTCACTCTTATTTGTAAAGTAACTTTTAATCCTCAGCAGCACTGATTGTTTGACTCAGGAGAAATCTACCAATAGACCTCTCTCTGCATAGAAAGGACCTCAGGTTCAGTCTCAGTCTCATTATGTTTTCTATACCCAGTGATGACAATAAAGACATTTTAATGATAAAGTACCCATTTTATTTACCACCTTTTATAATATTATGCACTGTATGTTAGTATTGTATATGCATGAAGAGTAGGACTTTCCTCAGTACAGTTCATAACAGAATAATCAAAGCATCATGATATCGAGAACTGCAGTTTGTAGAGTGCTGATAATAGCCACTTCAATCAATAGAAGTGTTTGCTGTGCCACTGCGTCCAGTGGGTGAGACCAGTCGTAATGAGTTAGAGTTGTGATAATAGGACACTGAAGACAGGAGGAGATAAGAGTGAGCCGTGGGAAGCTGAGCGATTGGAGGGTTGTGTCTGTCTGTTTGCTTATCTGCCTATCTGCCCCATTGCTGGCATCTACTGCACTTTGGTGCTGATAAATATAATATAATACAATAAACACAAAGACTATAAATACAAGGACAACACAATGCAGTGATAGCCAACTAGCCCACCAGAGCTACCTATCTGGTCCACAGGATATCAATGAATTCAGAAAGTTCAAGAAGGAAAAGATTCCATAATTACTTCTGTAAAAAAAAAATCTGTAAATACAGATTTGAACCACCACTCCTCAGTGAACTGGCTCATTGGCAGAGGTGTGCAATTGATCATCTCATGATCTCATGTTGGTTTGCTTTTTGTTTGCTGTTTTTATTATGTGGAAAAAAATGTGAAAATCTTAAAGAATAATAGGTTAATTAGACAGAAATACATAAAAATTTTGCTATTTTGAAAGTCTGGCCCCCACAGTGTCTGTTTAGAAAAATTCTGGCCCTTGGACAAATATAGGTTAGTTGATGATCTCTGACATAATGTAAACATGAACGATTGCCCACATCAACACCGCAATAAAACAAACTGAAGGAGAGAGAAAGGGAGTGAGAGGGGGAAAATCACCCTCAAATATGTTATTCCTGTATTTGCCCTCAGAGGGCAAAAGAATTGCCCTCTGAGGGCTTGCTCAGGGTGTTCAGGTAAGAGCTCAGGTGAACGGGTACACTGAGGCTGAGCATATGGATGTGTTGTGGATGCAAGTTCTTAAAAAAAAATTGCTTTCGCTCTCATGTTCCGTCATCTACATGTGGCATTTGTCAGTGTGTGAGGGTCCTTGGACCATGTGACGAGGAAAAGGAACATAAGGTTGTGTCCTACAATCTGTGTCTATCTACTAAATGGGGACCTCAGTCCTCGAACAGTCACTACCAACAGAGGCAGCACGCTGTGTGCTGGCTAAATGACAGGCTGGGTCAATACTCAGCTGCCTGGGAGCTAAGCCACCACACAACACTAATTATGTATAATTGGTCCTATAGCTGCTCTGGGTGCATTAGTGGCTCTCAGACCACCATGACTCCTGGAATATACAGCATGGCCCCGACAATCTGTAATGTGAGCATACAAGCAGAAGTAGGTATATAAATATAATGTGCTGTGCATAAGCTCTTACACATGCACCCGCACCTTCAACCTCAATGCACTCTTTTATCTGAGCTCGCACCTGAACCTCGAGCAGTCTTCGGGTCACACTTCAATCAGAATTCTCGTTCATCTTGCATCACAGTGCATAATTGATAGCCTCTGTGCTCAGGCTGGGCTTCATATCCTCATTTGACCAACCAATGTTTATGAAGCATGTCAGTGATCAGCATCTCTGCTTGCTAGATGAACAACCCCAGTGCACCCAGTGCTTACCAAATGTACCAATGTGCTTATCTGAATATATCTAAAGCAGGAAATAAGAAGCACATTTCTTGAGCATGGCTACAAAGCACATGCTCAAGAAAGGTATGGATTTAGGCATTTAAGAGTAGTTAACCTATACTCTTGTGGTTTCATCTTTAATTAAAGTGCTTGTCAATTATGGATCTTGTGGGACAAAATTAGCTTGATGCTGCAGCTTTACACAGAGAAAATAACCAAGCCAATATAATCACACAAAAAATAGAGATGAATTACATAACACTCTAATATGGTTTGAAGCTAGGACATGTTTATATGTTTTTTTTTTCCTTCACACCTCTAGCAGGTCAGCTGAGAAACATAATGACGCATATTTCTGCATAGGGGGATCCCTTCATTTTTCGTGCCTTATTATCGAAAATAGGATTGATGTCCAGTGCACCTGAATATTTGTTGTTTTTGATATAAGACCTGCAGTGGTTTAACTGATGCTGTCATATTTGTTTCTAGTTGCACCCAGATAGATCTAGTTGACAATTCAAATGCTATTTTATGAAACTCAGTATTTAGGAGCCCTAGCTTTTTCCTCCCACAGAAAATCCTTGACAAGAACATAACATTGTTTAAAAACTGTTTGGGAAGTTGATTGGGAGAATCATACACAGAAGTTACTTTTTGGAGTAATCACCATCTAAACACCACTGAATTTCCTCCATAGGCTTTAATTTAATAATTTCAGTTTAGATGTTGCTTTATCTTCTATAAACCTGGTGATGCATTTAAATTTACAATGGTGTCCAAGTCAGGCGTTAGTGATATTCCAAGGTATTTCATACCAGTTTGGGCCCATTAAACAATGAAAGAGGTAACCATGTCTAAGGTGCAGCTTGCAGACATATGCATTGCTTCTAATTTATGACAGTTGACGCTGCATCCTGATAACTTTTGAAAACTTCTGTATTGTTTCCACAAGAGGAGGAATGTAACCTGTTCTTATCAGCTTTCTTATCCTTTTTCACTCTAAATCCAAGTATGTCTTTTGCACTCTACTTCAAATAGTAAAATAGAAGTTACATAACCAATGCTATCAAAACGCATAACATACGGTGCCGCTAAACACTGAGATGGCCTTTTTCTAAATAAAATCATCACGTTGATGTTCCCTTAACATGCTGTGAAACTGCTTACTTTCCTGAACCTATACAGTACAGTGGCTGTTCAGTTTTTTGTCAAAACAATTTGTTGACTCTCTTAGGGGAAAAATGTTCTTTTCTTGTCTCACTACATTTCCATGTGGAAAATGGATTTTAGACACCCAATTTCCCTATCTGCTTTTAAGTCTGGATGTTCATTGCGCTGAAAATTCATAGAAAAACACATTTACAAAATTTGGTCTGCTGAATGATGCAGTGTGCACCCTTTCTCACGAGCATGTAGTGTGAATGCAAGCTGATAGGCAGCCAGGTGACATCGGGCAGATGGTGAATTCTGAATATTCCAGTGTTCCATTACTGCCTTTAGAGTGTTGGCCTTGTTGACACTTTTGCATGCAATATGAATGCAAATGGTGAGGTGGCTGGGTTTATGGTCAAGAACATATGTGTACCGTAAGTGAGTGGGACGGTAAACGTATATGACGAGGAAGTGACCTCCCACAGTTGCTTTGGTCTCTGTTCCCAAATTTAATGACTTAATGATGCCTGCTATTCCACTTATAATGTGCTAAGTGTTATGTAAGCTAACAGGAAAACGGCTGGCAGCCTCTGAAACCCAGCATTTTTGTGTTACAGTGGCAACAGTTGGTTTGCTTTGCTTTGCTTAGCAACGCTGGGAGAAACATTTTCCTGGATTAAGGGAGAGCGAGAGAGATCGAGAGGGAGAGAGAGAGAGTTTGATGCTGCATTTAATGAGATTAGTGTGGCTATCATGTAAAACAGGTGTAATGGTTAATTAAATCCAGTTGCGTGACCCCTCCATCTTCCTCTATTTTCCCCTCATTTTCCTGGTGCCTTTGAAGATCAAAGAAGAGCACAGTCTTCACATGTCATTTTGTGGGCGTTTATCAGTGACATAGCTTAGGAGGGATTCATTCAGCACATGAACATCTTATATCCCCGGAATACTTCAGTGGTGAAAAAGCTCCCCAACCAATATCATCACAACAGATGTTCCCCAGAGGGTTATTTTACAATGTGAAACCATCTCAGGTGTGCAGCTACAGGTGTGCAGTAACATCTCTGGGGAGAATCTTCTGTGTGTGCATGCAGACATAACCATAAGTACATAACTTGTCTCACACAGCAACAGTTTTTCTCCCCTTGGGGAATGAGGATGTCCCGGGCTGTCTATATGTTACTGAGTGCCTGTGAGGAAGACAGAAAGATCCCATGGAAACAGGCATAAGTAAATGTGTGTGTGTGTGTGTGTGTGTGTGTGTGTGTGTGTGTGTGTGTGTGTGTGTGTGTGTGTGTGTGTGTGTGTGTGTGTGTGTGCGCGCGTGTGTGTGTGTGTGTGTGTACTTGTTCAGTACAGAGTAGGGACATTTTTGGAAAGTGAGGACTCTTGGCCGGTTCTCACAACTACAAAGGCAAATCCTGGCTAATTGGTTAAGGTTAGGGTTATGGTCAGATTTAGGTTTAGGTTAAGGCTAGGGTAAGGGTTTGGGTTACGCATATGTTGGTTATGGTTACGATTAGGGAAAGGTTATAGGAGGCTGGAAAAAAAATGAATGGCAGTCAATATAACATCTTCTCAATGATAGATAGATTATATTAGATAGATTGTGTGTGTGTGTGTGTGTGTGTGTGTGTGTGTGTGTGTGTGTGTGTGTGTGTGTGTCTGTTTGCCTGTGGTCCTCCCATCTCCCTTTTAATGTTCCCCTGCCAAACAGACATCATCCCCACGTGCCACGCCCAGCCCCACCCTCCACCCCCCTTTTCACCAGCAGCGCTTAATAATTAAGCAGTGCTTAATAATTCCCTCTATCTGCAGTCAACGGAAAGAGACCAGAACCCTTTTGAAGTGTGACTCAGATGATACAGCCAGCATGGGAGGCAAAGTGTTCTGGCTATAAAAGGCCTGTCTGTGATGATCCCTAATTTTCCCTTTCTGTCTGGATGTGGCCCAAAGAGACACCACAACCACTCCACATCACACCAAACAGTGCACACTCATTAGTGAGTGTGTAATTGATTAAAGTGTCTAATTGATTATTTAATTTATCCCTTTGAGTTTGTGGCCAATGTCAGCTGGTAGTTTAATCAAAGAAAAACATTGCTGACTCATTGTTTGTACCAGTGGTGTAGTGGTAGTGGTGATGGGTATACTATTAAGTCGATGGGTAGGTCACTAAAGACGACAAGTGGCTATAGTCTTCTATATATTTAAATGGGTTTTTGGCTGATAGGTGAGTAAACTGTAAATTGCCAGAGGGAGAGGTTGGTACTTTGTATACTTGCAAATACCCTCCATTACACCACTTGTTTGAACAGAAACTATCTGTTGCTTATAACTCTGTATTTTGCTTGTTTTTGCTCAGATTTCAGCTACAAACAACGTTAAGTCAACTAGACAAAGAAATTTGTCTGTTAAGAGTTTACAGTGTTCTTCCAGGTCCAGCTATCTCTGGACAACATTCAACATATCAACATTCAATTGAAAATTCAATTCAGACATTTATAAAATGGCACAAGGACACCTTTGAGAATAATTGAATCAGCAGAAAAGGTAATTTGTTTCTAGTCACATTTCTTGCTGGATAATCAGAAGTGGGTTTAAAGTTGACTCATTTTTCTAGGAATCATCAAAGTCCTGCTATGTCATGAATGAGAATTTCTTCATTCCTTTCTGTATTGCTCTTTTTATCCCTCTGTCAGCTAACATGTGCTTTGGGACAGGCAATTATGAATTGAGAATCACTATCGCTCCCTCCACCTACATACAGTACAGGCCAAAAGTTTGGACACACCTTCTCATTCAATGCGTTTTCTTTATTTTCATGACTATTTACATTGTAGATTCTAACTGAAGGAATAAAAACTATGAATGAACACATGTGGAGTTATGTACTTAACAAAAAAAGGTGAAATAACTGAAAACATGTTTTATATTCTAGTTTCTTCAAAATAGCCACCCATTGCTCTGATTACTGCTTTGCACACTCTTGGCATTCTCTCGATGAGCTTCAAGAGGTAGTCACCTGAAATGGTTTTCACTTCACAGGTGTGCCTTATCAGGGTTAAATAGTGGAATTTCTTGCTTTATCAATGGGGTTGGGACCATCAGTTGGGTTGTGCAGAAGTCAGGTTACTACACAGCCGACAGCCCTATTGGACAACTGTTAAAATTCATATTATGGCAAGAACCAATCAGCTAACTAAAGAAAAACCAGTGGCCATCATTACTTTAAGAAATGAAGGTCAGTCAGTCCGGAAAATTGCAAAAACTTTACATGTGTCCCCAAGTGGAGTCGCAAAAACCATCAAGCGCTACAACGAAACTGGCACACATGAGGACCGACCCAGGAAAGGAAGACCAAGAGTCACCTCTGCTTCTGAGGACAAGTTCATCCGAGTCACCAGCCTCAGAAATCGCAAGTTAACAGCAGCTCAGATCAGAGACCAGATAAATGCCACACAGAGTTCTAGCAGCAGACCCATCTCTAGAACAACTGTTAAGAGGAGACTGCGCCAATCAGGCCTTCATGGTCAAATAGCTGCAAGGAAACCACTGCTAAGGAGAGGCAACAAACAGAAGAGATTTGTTTGGGCCAAGAAACACAAGGAATGGACATTAGACCAGTGGAAATCTGTGCTTTGGTCTGATGAGTCCAAATTTGAGATCTTTGGTTCCAACCGCCGTGTCTTTGTGAGACGCAGAAAAGGTGAACGGATGGATTCCACATGCCTGGTTCCGGCTGTGAAGCATGGAGGAGGAGGTGTGATGGTGTGGGGGTGTTTTGCTGGTGACACTGTTGGGGATTTATTCAAAATTGAAGGCACACTGAACCAGCATGGCTACCACAGCATCCTGCAGCGACATGCCATCCCATCCGGTTTGCATTTAGTTGGACCATCATTTATTTTTCAACAGGACAATGACCCCAAACACACCTCCAGGCTGTGTAAGGGCTATTTGACCAAGAAGGAGAGTGATGGAGTGCTGAGGCAGATGACCTGGCCTCCACAGTCACCAGACCTGAACCCAATCCAGATGGTTTGGGGTGAGCTGGGCCGCAGAGTGAAGGCAAAGGGGCCAACAAGTGCTAAACACCTCTGGGAACTCCTTCAAGACTGTTGGAAAACCATTTCAGGTGACTACCTCTTGAAGCTCATCGAGAGAATGCCAAGAGTGTGCAAAGCAGTAATCAGAGCAAAGGGTGGCTATTTTGAAGAATCTAAATTATAAACATGTTTTCAGTTATTTCACACTTTTTTGTTTACTACATGATTCCATATGTGTTCATTCATAGTTTTGATTCCTTCAGTGAGAACCTACAATGTAAATAGTCATGAAAATAAAGAAAACGCATTGAATGAGAAGGTGTGTCCAAACTTTTGGCCTGTACTGTACAACAGCTGGAGGCAGTGATACAAATGGCTTGGTATAATTTACTGGTGGAGAAAATGTGACAGTTGAGAGATAAGATTAGATAAGAAATGCTTTATTAATCCCAAGGGAAATTTAAGTCTCACAACAGTTCCTGCCAGCAAAAATCACACACGACAATAGGATAAAATGAAATAAAAAAAAAAAAAGAGAGGTTACATCTGTCTGTCTGCATTGTGCAGTAGTTATATGCATTGTGAAATTCAACACAGTAATTGTGAAGTATACACAGCATATAATAAGAATAAGATAGGGATAGATAGTAAAGTTATTCTCCATTGTGCAGTATACATAGTATATACATAGCATAAGATGGAAGGAATATCTTATCTTATGAAATGTGATACAACAATAAAGAGATAAGTAATTACAGTGTGCAATGTGCAATAGAAACATTGTTATTGTTATACATTGTGCATAATGATAGTCGAGTAGTACACTGATTATGTGTGAGATTATGCGTGAAGTGTGAAGTAGAAAAAGAAGAGTTACTGTCCAGAGATAACAAAGCTGTGCACGCTCTGTAAAAACCACTGAAGCAGCTGCACTGCATTATCATCCATTGAGGCTGCAGTTGAAGTCGGTGCTAAACAGTCAGATGAGAGAGACTCCCTCGCTCTTTGATTCTGAACGGCTGACACCACAAGAAGGTACAAATGAGAACTATGGTAATGTGCGTGGTACAGAAATGATTTAGTTTGCCTTCAGTCTCGCAGTCTCAGCTGCGGCACGATAATTGGCACTGATAGGCCGGATGGCAACGCAGAGAAGCTGAGAGGATGAAGGGACCCATCCTGGGTCCACCCGGCATCACCCCACCTCCTCAAAGAGGACAAAACAACAGATGCACATCTTACTAGCCTGCGGCTACTGCTCAAAGAACTACATTTCACATGACACTTAATCTGGTTTAGGCTCAAGGCTGTTTATGCTGACAACAACAGGTTAATTTAATTTATTTGTTTGTTTATTCAGGTCATTGTATTTTTTTTTTTTTTATAACATCATACCTTGCCTTGAACTCTCTTAAAAAAACAAGTAAAATTAGAAGCAAAGCTCAATAACGTGCCGTTTATATTCAGAACAACTTGATTTAATTATAATGATTTCTTTGGTCTGACCTGTGTAAGGTATATTTTTTGGAAAAGGAAAATCCTTTTTATTGTCAGATATTAAACTAATTATGTGTTACTAGTGTGTTACCGCTGTTGCCAAAGATTGTATGTATAATATATTATGGATACTACATAGAACAGAAATAATGCTGTGGTTGTCATGAATCTGTTTATGAGTGGCACAGAAAATCAGGTTTATACTTTATGCTTATACAACAAAAATGAATCTAAAAGCTTACCAAAGGAAATGAGTGGGACCAGTGATGGCTGTGTCATGCAGGGTTGTTAGATAGATACGGGGCTGTTTCACAGCTTTAACCCTCACTGTTTGAATTATAATCTCAATTTTACCCATTTTGAAAATGACTTGAAAAATGGAGTGTTTTGAAATCATGATGACTTGGAAAAACATATGAACTTCCTCTAGCCCTCTCTCTAAAGGAGAGATTTAATTTGCTATTACTGCTCTTTCCCTCATGCATGCACACAGACAGACACATATACATATACATACACATGCACATGTACATACACATACACACACAGCCAATGGTGAATTGTATTCACAGCACTGGTCTTATGAAACTTAAACAGGCTTGTTAATTGGTAGCTTTGATACACTGATACTGAGTTTAAAGAAAGGGAACACTGTGTGATGGTTAGCCAAATCAACGCAACAGAGTGCACTTTACCACACTGGTAAAATTCACCTGTAACAACAGTCACCAGTATGTAGTTTACCATTTGTGATATAAAGAATGAAAAACAAATATTCATATCCTAAAATGCTTCCAAAGTGGGTAAAGTTATTAACACCAATATATAGGCGATGTTTTGAGCATGCACAGCGTACATGTATCCCCCCCATGTACCCCCCCCCCCCCACACACACACACACCACACCACACACACACACACGCACACACACACACACACACACACACACACACACACACACACACACACACACACACACACACACACACAGAGTAAAGATAGCCACTTAAAACTGTTATCCATCAACCTACTGCCCTCATCACATGCATGTAATGAAACCAATGTATGTTCCTTTATGTAGGCACAAGCCGTTCCATAGCAATTAGAGGCTTTCGTGTACAATAAACCATAATCAGAAAACAGCACATGCAATGCAATCTTGTTTTAATCATCCTAATGACATGCATAATCACCCAGCAAACTGCATTTTTAGCACATGTGTGGATCATGTGATTATTTACATGAAGGGAGCGAAGGCTTTAATTTCACATTTTATCACTTGTGCTACAGTATGACTTTGTATGTGCCTGTATTTGGTGATGACACCAAAGGTCCGGGGACATATGAAGTGGCACAATTAAAATATGTAGCCTAAGTGTCATTCTCATATTTGCAATATACTGTATGTGGGTCAAAGACAAACGGGCAAAGAAAAGAAGAATGGGCTAGCATGTTTCATCAAATGACAATTAGGAGTAGCTGTTCTCCTGGACTGTAGAGAATTAGGGCCCTATCCCCTATAGGAATTTAGCATTGCATAAGAGGTGTTCTCCCGCAAAAGTTGCTATCTTGCGCACCTGCCGTTATCCGTAAAACACCTGCGCTACCCGCTATATTATGCATAGGCATGGTTTGGGTGTTACGCCAATTACACCAATCAGTGTGCCAGATGCCATTGCCTTTAAGGGCAGGCTGCACTATCCTAAATCCTAAAACTGAAACCCGTGATGGAGAGAGGAAGGTTGATTTTCTCAGGGGTTCAACTGAGGCTAAAGCAAGGTGGCTTTTTATATACACTCCTGATCAAAATCTTAAGACGAGTTGAGAAATTGCAAGAATTTACATTTTCCACTGTTGGATCTTAAGAAGGTTCTAAGTAGAGCTTCAAAATGCAAAAAGAAAACTGAAATTTAAAAGTAAAAACCGTAAACCACTTTACACTGTTAAAAACAGCTATTGGCAATCTACTTTGTATATCTGACCCCATTTTGCTTGTTCCTGTGACGTCATACTGAGATATTTCCAGCATAGCACAGCTACAATGAGGACTGATAGCACAAAATTGTTCAGCTGTCTAAAACATCAATAGTAAATATCAGGTTCTGGTGCAGGTCCTTCAGAATCAAAGAGCAAGGGCTTCTTTGTGACCTACCATGTTGCATCGATGTTCAGCAATCATACCGCAGAAATCCATCACAGAGGAGACACAGATATCAGTTTCTCCAATGACAGTAGCCTCAAAATGACCATAATCGATTGCAGGCTCAAGACATGTTCAGGATCATTCTGGGAAAGAAAGGAAATCAGTGCCTGGATTCGATCCAGGCTGAATGAGCTCCTTAATCTCTTCAACACTGCCCAGTTCCATCGGTGGGTTCAGCTTTACAAATGCACTCTGCACCACAAGCTTCACTCAAACACACACAACCAATTCTAGTGGAGATCCCAATGTTTCTGATGAAACCAACAATGCCATTCTGAATCACAGGGGAATGTGTACACGTTTGAATATTTCACTGAGTGTAAGGGCAATGCAGCTTCGATGATGCAGTGCAATCAGCACATACATGTGTCACTGTCGCACAATATACTTAAAAAAAAAAACAAACAAACAAAAAAAAAACCTAAGGAGGCATTTAAGGCAAAATCAGAAGGGTTAAAAAATTACTATTTTGATAGTAATGTGCACACAAAAAATGATGTCCAACAGCTATGATAAAACATTATTATCAGATTTACAAGAAAACAAGGAGCAAAAACTTACCTTACCCGAGAGAAATTATATGAAATGTTGCAACATGAGGGGAAACAAAAAATACAAAACAAGCTGTTACTGTTTTTAATAATTACTGAAACAAGAAGAACATCGAACCCATTGGCATATTACGTAATTATTACTGATAGTATGGCTTTAGTGTCCAAGTGTTACCTAATAGAGAATGTACTAATGATCACAGATCAGGGACTATGGATTGAGTTTTGTTTGGTCGACCATCCATCATTTGCAATTTCTGAGCCTCTGTTGGCCTGTTCTGGGCGAAACTTGAATACATGAAATTTTAGCATCCATCAAGGTAGCAGTGGATTGACTGGTATTGATCAACAACACTTGCGAACCCCCACTGCTGTTTTATGGTCATTTCCACATTTGATCAAGTAAATTTTTTCAAATTGTACCTTCAATCACCTTTTTTGCATCAGGGTTTGGAGCAGGTCTCCTTTTGTTCCATTTACCTCATGCAGTGATTTTCATGGTTCAAGTTATTAATATGCACCGGAACACAGCATTTTGGTGTTACTATTAACAGTGACAACGAAGTAGGACATTGCAGCGGCTAGAACATACGTAGGAAGCGCACAGCCCTGAACACTGAGTTTCAGCCACTGCAGCAGCTGGGAGGGGAGGAGGGGTGGAGGTTGAGTAGAGTTGTCATGTTCTGCTGTTATCCAAGATGTGCACTACCTCTCTTAGACAAAGAGACAGGGACACACCTGTCCTCATGTAGATTGACATCCTATATCCATTGTAGTTGCACCCAGTGACCTATAACAAATATGTACAGGCTCAGGCTCACATGAGTGCAAGAGGATTCCTAGTAGTGGCGGTAAACACCAACTATTATCTGCATCATGCTTCAGTTCCCAGTTACAAGAGCATTATAATTGCCCAAAGAGTCCTTATATCAACTGTTCACAGTAAGGGGCTGGCTTGGTTCTATTCATATAATGTAACATGAACCCGTTGCACTGAGAAAAACAGGACAGAAGTAGGACTGGGATGATCTGAGCAGCAATATCTCTTTATCATTCCTCCTGTGTTTTTCGTGTGTGTGTGAGAGAGAGGCTGCATGCATTTTGTCTGTCAAAGTGGAAGAGAGGCGGATGTAAGAGAAACTTTTGCCTTCCTTTAGTTTCCCCTGTGCATTAAACTTAAACTCTTACCAACATAGCCATTTAAAAAAAAAAAAAAAAAAAGTGTAACCCTATGGAGCAATGGGAAGAGATAAAATGAAGTGGAAAAAAAGATTAACAGTATTCTGTGTCACTGTGTTATGGGGATGAACGTAAGACCGGATAAAACAGTAAATGCTCATCTCTGGAAATCCTTTTAATCAAATCAATCAGAGACAGAATGTACAGTACCATCTCCCTGTTTCATTATGAAACAGGTTATTTATACAAAGCTTGCAGAATGAAAAAGAAACATTCAAGAAATCGCTTTTCTTAGCCAATGAAATGTGCGCAATAAAAATCCCAACGTAAATGCCAATTTTCTTTGGCATCACTCTCGATTCCTTTAAGAGGACAAAAACAGGCATAGAGAGATGCACCACAGAGGCATATGTGAAATGTAGTGACTTTCATGAGCTCGGTGCTCAAGCCCTCAAGACTGTCATGCTAAGGCTATCACAGTCAAGGCATAATTAAAAGAGCAGAACATTATCCCACGCGCTTATCACCTTAGCAGGGCCTGTGTTCCAAGTGGAACCTACGGTGGAAAAGGTTAGCATATAACGGGGGAGGAGGCATAGATCTGGCAAGCTAACCCCCACAAACACACACACTACCAAACACACACAACCACGAACACACACACACATACACACACACACACACACACACATAGGACAGACTGTGTTGCTGTGCAGGCTGGATCAGGAAAGGGAGACAGAGAGAGAGAGAGAGAGAGAGAGAGAGAGAGAGAGAGGGAGGGAGAGAGAGAGAGGGAGAGAGGGAGAGAGAGAGAGAGGAGAAGAGAGAGAACAGCACGTCCAGTGTGTGTGCATGTCTGTGTGTGTTAGTTGTGTGTAGTTGTGCATGTATTTACACCTTGCTGATTCCTATTTCCAATGGAGATTTTCCTGCGTCTCCCTGACAGAACAGCTGCGCTGCACACATACTGTTCTTGCTTGCATGTAGCACAGGCAAAATCCCTTTTTCCATTATTTGGACATAAAGGAAAACTGTCATCTTTGTCACCTCCCCAAACTGTACACTCAGATCCCTTTTAATCCCCATCAGTCATATGCAAGGACAAACAATGTGCAACATTATGTCTGTGATTCCCTTCAGGGAGAGGAAGAGAATTTGATGAACAGATTATAAAACCTCACATCTGGTTATGAGAACATGCTATTCCACCGTCTTGCTCTCAGACACACTGCTTAATCCTATTGAAGTGCAGATGAGCTGGTGGTGGGTGGCATGGAGTAGAATAACAGCTAATATCAGAACATACACACACTGTGTTCCACTCATAGCCAGGCACCATGACTTGGCTTGCACCTTCAACTTTTTATGTATTTATTTAATCTGCCGTTGATTATGTATTAAAATGGAAAACAGCACAAAAGTAGTCCCCTCTGGAGTCTGCATTTTAAATCCTGTGTCAGGGAGGGCAGAAAGACAAGAATGGCGTGTTGTGTTGTGTTATGACAGTGTGGGCCACAGAGAGTGAACATGGTGGCCTCTTTAAGCTAAAAATAGTGGGTCACATTGGTGCTGATGCAGGAGATGCACCACCAACTTTTCATTGGGTCAATCTGTATTTCTCTAACTGTGGGCTGATGCTGTAAAATGGATGATAATCAAATTGAGTAGATCTCCATATCCAAGGCACAGGAAGGTTTCTTGTCCAAATCCTTGGATCATTTATTAAAATAAAGGCAAATAAACAAGGTAGGTTTTTCACCATCCTCAATAACTACACACAAATTATCCTTGAGCAAGGCATAATTCTCAGCTCAAGTCAAGTGACTCAGCAAAACTGTGGTTGTGGTGGCCTAGTTTTCAGTGAGACTATAAACCTCTCTCCCGTGCAACTAGTTGTTGCTGCAAAGGAGAACGTGTTCTTATTCAAATTGGCGAGATAAAGGTTAATATAACGTGCAGTTGCAAAAGACCTCTTGGACATTTTGTATCTGACAGTTAGTTCGACTAATTTGTTCGACAATTCTTTCATAAATGAGTCAAAAGGAAAAGGCTCCTGCCAGAAAAGCAAAGAAAACTGATACAGAGTCTGTAATTCACTCTGTCAGAACCATCCACCAGGCATATCACACACAGTGCCGAGGGCCCTGCCTCTGTCAATAGAAAGCTTCCCCCTGCCAATCATTTTTGCTTTTTGAAAGTTCGATTAAAGGAAAAAATCGCATTATGAATGGGGAATTACTTGCAGAATTATTTAAGGAAGGCCCTACTAGTCATTTAACTCATTAATTGAAAGCTGGGCACCTGCTAGTCAGAGGACCATAGGACACTGTAGATGACCTTATAAGGAATCAACAGGTCAGCTGCTGTCAAACATCATTTCAACCTGGATGGCAAAATGTCGAAAAAGTGCAATCCATTAGGTATGGAGCAAAGTCAGAAAACAAGAGTTGACATGGATTAAAGGTAGTAATTTATTTTAACTGCCATCCTTGCACATACTGGCACACATGCCCTGGTATCAGTGTCATCTGGGCAGAGATCGACCTCTAGCTGGTTGTTGTGGCAAGTCACAGGCTTACAGGGAGCTATATGCTACAATTTCAGACTCATCCTGTGCCATAATACATATGCTGCATTTAGATGATGCTGTTTTCAGCTTTGTTTGCTTGTTAATGATCTGCAAGCATTGATCAGAAATTAGTAATGTGAAAATAAAAATACCCAGCTATTATCTTAAGGGCAGAGTGAGTGGGATTTTTCATCAGTTTGTAAACACAATATTCAAAGTTGGTCTCTGAAAATTATAATGCACAAATGATCACTCTTACTAAAATCACAACAGTTATCACAATCACAATATCTGTCCAAATAATTGCCATATAATTTTCTAACCATATCATGCAGCCTACTTTCAACCAGATCAAAGCTAAATGATGTCACAACTGCTATATGGCATCAATTTAAAAAATGCACAGCAGCACTCCACTTAGTATCTTTTCCCCATAATTCAAACAAAAGATGCCATTAGTATTCCCAGACAATAGATGTGTCTGCTCAGACATATAAAACTGTCAGCAGCAAAATAGAGTTATAGTTTGGATTCACAGCCTTCTTCTGAGGTAAGTGTTCTTGTAGTGATAGTCTGCACATGCATGTGCATGTAATACTCTGCATTAACACATTCCCCAAGAGACTGAACTAGGGAGAGCTTGACTTTGCTGATGAGCAACCAGTCCTCTTAAACCTTTATTTCCTCTTGCCAGTGTATTTTAGTGTTATTCATGTGGTTATCAATACTGTAGAGAATACACAGAATCCACAGAATGCAGGTATTAGAGCCTCAAGAAAATTTCCTCAGGTTTTCTTATGTAAAAATGCCATGCAGGTTTGAGGTCTTGCTTTATTTTGAACAAAGAGACAAAGTAGACACGGTGAGATTTATTATCATGAGCCACATTACCACCTCCTTTTCTCACTGATGTGACAACAATTAATGTTAGTACCCGTTTAATCCCACCGGCAACAATTGTTGCCAGTAATTTTTTTTTAAACTTCTGGAAACTCTAAGAGTCTTGTTTTGGCTTTAGGTGCCTAATGCAAGTTTTAAAATGAAAAAATATCTTGTCTCATCTAAATTGTATCAATTACATGTAACTAGTGTGAATAGTCACATGACCAGGCCTCTTAACTTCCCGCCTGCACCTCCTGAGTGGGATGTCTGGCTCAGACTTCTACAAGAGGAAGTAAGTAAAATACCTTAATTAACACATACAACTGAAATATTTTGTACATATATTTTGTAAATGGTCTACTACTGATAAATAATGAGAATTTTATGCCTGCATGCATATTTTGAACACAAGAAGAATAAATGTTAGCACGGCAACATTTGTTGCCGCTAGCATAATACATAGGCTGTGCAACAACTGCACTGTGTATGGATGTGAGAAGTGTGATGTAGCACTCCACATTGAGTGCTTCAAGATTTTTCATGGAGAGTGAAATGTAACAAGTAAGCCATTGAGCTGTGCTTAGTATCTAATAGTATCCTGCAGTATGCACTGTTCTTACACCTTTTGCACTGTATTTGTGGTACACTAATTAGGCTACGTACCTGCACTGATTTGATTTTTTGATGAATAATACTGTTCACTCATCTTTTGACCATGATGTTACGGGTCAGTAAATGTTAAGTTAATATAAGCTACTGCCACAATGTGAATTTATTTATTATTCTCTTAGCTCTACATTTTTTAAACTGTTTTATGAGACTGAAATACAGTAATTCCATTGTTGCCACTGAAGGCATTGAAAGTTCACTTCAGTATGCATTGCCATTGAATCTTTATGGTTCTGATAAAGTTCTGAACACATTTGTAAACATGCCTAATTATAATATACATATATATGTATTACACATGTTAGTGTTATTCTTATTTTCTCTGTGTGTAAATAGATCAAATTGAAGAATTTGTGAAAATTCTGACTATGCTGTTTCCCACTGGCAACAATTGTTGCCGAGTATAAATCCTAGATTTTCACCAACATAACCAACATGAAATGAAAAAAATCATACATATTACTTGTTAGGAAGGTCTAAGGAGTGAAATGTATGCATTTATTTTTCAGGGAAAAATTTGGGATTAAACGGGTTTTAATTACAGCAATATTTTCACTTTAACCAAGTCAAATGATGTGGCGAATAATTGGTTTGTTATCCTCCCTTGTATTCAGTTCAGCTTTTTTTAAAGCCTTGATTTAAAGCAAACTGAGTTTAGATTAGATTAAACAAAACTTTATTCTAGAATACATGCACTAAGAAGTCATTGAGTCTGGTGGAAAGCTTTGTCTGGTGGTGCATGGCCAACCATCTGCAGCTCAGAGTCACTATGACACTGAACTGGCAGTGCATTGAGTAAGAAGTCACTATCTGTCAGTGTTCAGGGTGAGGACGTGATCCTACAACTGTCTTGTACTGCACACCAGCAGCTAACTGGACTTAAAAGGTGGATACACAAGAAAATGCAGAGTACATGGTCCTTCTTCTTTCATGCTTCTACCAATCGCTTGTGGACAGCAGGGTGTTCGATGGGATGCTGTGCTGGGGAAAGAGCATCAAGGCTGGTGATGCAGGCAGGATGAACAAACTGGTGACAAATGTTGGATCTGTTGTGCTGAGCCTTGGCAACACTGGATGTGGCAGCAGAGGGGATGATAGATTATGGTTATTCAAGCGAACACATCTTGAAATGATTAGCTACTGTCAGACACTCAACAACAAACACACTGATTAGTGTGCAAAAAGTGGGGAGCTAATTGGTCTCTTGTCATTGGTCTCTTGAGTTGTCCAAATGAATTTGAACAAGACTGTTCAGTTGCAAATTTGAATTTTGCCTCTGAGAGCACCATATTTCGCCGACCACTTGTTTTTCATCTTCCCTCTTTCCCTGGAGAAACATATTCAACAGGGAAGCAAGAAGTGGAAACAGTAAGCCAAAAAATCGCCTCATCCAGTCAAACCAGGAGTCTTCGGAAAAGGGGAGGCTTTGTCAAGGCTACCATCAGCCTCAGCGCAGGTTCACAGTCGGGGTACTACTGTAACTTTCAGTGCTGTGCTTCTACCCAACAAAAAAATAAGCGAAACAAAGTGCTCACTTGATAACCCCCAATGACATACACATAATCATACACTCAACCCTGTGATATTTTGATGCAGAGGTTAGGCAGTTGTAGTAGTGGTTGTAGTAGAAGTGATTATTAATGATGTTTATCCGTGAGTGGAGCAGAAGGAAAGCATAGGAGTGGCCGTCTGGCTGGCAGGGTGCTTCACATCCCACACAGAGCAGAGCACAACATAATGTTGAACACATGAACGAATGCCGTCGCCAGCCTACTGAGGTGCTGACGTCGATTCTGTTCTCTTGGTGGCTCACACATGAAGACACGTGCCTGGTACACAGACACTTAAAGATACACTTAAGACACACTGGCAAACACAATCACTGGTTGTACACACGCATGGTCTCTCTCTCTCTCTCTCTCCCTCTCTCTCTCTCTCTCTCTCACACACACAAACACACACATACACACACACAAAACCACTAACACAGTAACACGTAAACACAGAAGCCTAATCAAATTTATGAATGTGTCCATATGCTGTTAACATCATTAAAAAAAAAAAAAAAATCAGTAATCCACGCTTCAAAGTGTGTTTATTGTACATTCTAGACTGATACAGTATTTAATCAGGGGGAAATCAGGATGTGATTGTCCATAATAACATATTTTATTTTTATCTCTAAGCTGTACAATGTGCAGCACTGAGAAGAGAACAAGCATACGCACGCATGCAGCTCCTCATGCAATATAAACAAAGGGCATCTGGTGATTTATTTTACAATTTTATTTTAACAAAGTTTCTGGCTCATAGTCAGGGGATACGGCTGCTCCTAAAGACATGTGGATATGCATTTCAGAGACTTTAATTTTCTAAGATGTGAAAGGTCAAAACCAGGAAAAGACTTTCAGGAGAATATTGTGCAAAGATAAAGTTCAAATGTAGAACCTGCATTTACAATATGCCATGGATGGGCGTCATCAGTCAGATAACTTGGATATCCAAAATTCAGGATAATATATCAACAATATCAGCAATAATTATGATTACTATTACTATTATTTGAGAGCATTATGACAATTGAATATACGTATATTATATTCAATATACGAGTATACAAATATATTATTATACGTATAAGGTATAATTACAAAGACAAACCTTGTAAGAGCTTAACAAAATGAGAGGTATTCTGGAGGTATTTTGATTGATTTGAAGTTTTTATTTAAGTAGTTAGTAATTCATTAACTATTTTTTCAGAATAACACATAAACCTCCAAACCCTCAATGATTTCATGCTCAAAGCGTATTTTGACAAATTAACATATTCTCATTTCTTAATATCTTTCTTTGCGTGCATCAAGTAACTTTCCATTTAAAAAACTATCCTTTAAATTTACAAGATTTTAACTTTTTAAACTTTTTTCTTTCTAAACACTACTTGCTGAAGTTTCTTTCCACTTAATGTAACTTGCTTGTATTTGATAAATCTGTCCCTCAGGTTGGCCACAGGTTGTGAGATTCAGACATCCTGCGTGCTGGATGAACAGATGGTGGCCTGGATGGTTGGCAATATTTATCTACTCATTCCTTTTTCCCATCAGCCCTTTCTGCTTCTCATGAGTCACAGCACCTCTGCGCAACCTTGAAAATATATATTTTTTACACCAATATGGAAAATAAAACCCAACGCCAAGTTTATTGTTGGAAAGAAAAGGACACATATTTGGGTAACAGGATAAATACAAGCTGTTCTGGTCATGCTGTGCTATTAAGAGGAAGAATTGGTTTTGAGTTGTGTAAATCATTTAATTCAGAGCTGAACATATATTCAGGCTCAGTTGTCAATGTGCTGGAGTGAAGGCAGTATTATTCATGTGTCGGAGTATTTTTGCTAAACCATCATTTATGAACACACTTTCACTGTCGTCTGTTGTTAACATGTTCATTCCTTTTAATTAAGTTGGATTATGTCACATCTTTAAATAACTATAAGCCACAGAAAGATGTGTCAGAAGAAAACAAGATGGTGTGTTGACAGACCACCAGACAGAAAACCATGAAAACACACACACACACACACACACACACACACACACACATTTTTTTATGTTCCAATAAATGATGCTTCTTTTCCTGTGTCACCCATGGTAAGAGTGAGTCATCTGTGCTGATGAACAAATGATTTATATTACTACTTGCATCTCATGTATTGCTTGCTCTATGTCAATAATGGAGTTACTAACCTGATCATGCAACTACAACTATGCAACTATGTTAGTTATATGATTAATTTTAATTCTTTAATAATAATTCTTAGAAATAATTCTTTGCTGTTGCCTCCACTTGCACTGACTTCAGCCTGCTAACTAAGTGACTCACGACGTAATCACACTCACGAGAGTGATGTCACTACAGGAAATTGGAGGAAATTGATATCCTCTAACCGTGAGCCTGGTGTGTGCCAACATCAGTTTGTCTGATGACAGAAAAAAGGCCTCAACCCTGTTTTCCTAGTTTTTGCCATCATGCTGATGTATTCTTGCATCAGTCATTGAGGTGCTACATCCCTCACAGTTTGCAGGTATTTGCAGTACACACATTAGCAGATTCCTTGTGTTGAAACATTTTTGCAGTTTGTGCCGTCAAGTGGAAGATGACAAGAGTACAGTAAATTCCCAAATAATCTAATTGTAGTTAAAACTAGGTTTCTTTCTTTTGTTTTTCCCAGTCAATAAATCATATTTAAATCCAATGCGACATGAATGCAGCATAGGATACTTGAACTCGATAACAAGCTAAAATAGTTATATTATCTGTAAAATACTGCAGTATCTGTAATTCTGTGATAAACTGCAGTTTCAGGGTGTAGGCAAGTCTTACTGAGGTTAGTGTGAGAGTGTTATGTTCAAAAGGACATGTTTTTCCGTACATATATTCAGAATCTGAACCACCACTTTATCCTAAAATGTTGGTTAAAAATAAAAGGATTTTTTGTATACCACACTTATCCATATTTGACAATCACAAATTCTGGTCCTTTTCAAGGGGCTGTAAGTCCTGGTAATTAAACTGACAACTTCTCCAGGCAGCATTAGCATCACCAGGGGAGGTCTGGAGCTTGGCAATTACTAACTCAGGACACCGAGTTTTATCCTGTCTGGAAAAAAAAAACATGTCAGTGATTTTCTCTAGCTGCTCTGGTAGAAAATTATATTTGAAATTACCTGCCAAATTTTGAGTTAACCTTAACTTCCCAGGGTAATTTTATTCCTGTCTAAACCTGAATCAGGTTTTCCACGCATTTAAAGATTTTTCACACTCAACATCTTGATTACAAGGGCCTTGTGACCAGTGGCAGGGTAGAGCAGTTTACAAGGAGATGGAAGAAAGTTTTCTCTGTTTTTTTTTTTTTTTTTTTTTTTTTTTTTGCTACAGCTGATGTTGTGTGGTGTGTTCCAACATCACCATGGTCTCCTAGTAAATTATTTTACCATCTGGGTGACTGACTGAAATTTCTAATGTGTGCTGGCAAAATCCAATTACCAACTTCCCCTGGTTATACTAATGCTGTCTGGAGTGGGTTTTAGTGACTCAGCCAAAATGTACAAAGCACAGCACGTCAGATTCATATTTGGACGGAAATATAGTTCTCAAATCCTCTCCATCAGTATTCCTAATTTCACTTTGCCTTTGAATGTAAGAGATCAGAGCTGTGCAGTGACTTCCCAAATAATATGACTTGTCTTTGTCAGCTTTTGAAGATGCTGACAAACAAAATAATGTTTGGAGGAAAGAGGCAGGGATTACTGTGTTCCTGGTGTGTAACTTTACCCAAAGCAGCCAAATACTGTATACTTCAGCAGCTGGCAACAGCACAGTATCCATTTATCCAGGCATCATCACTTCAAAGTAAATTTTCCAAATTGCATTTCCCAAACTATCATAATAAGGGATTACTTTTATAAAACAATAAACTGTCAAACACATTCTTAACAAAGAACTAAAAACAAATAAATACGCCAACATATTGATATCAGTGCTTTTTAGGGCAGGAGAGTAAATCTGATTTGCAATAAAAGACATTGTTTGTTTATGTCCAGACATTTGCTATAGGAAATGAAAGTCAATATTTTATACATTACAGTAAATGATTTTACAGAAAAAAGTATCACACTACTCTCTCCATTTGTTGTGATGTTTAGCTCTAACAACAGTATGAAATTAAGTATTGGTTAGTAATTATTGATTTATAACATTAGAAAATAACTACGCATTTTGCTGTTCATCGAGACCCCTTTACATTCCATTCTAGAGAAAGGCAACCACACTACTTTATACTGGCCATCTATTGATTCACTGAGTGTTTCATCACTATGTAAAATATGTAAACAGCTGATTTCTAGAAAAACTATTATAGATACATTAGTAAAATTACAAAAAAGACCTATTAGAATAATTAATAAAGTAGGATATTTTGAAGCAACTAATAATTTATTTATTCAACTTAAAACCTTAAAATTCCAGGATATTGTATATATTAAAATATTAGAGATGATATATAAAGTAAAAAATAATACTGTTCCAAATACTATTCAATATTTCTTTAATTAAAGAGAGAGCAATTATAATTTAAGAGGTTATTGTATTTTTGAACGTATGAAAGTTAGGACAAATGAAGTCTAGATGTACTTCGGTTGTGGGTGTGAAATTATGGAATGGACTCGATGAATTTAAGACTTTCACTTCTCTGACAAAGTTTAAAAAATGCCTTAGGTATAAGATCATACAGGAATACTAAGTTGAGATGGTAAATGTGTTTTTGTTATTGTTGATTGTTGTTCTTTTGTTCAATGTTGAATGCTAGATGCTGTACATATGTAATGTAATAGAAGCAGTGAAACAGGTGTAAAGGATAGGCACAAAAATAAGCTTTTGCTTCTAGCCTAATCCTTTTTTTGGTTTTTTTATGTGTTTATTGTGATTGTTGTACTGTGTGCAATGATTGATGTACAAACCAAAACCAAAAATAAACCATTCATTCATTCATTCATTCATTTCCGTCACTCAAACTGATCTGAGGAGAGCTATCAGGAAGTTGTCCTGCAAAGGTCACATGCAGCAAGCATTGTGTTCATAATGCATGCAGAACAGAACGGGCACGCAAACACATTCATGTTCATAGTAGCTATTTATGTACTGCCCTCTCTGAAAATGTGCGTACGTTGATTCAAGTAAGGTAAACCAGCCCCTTTTGAAATGTGTCAGATGTTAGTATCATTACACAATTTGGCTACTTGCTTGAATTATCACAGGTAATGCACAGCGCTTCAGGTAACCATGAACTCCACAAAAACACCATCATCTGTGCCAGGTCTGGTCTTGAGGCAGCCTAAATCTTGTTTCTTCTCATAGGAATATTAGCAAATTCACAGAATCAGCTAGAATTTGCCAGTCTCTGCCAACCCTGAGATATGACTCCACAACAATGCTTCATCGCTTTATGGCCCTTTTCCACTAGTATCTACTCGGCTTCACTCGACTCAACACTACTCGCCTTGACACGGTTTGGGTGGTTTTCCATTACAATTGAGTAGCACCTCACCGTGGGTGGAGTTGTCATAACAAGGCGGCACACCGTTCAGCTCCCTCTGGATTCTTTGGGCCGCCACCAAGCACAGAAAAGTCTCCACCTCGTCATTTGACCGCGGTAAGGGTTTGCTTGCCATTTTCCGACTTTGCCAACTTCAGTGATGATCAATGCGCACGGTCGCTGTTGCCGTTTTTTTTTTTTTTTTTTAATGCGGGGTTTTGTTTTCGTGCAGGAGTCGCTCTCGTCACTCCCTGTCCAATCAGTTGCCTGCACGGCATTTACGTCACATTTTTGGCTCGACTCAGCTCGACTCAGCTCGCTTGGAATCCCCGCTGAGTAAGTCCTAAAATGGGACCTGCTACCAGGCACTACCACCTAATGGAAAAGCTCTCAAACCAAGTAGAGTCGAGCCGAGTCGAGCCGAGTCGAGCCGAGAAGGTACTAGTGGAAAAGGGCCATTAGTGCACTTTGCTGGCTCCTTCTGCTGTTGAATTTGCTCCAGAGCCATCTTTCTTTTCCCCAGTAAGCCAAGCCGTACACCCACCCACCCCTTATGCACATGTCAGTGTGCGGTGACCAAATATGGCATTTCAGTCATTTAATGAGCAAAGGTGCCTCTGCACTGCATGAGCGAGTACAACTGAGGTCATTTTCTCTTTGACAGCTGGCTTGATGTTTGATGGCAGTCTTCACGTTCCCGTGGTCTACAGCCAGAGATGTGGCTAATTAGCCTTCCTCTAGAGATATTCCTTCCACCGCTCTGATCGAGGGTTTTGACCCGGCTAATTTGCGGTGGAACAAAGAAGGTCTAATGAATGAATAAAAGATTGGAATGAAGGATATCGGACATTTTTTTCTTATAGGATTAAATTTAAAGAATAAAGTGTTAAGAGTCTTGAATTTAAAGAGCGGACTTTGGCAGCTTGACCCTCCTCATCAAACCTCATGAGGGCAACATTTGGTAGATTTCAGTGGAGTCTAGATCCTGAAGGTGGTGAGAAGACTGGAGACAGAGAGGAAACCTTGAGCTGTAATCTCTTCAAGAGACAAAGGCCTTAACACTGCACTGAAATGACAGCCTAAAAAAAACAAACAATCAACAATTTTAGATTCTGGTGGTATCACACTGACTGGTTTGCAGAGCAAGAGAATTGAATGGTGCAGGTATTAACAGAGCATGCATATCATGACAATGTTTGTAATTATTTAGCAACATGGGAAAATTACAGTGTCAATGAGAAAAGTGATTTTCCCAACAGAATTTTCACTACAGCTCAATTTGTTGTGATTTGAGGCATTTGTTTGGGCGGATTTTTGTTTAAATCAACAAGCTACAACTTAATGTAGGTTGACTTGCCATGTTTCGTGCAGGTTCATAAAAAAGGTGAGGCTTGATAGGGAAACACAATGCCTAATTGAAGCTGTCGTTCTTCCCGGTATGAATAAAGCTTGTCACTGTTTAAACAAGTTATGTGAAAACTGTTCAGCCAGTATCTCTCAATTATGTAATTAAAAGATTCTACATCAAATCAAATGAGCATGTACACAATAAATAAATAAATAAATAAATAATTTAAAAAATCATCCATCAATCATAAAATCATTTTTATTTATTTATTTATTTATTTATTAAGAGGAGGTTACTAAAGATATTTCAATCTTTTCTTTAAGGGCTATACGTCATCTAGCATACAGTAACAACCAGTGTGCCTTGTCTTTTTTTTTTTTTTTTTTTTTTTTTTTTTTAAATTTCATTCAATCTAAACACGTTGTTTTGGTAAAATGCTGCATGTAATACCCTGCAAACAATGCACTGCTTCCATTTTTCAAACAGCCTTTGATACAGTTTTCAAAGAGCTCTTTAATAACGTCTGCTGGAAGTTAACGAGCTCTGGAACCAGATTATTGAAAACATCTGCAGAGTATCATCCTATTCTTTCATTTACCGTGTTCCAAACATAGAGCAGTGATGGTTGGGAAAAAAAAGAACAAAGGACTCTAAAAGGAGAAGGAAAAGAGATGGCACCAAGTGCAGGAAAAGGACATTTGAGGTGGAGCCGAACTCTCTGTCATAGCCTTATCTGGCTTCTAATGTATAATATGTATGAATGACAGATTTGTGCACTTTACAGGTGATACTTGCTATTCATGTTGAGTTTATACATACTGCAATGTAAGCACTGCTTTTCTATAGTATCTAGGCTACCTCACCTGGAAAATGGAGGCTGAATATACACGTGGAAATTTTATATGTGTCTCTGCACTGTTACATCTTACCTCCCTGCCCTTGCAACATCAGTTTACTGGATAATGTAAGAGCACTGCAACCTGTTGTAATTCTCGTTATAAACAAATGACTCTTTACAGGCTTTACAGTCCATTTCCTGTAGATATCTTGATGGGGGTGCGATGAGAGCAATCTAAGCCTAGGTAAAATCGGTGCTGCACTGAGAAGAGGAAGACTATAAATGTTGTTTGATGCAAGGACACTTCTGCAGCCACTGATTTTAAATTTACACATCCCATCTTGCTCTCCCTGTCCTTTCGCCTGTGGTGTTTACAAAACAGTTTTTAACAGAGTCAGGTCGGTTACTGTAACTGTAGCATCTGAAATGAAATATAGATGAGTCTTACAATGACCAACTCAAAAAAGGTTGATGTTGCAGTTTACACTGAATTGATCTACTGTATCTGGCTATCTACTGCAATCTAATCTGAGCTGCACTCAAGATTACTAATAGAATCCCCACGTTGTCCCACTGTGCATTTGTGATGGTGACCTGCAGGATATTCCCTAATTAAGCAGCAGTTTATCTGCATGTAATCTGAACTCTGCTGCTCCCTCGATGACCAGCTGCTTTAGTCTCTTCTGTAGGGAATACAGTCACATCAGGCTACTTTGCTTGTTACCATTTTTAAACATAGTGCTTGACATTAATACAAAGTTAATACAAAGTTAAAAACTAAAATATATCACTGTGGCTTATCACAAATTTAAAATATTTTCTCATTAAATGTATGAAAAATACTAAAGATACCAATAAATGTATCTAATTTAAAGGTGTTTTCACAAAAACTTAGCTGATGCAAGGCCACTATTTATTACATCCACCAACAGAGCTAGATGGATATTATGTTCTCGCCACATTCAGTTTGTTTGTTTCTCTGTTTGTTTGTTTGTTTGTCAGCAGGATCTCTCAAAAGCTGAAAGGATTTGGAAATTGGTACAAATGTCAGTGATGCAACAAAGAAGAACTGACTAACTTTTCATGCAGATTCACCAAAGGGGGGTGTAACAGCCGGAGGGATTTAATTTCAGCGAATATCCAACATGTGCAACTTGCATATCTTGACAGTTGCATTGTGTTGGCTGTCCAGATATTACTGTAATGGCTTAAGTTTATATAGTCATATTTTCAATTTCTAGGATAAAGTCATAACAAATAAATAGTTCCTCGTGTACTCTTTTAGGCCCAAATGCAGCTTAGGTCAAGTGTAGCCTATCAGTGAGGAGCAATCAGTGAGTGAGATGCTGCTCCTGTCTCCCACAGTTACTGTTACCATGCCAATCATTTAGGGTGGCTGGGTTGGTGGTTACACATGTGGCTCACTGGACAGATGTTCCCAGCTAATGACAAGCAGCTAGGTACATCTGCTGGCTTGCTGTTTTCACTGTTTGCCACTATCATGATCAGTTGTTTCCACAAAGGGGATTTTAATGGTATTTTCTGTTTGCTTAGCTGGCTCACAGCAAGGAAACTGGGTGGGTAGGTTGGTGGGGCTGACAAAGTGACAAAGAGCCTTGCTTTGAATCCAAGACTTTGTGTCCTGGCTGACTGAGCCAGCTCCCTTGGTTTTGTCTTCATAGATTTTGACCTTATTGGTGGATAGACATTCTTGCGTCAATAAGTATTGAAGTATTGCATTTACAGATCAAAATATTCCGGCGAATCACTGCATTAAACATAAGGAAAGGTTATGATGTCTTTAATATATATAGCCAAGGACTGATCATAATCCTGTGAAGCCCCTGGCACAAGCATCTCTGGAGGCCCTCCTCCCACCCCAGACAGAACGTGCACACACACTAGAAAACTATAAGAGTCTGATGTCATGGGTATTGAATTAGATTAGCAGGTGGGCCCTTTTGGGAAAGCAGTAGTCTGCTGGGAGTTAAAGCTTGGGTTGGGGGTTGGATGGTTTCAATAGATGTCAGTACTGAGCCTACCCACAGTGCTCTGTAACTCTTGTAACGTCTGAATTATACTCCACACTCTCTGTGGGTAAGTATTGAAGGTGTGTCCTGTCAAATCCAAATCTTTGCATTGCACTCAAGCCGACGGTTAACTGTCTGATTTGCAGGCCGACTCAAGTTACTGTTTGCATTAACACACGGGACTTTGGAGCAAATTGTAGAATTGGATGTTTCACTCTTCTTTTCACAATGGGAGGCTTTGTGGGAGTGCAATATTGCTCATCTGCACATCTCCAAATGTGTTTTGTTTTGTTTGGTTTTGTTTTTGTTCTATTTGTTTTTATCCATTTATTCTTACTTTGTATTTCTCAAACAACACTGCGCCATTCCCAGAACTAAGGAGTAGGTGAGTGGATCTGCTGGCCTTGGTAATTGGGCATCCTGTGCCTTTGGTCCATTGGTCTTTTAGAAAATGAAAAGAGAATGAAAGTCTAAGTTACTGTATGAAAAAGCATAATTCAGTGAAATGTAATGAAGGGCACTGCAACTTAATATTAAAAAAGTAAAAACTGCAAGGAATGTTTTAGCTGCCTACTCTCGATGTACAAGCACAAATTAAACATCATGTATCTTGTCTTACAGTTCATAAATAAATAAATATATTTTTTTGACCCCCAGTTTTCCACTTAAACAAAACAAACAACACCCTGCAATTAGAAGAGGTTTTCTCAAACACTCTGTGAATCTAAATCTAAATCTAAATCAAAGGAAAATATATTTCTCATAAATCACCAAACAATGTATGTGTAAACTATAACCCTAAAATCAGCTTGTTGCCTATGAAACATAGATCCATAATAGCACTACTTCGTGCATAGGATAAGAAATTAACCATTTCCTGACCTGTATCTGCAAGATTATTCAAAAAAAAAAAAAAAAGCTTCTGTCACCCGAGACAATATACTGTATTAGCTCTTAATCAAAGCATACTATTTCAGCTAATCATGCTTATTGTCATAGCTCACATACATTAAGCATGGCAAATTATATCATCAGCAGCATCAGCACCATAACCCTCGGTCAAATGTATTTTAATAAAACCACTGTATGCATCAAGAGACCTTCAGGCAATTAGAAGGAAAACTGGACATAAAACAACATTTATATTACCTATAAAACTGTGCTCTTGAGGCTGTATAACTTTCCTTAATTTTGATTTGGTGGCACTACAGTTGGTGAAAATGTTTCCACTGGGATCTCTGGCTTGAAGCCAGACTGTGAGGAACAGCAGGAGAAAGGCTCAGCCACCCTCAAGTGACATCTAGAGGTTATGATTGGAAACTGCACAGAACTTTTAAATGTCTGCATGAAATTTATTGTGCCAAAGAAGTGAAAGTGGAGTGAAGATGTGTGAAATTTTATTTGATTTCAAGAAGATGTTTTTTTTTTTTTTTTTTTTTTTTTTTTTAAGAATTTTATCAGCATCAGGCCTGAACAGTGCAAGATAGTGACTGCTCTGCCTCTGAGTTTAACCCTGTCTCTTGAGTTAGGGTAAAAATAATATTGATGTGTTTCAGATGTATTGACCCACTTACAATTTTATCTTTATTTCTTTATCAGGAAGAAATAGCAACAGTGCATTTTTTTTTAACACTTCAATTTTCTGTGCTGCATAATGAACTTGGAGACGGCAGCAAAAGTCTGGCACAAGTTTCCAATCCAGTTCAGCTTGACTGAGCCTGTGCTAAGATGTCATACATCTGTGGTGGGGACAGTCCTATCCATCAAGGGCACGTGAGACTGCTGATCATAGTGACATACAAAACTACACACACACACACGCACACAAATGACACTCAATCACATACAATGCATGCATAGCACATTAACACGTGCATGCATGCACAAATGATTGTGTGCACTGACACCCCACCCCCCACCCCACGCACACACAGACTTACAAATAGGTGGATCCAGGTGGGTCAAGTCACTAGCACAGGCAGTCACTAAACAATGGGTACAGCTGTGTCACATGAGAAGACAGATTGTACTGTGTATTCACACGTGTAGAGGAGGCGGTCATCACGGGACTCACGAAGCTAAGATGGTATGTGTATGTACTTATGTGTGTTTGTGTATCCCTGTCAGTCACACCCAAATCATTTATTTATTCCAGTGTGTGTATGTGCATATTTGTGTGTTTGTATGTCTCTAAATGTATAGTCCTGTCATACTCGCATCATCTGTTTAGGCCAGTGTGAAAATGTATGTGTGTGTGTGTGTGTGTGCAAGAAAGAGAGTGTGTGTATCCGTGGAAGCATGTTCCTGTGTACATTATAAATATTTACACATGTCACTGATTGTCAAGAAGTGAACCACTAATCATGCAGTCAAACCTGTGAATTAATTAAACCCATCAAAACACACAACATATCTAGCATATCACTCATCACATAATGAGAAAAGCAGTTCAGTTAAAAAAAATAAAATTAAAAAACCTCCCTTCATTTTTGAATGTTATTAAGATTTAAAAGCGACAGTCACAGCCTGTTAACTAAAGACAAACAATGATGTGGCTTAGCGTCACCCACTGATGGCAGTGTAGAAGCTGGGGGAAGAGATCAATGCTTAGGTGGGGGAAAATAATGAAAGTCCTATTTGGATGTTGCACGTGCGAGGAGAGGTGTTCATACATGTGCATTCCATTTTTGAAGGCATCACATGCCAAACCCATCAGGGAGAACACTGAGGTTGGAGGGCATACTTTCATCACACTGTGCATGGAAACAGTGGTGAGATGTCAGAGATGGCGCTGTCACTGGGCAATTTGGCCAACGTAATGCGCTTGACTTTAATGGAGCATCACTTGAGCTGTACTGGATCACAGATTAGTAATCCATTGTGCGGCAAGAATCATTTACAATCATGCCTGAATGGCCTGGGAGACTGAACAAAGGCTTTCATACTATCTATGAAGCGCAAATATAACGGTAAAAGGTACGCACATGGTGAACAGGTAAGCTGACCCAAATGCAGACCACGGAGGCAAGGCTGAGTTTCTGAAGGATTTACTGAAGTTGGCTGACAGTAGCACAGGTAATCACAAGGTAGCAGGAACAACAAACAAGCTCTGGGCTGGAGACAAAACCAAAGATAACAACAAACCATCAAAGACAGAAACAGAAAAGACAGAAAACTTAACTTAAATACAAACTCAATTAATCAGGAAGCGATGGGCTGACAAGGGAACAGACAGGGAGCTAATTGGCTGGGAGAGGGCAAATAATAGGTAACACAGGGCCAAGGCTAATAAGACAGTGAGCAGGGAGGAAAAGGGGTCTTTGTGCCCATAACTGTGGATGGTTGTTCACTGTCCTAAATAAATACATTTTTTACATTGTATATGCATATTGTATATGTTGATCATTTTTTACTACACAATGCTTTTTCTAACCATTTTGAATCAACAAATACCCAATATTACAAAGAGACTAAAACTAACACTGAAACTACTCCAAAACTAAGCAACTAAGCAATACGAGAAGGACAAGATAACAACCAAAACCATAGAGAATTTGGGGACTGTGACACATGGAGCCCTTTCTGCTGAGTAAATATGACAGGTGAGTATAAAGTGAGTAGAGTTAATCTAAAATAGGAATTTTCCCAACAGGTTCAGTAGAACAGATGAGGGTAAAGGCAGTATTAGATTCAGTAGTAAGCATAGAGTTTTTTGCATCAATCAACATTTCTGTTGATTGAGAATTGAGAATTCCTTCTTGCAAAAATAAATTGATTGATAAATGAAAGGACTGAATGAAAAGACTGCAGTATCCATAATCGACAATGTCAGATGAAATTAAGACCTTATAAATTAAAACGTAACACAACTCAGTGACTTTTAAGGCTTAATATTAATAAAAATGAAGTTTAAGACATTTTTATGACACCCTGGTCTTTGCCAAGGCTAGTCATGTACTCAGAACTAATGACGTTAACCTCAAGAGGCAAACATTGGAAAAAAGAGCCAGTTGGCGGGAAGCTCTGTCCTCCTGGATGCTCATTAACCTTTTCATTATACACAAGAGAGATATCTTTGGCTCCATACACTGTGACGTCGAACACATACTGTTGAAGAGGTTACTTGAGAACAAGCAATACACTTTCAAGCTTAAAATATCCCTCGAAAGAAAGGTAACTGGGAATGAGGGACAATGCAAATCTATAACTGTAAAAACAGCTAATTCGTCTCCTTGGAGAAACTAAATGATGAAGCAACCAAATAAAAATCATTTGGCTGATGAATCTCTTTTCTAAGACATCTCTCTCTGGGCTTCGCCTTCCTGTCATCCTGAACAGGAACAATTGGGTAAAGACAAATAGTATCTTCATATGGGAGCCCATCCACCACCATCACCACCTTTTATCATATAACTGGACAAAAGCAAACCATATGTCACAGGTTTCTTTCTGAGTAAATTATGCTTTTTCAAAAGGAAATTATTACATCTGAGTCATATCAGAGGATAAAGGAAATGGTAATATCATCTAGAAGCATCTGGTTTGGTAAAACCCAAGGCCAGCATCACCCTCAAATATGAATTTAATGTCAGGGAAGACATTATCTCTGATCATGTACAAGTTGCTGACAAATTTAATGATTTCTTCATTAAAAATCTTGCCATAAATGCCCCCCCATTTTAATATTAATAAGAATAATATAGCTTCTGATGAAGATGTCAACTCATTTGAGATCAAGGAAGATGACTGATCAGTTGTCTTGAAAGCTAGCAATGATTTAAAAACCACTTTCTCTAAGGATATATATAGCCTCTAACTTGGCTGAAGGAAGTGCAGTAGGTGCAATGTTCCTGGGTTTAAAAAGAAGGAATATATCCCAATTTCAAATTTTTCATTCCAATTTCAAAACTCTTAATGAAACACTCTGGTTTTTTTTTTGTTTGTTTTTTTTTTTTTTTTTTTTTTTTTTTTTTTACAAAAGTTAAACAGGAATCCCGCATGGAGCTGTCCTGGGTCCCATGCTTTTCAGCTTGTATATTAATGACCTACCAGAAATATGGTCTGGTGTATGCTCTGCAAAACATCTTTTGCTCACTGACCTACTGATGGATGAAAACTCTTAGAATTTGTTTATGATTGTTTGCAGTGTTTAACCTAATTAATAATCTAATTGTAAACCAATCATACATTCTTTTACCAGTGGGCGGCTCTGTGAGACTGCGCATACCGTAGGGAAACTGCTGACCCAGGAAGAGAGTCCAGCATGATAGCCATGCATACTACTAATATTAGCTGCCGCTGGGAGACTTCAGTAGAGCTGTTGAACAGTTCGCTCGTCTCCTGATTCACTCGCCAACACAACAGGAGCAAAGTCCGTGAACTCACTAACTGATTACTTGAAATTTGCAAAATTCAGCACTTTTAAGAGAGCTATATCAAATCAGCAAAAAACCTGGCCTCATGTCGATATTTTATTTATTTATTTTTCTTTTCCTGCTCTGCACAACTATATCATTTGCTGATTTTCTGTAGTTATGTTACAAATAATTTGATGATTGAGTGTTGCAAATTAGCATCCACTGTAAGCACTATGATACTTGCATCCAACAGCTGTTCATTCTGTGTGCACAGAATCTGTCCCTTTCAAATAAGCAATACATATATAAATATAAATAAGGATCTGTTGACCCCATATTCATAAAAAAAGAACTCCGAGTGTGAACAGAAGCTGCAATCAGCTTTCTGACACCAATTTCTGCAATTCATTTTCCAAAAGCATTCCTGGTCCACAGTTAAGAGATGTGATTAAACCAGCCTCTTGAGTTTGTCATTTCTATGCGTGCTTGCACAATGCAAATAGGACCATGTGTCTGTAATTGTCTCGTGATTTCTTTTGAGGTGGCACATGCATTGAAAAGAGGGATAAAACTTATTGATGAAAACCAGTGTGTATGTATAGGCCTATTTTTTTTTCTCCCACTGCAATTTGTTTTTAGTTCTAGCTGATTCTACCTGCTTCAAATACAACATCCATTTGGTAACTTATGTATGGATTTATTTATTTATTTTTAATGTGTGTGGAGTTGTTTGTGACAAAACCAAATGAACACAAATTAATGAGAAAATGGAAAGAAGAAAAGTGAAATCTTTGTGCTCAGTTTGGCTCAACTTGGTTTCATTCTCACCTCTATCCACAATTTTTCAAACCTGCTGCAAACTATGTCATTAAATTATCATTAACATACCTTACGTGCTATTGTCAAGCTTGTATTTCTTAGTTTATGGGGCTGAACTGTACAGTAGCCCATTGAGTTTGTGGAGGTGGATTCCTGACTGACGTCTCAGAGAGCTGGCCACCACACAAAGCCACATTGTTTGTCCTTCCTTCCATAACGCACTAAGCAGTAAGTGCCTCCCTTCCTCTCCCATTAGAGCACACCAACCCTGCTACACACCCTGTTAGGCCTGCCCCTGGCACTGTGTTTATTTGGCACAGTGCAGACACACAATGCAATTCATTTCACCATAGCTATTAAACTGAGGCAAGAGAAGGATATGAGTCACTTTTCAGCAAAGGTAACATTCCTCCATTAAGCATAGCATATTTTCAACTGGGCCACTTATATTAGTGCATTTCTATGTGTTGGGTTTAATGTGAAGTAACCCTTTGAGGCTAAAATCCTAAGCAGTGCAATAAAATCATCTGTTGCGATTTGCAACGTGTGTTTTTTTTTATTATTATTATTATTATTTTTTTATTAATTGGTGGAATGGCCCTTTATGTTTGGTAGTATTTCTGTGTGTTTCCATAGACTGCAAATGTCCCTCAGCAGTAGTTCCTCATGATGAATACTGCCCACTATGATATTATCAAGGCAAAGGGTCTGCAAACTACGCATTAATAATTTTTACACTCAATTTGATTTCATAGCAGAAAATGCAAATGTACAAATGTAAAAACAGCTAGTTACTGCCTGCACAGAACTTTAAAGATGAAACAACATCAGAAATGTGGCAGTAAAAAGGACAAGTAGCATGTGTAAGAAGCAACAATCCCAGTGTCAGCCACTGTTTACTGTACATGGGCCTTGCTTAGATAAATTCTGATCTGTGTTTTTTTGTATGATGGTGTATTCACATTACTACATGAGCCTGTACATTTTCCTTGGAAACATACTGTCTGTTACTCCTATCTGTAAACATGATCTACATGTAAAAGTGTTAAGTGATTGCTGCCTTGACTTTTTCATTGCAAATCTGTCGGCAGAAGGAGATCTAGTTAATAAATTATTCTGGGCAAACAGAGGGCAGAAAGTGGGTCAGCAGGTGGGTTCAGGTTCAAGCTCCTAATCTGACTTGACTGTGTTGATATAACACTCACTCATTTGTTGCAGTTCTTTTCATTTGGCATTAACCTGCACTACCTTCTGAATGTAAATAATGGAATTATATCACAGTGATGCCCTGTTTTTATTTTGTTTCATGACATGTTTCTGGGGTGGCAGATTGTGTCGAACGGTTTGACCTCAAGAGGAGGAGGATAATGTCTACTTTATGACTTCACGGTTTTCTTTCATATTAGGCAAATTAGGCTACTTCATGCACAAAGTCAGGTTAATCTTTAAAGGACCGTGCCAGTTGGATTGACCTCTCGTCAACAGTTGTGATCAACATGTATGAGAGAACACTGAGGTAATTTAGCCCTGACTTATAAACAACCAAGGCATATTCTGTACACACTTATGCAACCAGTGGACAGATACGAGGGATACACCCAAATCCAAATTCATATTTCGCAAGTAACAAATAATGGCTTTCTGGTGAAAAAATTATTCTTCCCAACATTTTTCCAAATCTTAGACTTTAGATTATATATATAATATCTTTACAATCTGGGTTTTCTTGTGAAGGTTTACACTGCTTTGGCTGTCTTTGATATGCAATTGATTCTATTTTGAAGCAGAGTAATGACAGACATCATAAAACAAAATGGGTGCACAAATAATGTAAAACCACCCTAAACTTAATAACAGAACACAAAGACACATTGCAAACGATACACATGCAAACTAAACCAAATAGGGAACACGAGACAAACAGCAGTGAATTGAGCTAAGTAAATGTCCGCCGCCCAAAACTCAGACACTGGTCACCGAGAGAGCCAGAAGTCCGCCACAGCCATGCGCGCGGGAACTACTTTTTGCCAGGGGGTGCTGCGTATGGTGGTGGTGGTGGTGGTGGTGGTGGTGGTGGGGCGGGGGGGGGGGGGGGGGGATGCCGACTGATGGTGCCGCCTGATGTGTCTCGGTGTGATTGCCCCTCTGCAGTTTTACATGTTTTTCGTTTTCCTTGCATTAGGTGCAGTAGATTAATACACGTTTTACTTTCTCCCCCTGTCCACACCCTAAGTGACTGCCACAATCAAGTCATTTTCAAAAGAAAATGACTTTGAAATGTGGTAAAATTAATTTGACATTTATTCCACCCCTCCTCAGCAGGGGGTGCTGCAGCACCCTCAGCACCACCCTTCCCGCGCCCTTGGCCACAGCTAGATTCTTTTGATTTGCAGATATACCTATATAGTTTTAATGAGCAGGAATTAAAGTCATCTTATATTTTCTTTGTGGTTAAAATTCAACATTTCCAGTTTTAGCAATGCCCACTTTTTCCCCGAATGCAGAACTGAATTATTTTGCCCCAAAATAAATACAAATCAAATAGTGGTGCCTCTGCACACCTCTAACAGATACAATCATGTCTTTTGATTAGGAGTCAAAATAAGACTGTGATGGGCCTTTAACTATGCATAATTGATGGTTTGAGCTTGATGAAACAAAAAATAAATACACCAGGAGCAGAACACATGGGTTTGCAAAACAAACCCACTCTCCCAGTATTGACAGCCAAATTTAGAAAGAGGAAAATCAGCTAGAGAGTTCAAGTAACTGTGAGAAACGGCCCAGCAGATTGTTAATTCTCCCTCTGCCACATGTGGCACGTGCCACCCCTCTTTGAATGGAGAAACTCAATTATTCAAGAGAATGTGAAGAACATAATGTCAGCTGCTTCTCGTTCCACTGGTTGGTCCGACAGACATCAGCTGTACGTCGATCACCATGACTCATTTCTCCAGGCTGAAACAACACAGTTGAACTGCTGAAAATAGAGCTGCACCTTAAGACCCACAATCAGTTGCCGTACACCACACTTGTCTTGAGTTATTTCAATTTTCTCATCACATAGTATTTAAATAGCACATAGGTTCAGTTTTCACAACATTTTTTATTTGTAGAGTTTTTGTAGAGTTATGTAAAGATGGAGTGCACATGTTTTAGTTAACATAGTGTGATAAATTCTCTTTAGTTGCATTTCTTCTTTCTTGCATGTTGCCTGTGTCTTTTGGTTCATTTAGCCTCTCTAAGTTATCCCAGTCTATATTTGTTCTGCTGTTCTGTTGACCTCATTCATTTTTGGGGGCCTTTTATTTGTTTATTGCACATGTGTTCTCCTGTTACTGGTTTGTTACCCCACTTTTGAACCTTTTTGGGGGTTAAAAAAAACCCTCAGTTTTCTCACTCTGTCAGTGACTTCCTGTGTTTTTGGCTCATCCGGCCTAGAAGCAACTTCCGAGCTGCCCAGCAAGTTAAATAGGCTGCTGAACATGTCTTCCGCTTCTGTTTCCTGGTTTTAAAATCTGGCCCAGCTGAATTTGTAATTGAACAGTCCTGCTCAAGGGATCTTATTTTCATATCAAAGCGTTAAAAACCCGGTGATATCCTCTCCAGGGTGTGGCTAACTGGTTTTTGCAATTTCCGACACTGGCATTATGTTGGTGATAAACGCTACCATGGCAATATCTGGGGAGAGGGAGTTGGCACGGGTGTTCATGCCACTAGTTGGAGGAATACATTATTAACAGAGGGACTTTGGGCAGATTTCATGCACCAAAGAGCAATCAAATCAGCTTATCTCGTTCCCACTGAAAGCAGTGCACTCCCTGCTACATGAGGTACACTGGAGTTTTCTAATGGAAGAGATCAGACCAGTCTTTTTCTCTTCTCTGCATGCACAGTGTGTGTGTGTGTGTGTGTGTGTGTGTGTGTGTGTGTGTGTGTGTGTGTGCGTGCAGTCAAATCTATGGACTATGTAACAGTCCAGTATATACCCTAATATTTAAAGCCTATAAATAAACCCTATATGTAAAGCCTAATTTGCAGTATTGACACCATCTCATACTGACAACAAAGGGTGCCTTTGGCTTCTTTGTCATTGGTATCAGATGCAGAAGAGAGAGACCAAGTTGTGGTGATTGATGACCTGGGAATGTGATCATGGGCTCCAGGTTCACACCGTCAGTTTATTAAAATAAATAAATCAATCAATAAAACCAGACCAATGATCAAGGCTGCAAATGAATAAAAAGGCTCCTTTGATGGCATGATTGACAATGGCTACACATGTTGTCATAACTACAGTTTTGATTTAGTTTTGATTTTTTTTTTTTTTTTGGATTAGCTAACTGGCCACACAAGAGGAGAATTGTAATCTCATCTGGTGATTTCATCCATTGCAAAGATCCTCTAAAACACTCATCCTGGAAGCTGGCTGCATTCCTGGGAGATGGAGGTTGTCTTCCTCCGATGCCCATATCACATCAACTAGATCGTTAGGTGGGGATCGAAGTGACTGAACTGCAGAAAAGCTGTCGCTGGATAAATTAAATTAATAACTTCTAAATCACACAAGGTCCCCGGTTAAAACTAAACCCTTGAAAATAGGACTAAAGATTATGAACACACACACACACACACACACACACACACACACACACACACACACACCTCCATCAGGCTTATCAGAATCCATGTCTGTGTTTGACTTCCTGTCTCATGATAACTGTAAAAGTGCCTTCATCCTCAGCCTGCATTTTGTGAAAGTGGGTCCCAACCTGTAATGATAGAATGAAGAAAAGTGAATTGATTTGATTGATTCCAACTTTTGCCCTCTGACACGTCTGCTTATTATTATCTTTCTGGGCAGATCTGTTCATCTGCTTACTATGGTAGTGTAACCTCCTCCATCTCCAAATAGTGAGTGGTTAAAGATAAAATAAAGCAGCGTATCTTTTATTTATAGGATACTATACACTTCTGTTCAGGGGCTCAGGGTCATTAACAACACAAATAGGAAAAACCCTGCCATATTATGCATAACCCATTAGAATTTATCAAAGACTCTCTCTCTTTCTCTCTCTCTGAGGCAAATAGCAGTGGTGATTTATTTGCATATTTACTCAACAGTCATTGCACAAATATTGATGTGTGCCAAATATAGAATTGCGTCCAGAGAAAACAGTCAATCAGGCATTCTCCTATGTGCTCATATGTAAACAAAGAGATTTAATTTAATTTCTGGTCCCAATTCATGAACATGTTTTATTAATGCTAATTCATACAAGAAAATGAATGAAGCCCCTTTTTTCTGCAGAGCGAAGCCAGTTTGTTTCGGTGAATAACAGCGAAGATACTGGGCAGTCTTAGTAAGCGTGAGCTGAGTCATGTCACTGTTCATGGGTTTACATCACTACAACAGGTCATCTGTGTGAAGAGGACAGTTTGTGAAACTCACATGTCATCAGCTGTATGCAGTATTTACACTGAACTCCGTTGAGAAACATAAGGCTAGTTTATATTACAATGCCAGAAAGTGAGCAAAGAGAAAGAGCTACGAAGAGATCATATACTTGTGCTAGTATGTCTAAAATGTTTGGTATCTGTTATAGTTTATAGTATTTGTATGCCAACTTTATCTAGCAAAATGGGGAGTCAAGATAAGAAGGCTATCTATCTATCTAATGAGTCAGTAAGTAAGTTGTTTTTAGAAGTTTTACAGACAATCATCCTTGTCATCTCTAATCAAGTGCCTCTTGACATTCTCAAAAGATTGTCACAACAGGTTGTCATTCAACAGTTTTATTACTCTGTAATGAAACCAGTGCTTAGCAACAGTCCCCATCTAAGTCATTGTTGTCATGGAGATAGCAACAGGATGCAACAATTTGAACATTTATTGGTACTCAAGAAAGAAAGTAATGGATTCTGTAGGTCCTGCATTTGTTTGCAGCTTTTAATAGGTCCCTTGTCACTGGGTGCATGTGTGATCATTTTAAACAGGCTGTTATTCAACCCATTTATAGAAGCCAAATGTCAACCCATCAAAAAGTATGGACCCATCTCCAAGTTCCACTTAATTTCCAAAATTTTGGAGAAATTGGGCACCAGTCAACTTTTAGAGATTCTAATAGGTGGGTTTGACTGTGCCATAGGATTAGTCGTTATTAGAAGTCATCACAACAATAAAGAGAAACATAATTATTGGTGCCTGGGGCCTAAGAATAAGAACAGACTATCTCTTTATCAAATTAAAGTAAAGTAAAACCATCAGGAAAGAGCAGAGACAGATTTATATATAAAATACAGGTGAAACAAAAATTGCAAATATTGTGTCTGATCCTGTTATTTCACTCTTTAAAGAGTTCATGAAACTGCCCTCAGGAGGAGGCTGTTTCATACCAAATGCAATAACTCTGCTAAATACGTAAACATCGTTCACACTGAAACCATGTTGTCTTCTCATAATTTACAAATGTATTGAGATTTACTGTGATGTGTTTTAACCAACCTGTTAAGTCAAAGGCAAATTTCTGTGGACAATAAAGATATTACCTTATCTTAAAAACTTTATTTTTTGCTGAAGCGTTTGGCGTTTTGCCTCATGATGAGTCTTCCTCAGAGCTCTGTCTCTACAAGTTGTATCATATCGTGGCCTCTGTATTGTTGTGCATATTACATCACAAGGTTGTTGGCGATACCCAGTGACTCACTGGGCTGAGCCCCTGATGTCTGCAGAGCAGCCGCTGGCAGAGAGGCTGTTTAAGCGCTCTTGATGCTGACACTGGTGCACATAAGCCACTTCATGAATGCTTTTATCCAAAGTACCTGTCTGTATGATAAACAAATTTTTACATTTTACGTTTTTAGTGAGGGTGGCACCAGGAACAATTGATCTCCTAAGTGTGACCGTGTTAGCACCATAATTACTGAGCTTCACATACGCATGCATTTTCACATCCGCACTTGACTTGACTTCACACCCTTTCACACAGACTGACGTTAAAACTCAGCAGGCATCAGAGATGGCGTATTACTGAAAATGCTCTGTTCACAAATACTTGTTCGTACTTGAACATAAATGTAAAGTGTTTTACATCATGGCTGAGAACTGAGTCAAGCAAGCCAGAGAATATGATTAGAATATGATTTGGTGATTTTGACTTCAGTAGAAAACTGTTGTCACATTTGCAAAGAATAAGCAGAGCTGGGATGAAGAGAGACAAAAGTGGATCAGAATTCTCAATGATGTCATTACATTATTGAGAAAATGTAGTGTGTGTCATTTGTTATGTTATATTTAATACCTATTGTCTTTGTTCTTGTTATTCCTCTTTATTTTTTTCTTTCTTCCTTCTTATTCTTCCTAATTTTTCTCTCGTAAAGGTGTTTGTGCAGCAAAAATCATATGGCCTAGACATACCAAAAGCAGGTGCGTTGCAAATTCTTGCCACTACTCAGGCAAATAAAATAACACTATTTGGTTGCACTGTTATAATCAAATTTATGTTTTTGCAATTATCTCAAAATGATCCAAGAGTAATTTTTTTTCCCATCATTCTAATCTGCATCTTTGCTCCAATGGTCTTCTTCTTTACAAATGTCAAATTTTGTGATTTTTTTTCTTCGATTTCTTCGAAATTTCAATTTCTCAATCTGTTTGGATTATTGAAGCAACAGATTTTGATCAAAATAGCCGATTTTCAAAAACTTGCAGTAACTCATGAATGCGTTGAGATATCAGCCTGAAATTTGAGGCACATGTTCAGGAGTTTTCACTAAGCTTGTGTATTACTGTTGCTTGGACCCTGTCAATTTCGGCTTTCCGCTTTATTCTAATTGTTGTGCCCTACCTCACTACTGATGTGTGTTACATTCTGCGGCAGCATCCCCATGAAAGTTAAATTAATCTGCACATTTTATACCAAAGAAGCTGAGTCCAGGGATTAAACCCAGGTCCTACCTGCTGTGAGACAATAGTGATGAACACTAAGCCATCATGCTTCCCTTCTTTAGTGGCCGTTTGATATAAAGTTTTGGTTTGAGTCTTTGAGAATTTTTGGCAGCCCTTTATAGGTATGAAAATCATATCTTCTGAAAACAGTTTTATGGAAAATTGTCTTTTTATATACTATAAATTCCTCATTATTGCTGACCTCTTCTTTGCATTGACTGACTTGACAGTGGTCCTAGTGAGTCTTGACTGTGAACCTTTTACATTATCCTATTTCTCATTCAGGGATCAAATCATGGTTTCACCAGCTATGCTGCTGTATACAAACCACAGCACCACTTAGAATATCTTCAGATGCTGTAGGGCAGAACTAGTGGGTCACCAGTGTAGCATTCCTGTGTCAGTCAAAATGATGCAAAATTTTGTCACTTTGTCAAATTGTCTGGCTGCCCTGCCTCTTTGTTCTCTCACTCCTGTCACTCTATCAAATGGGTCCTGCATGGAAAATCCTTCGCCAACACCTTCTCCAAGCTGCAGTCAACACCATTTAGACTCATCACACACTCTGCCATGATATCACAGCTTTACAATCATAATCATATTCACTGTCATCACATCTTAAACTGAGTTGATGGCCCTTGGCTCATCTATGTACAATTGTTGTGTGTAATGGCAATGTAATTATGTCCTAAATGACATAGAAGAGAGGGAGCCGTCATAGGATTCAACTCAGCTCAGTTTTTTTGTGGTATTTCCAGATACGTACAGTGGGGAGAGACAGGTAAAACAGATTAGAGAGAGGGGATGAAATGCAACAAAGGGCCTTGGGCAGTCAAACCTGGGCCTTTGGAGCTAGGACTTAGCATCAACAGTATATGGTACAAGTTTTACAGCTACAATAGTGCCCCCATGGTTCAATTTTGATCATTGCTGGAGAAAAAGGAGATTTTTTTTCTGCTATTTGTTGAAGGTCAAGGTGTACCATACACTGTGTACACATGTAACCCCAGACAGCAGCCAATTCTTCTCCATAAACACAGCAATGGCAAGAGCAAAATAATGGCTTTAAAAGCGAACAGAATCATCCTGCCCGGTGGGTAACACTAAAGACAGACTGACGGAAAAGCTGCTAGTGGCCTTCAAGCACTCCACCATAGACACCGTGCTGGCCTAGTGTGTCACAGTGTGGTACGTCAGCTGCTCAGCAGCAGGCAGGAGAGCTCTGCGGAGGGTCATAAAAACAGCTCAAAAAATCATTTGCTGCCCTCTGCCCTCCCTGGAAGATGTCTCCAGCTCACGGTGCCTCTGCAGAGCCAGGAAAATCATCAGAGACCACTGTAACCCTGGACACCACCTGTTCAACCTGCTGCCCTCTGGGAGGCGCTACAGGTGCATCAAAAGCCAGACAAACAGGCTTAAGAGCAGTTTCTTTCCCTGGACATCAGACCTTTAACTTCAATACAATATATTTTTAAGAGCAATACAAATGTTTTTAAATGCAACATCCATTCTTCTTATTTTAGGTCCATATTTGTTGGATGTCTGCTTGTTGTCTGTCTTAATTGCAATGATCAGGACTAGTAGGAGTAGTGCAATGACAAACAAGCTTTCTATTTTATTTTATTCTGTTCTATTGTAACATGAACACTGACACTAATGGCGGGAATGGATTTTGAAAGGAGGTTCTTTGTGTGTAAATGGTGAGACTAGAAGACAGCAATTTGGTGAACAGCATCTTGCAGAACTAGATGGTGTTCAACTGTAGGAAAATCCTGTCAGCTCTTGACTGGGTGTTGGACAGTTGCATGTCCAGGAGGTGGGGTGGAAATTTGATGGCACTGGAACCTCAGAAATGTAGAGTTAACATTAGCTAATTAGCATCATTTTAACTGGAAATGCACAAATATCAGTTTAAGGAATGTTTAAATTATGTAAAATATACAGGGTGTCCACAAAGTCTCTTTACAATTTAAAAAATCTGTTACAAAAGTAATTGATGAGACATGTTAATCAGATTTGTTCTATGTACTCAGTGGTTATCAAAGTTTTTAATCACACTGGACATCAACGACTTGAAGCAAAAGATCACTGATGCCATTGCCACCATTGCTGAGGCTATGCTACAGCGAACATGGCAAGAAATCAAGTAGCCTACCGTCTTGATGTGCTTTGTGCAACTAATGGTGCCCATATAGAGGTGTATTAAATGAGGCAAAAAAAAAAAAAAAAAAAAAAAAAAACCATCAGTATCTACTCCTCATTTTGTAATAATTTCCACAGATTTGTCTATTCATTTGCTTTTGTAATAAATTTGACTTTATGGACACCCTGTATATGTAAGTTTTGTTGTTAGTTTGATATTTCTGAGAAGATGAACAAATGCAGATGTTTTCCAAAACAAAAGTTACACAAAAACGTAATATAGCTTCACCTCGACCTTTAACACTAACCTTAACCTTGCATTCTTTATATGCCACTTCAGTGCAACTCCACAGGAAACCAGAGTGATGCAAAATTATTTATTTTCCATGCCTCAAAGATTGCCGTATGGTGAGAGATTTTGGGAACAATATGTCAGGTAAGTGGCAGCATATTTCCACTCCTATCAGTCTCAAGCAACAAGAAAAACTATGAAAATGTATATATATAAATATATATTTATAAAGAGGAGATGCTTTACTGGAAAATAGGTTTAACATTCATCATGGCTGGAATTATCCTATTATCACATACAAACAAGCCAACAGTCAACTGGAATGATGATGCTGATAACAAAACCAAGGGTACAAACGGATTTTGCTTTTAGGGCTGAGGGCACAATTTGACAGCCAGCTTTTAGTTTCTGTTCGGAAGAATTCACAACATTTCCTTGAGGTAAGAGTAAGTAATAAGAGCTAGTGACACCTTCAGTGCCACATTCACCCCACTTTGTCCCACTTTGGTCACCACATTCAAGTGTTGGGAACATGCAACTGAGAGTCCAAACTCTTTAACAGGGTGTAATTGATTTGATTCCCTTATGTGTATGCCATTCCTTTAGGTGCATGTATGAGTGTGTTCATCTGCCTTTTTTATGCATACAAAACTTTCAGAAGTATTAGCATTATCTGTAATTACCATAATGCTTGTTCATGATGGTGTAAAAGTTTATGGAGAACCTGAAAAAGTGAGCGCAGATTTAAATACACTATGCCCGTTTCATGTTAGTCCTTAATTGTAAATGTGAGGTTAACAGCAGATGGAATGTGCTCTTGAAATATCCACAGCTCAGACCTGTTTTATATAAACTTGCAGAGGCTGAAGTCAGGGCATCACCATGCACAACCAGTTTGCTAAATTTGCTGGCTTTTTTTTTTTTTTTTTTCTTTGATGGAGATCTTGAATGAAGCAGCGTGACCTAGAAATAAATGTCAAGAGAATCCAAGGTGGTAAAAAGCTGTGAATCACCACTTGACTTCTGGTGTTTGAACACTAAAAGCCCCAGCTTCACACCCACTTGAAGCTAAAAGCTAAAAGCAACATAGCAGTCCTGTTTAAATAAAACATTAATTCTAGCATGAAGCACTTCTTTTTATTTTAGTATATTGGCTGAAAAAAAAAAAAAAAACTTCTCAGGGATCAAACGTTGGTTGATTTGTCATCTGCAAAAAGCAATGGCCACCTTGCCTGGTTTTGGGACCAAACAAGTGACCAAATCAGCAGGTGGACTTTAAAGGCAATGTGGAAGTGGTGGAAAAAAACAACCCTCTAATACCATCTAGTGGTCTGCTTCAAAAAAAAAAAAAAAAAAAAATTGAAACCACATCCACCTTTGAGATCAGGAGGCAACTTTCAGTATAAATATCAATTCAATAGTTTTTGCTTCATGTGTTTTATCGTTTTGTGCTTATCTAATGACTGACAGGTCACCGATGCATTGTTCCACTTCAAGCTCCACCCTTTGTCTCGATTCTGCTGCTTTAGCTCAAAAACATGGCAACAGTGCACAATCTGGCTTTAAAAGCAACCTGTCAGAAACCAATGAGTGACTTCAGGCTCATTTTGCCCACTATCATTTAAAGTCTATCAATCAATCAGTGAGTCAGTCAATCCAAATAGTAAATCATCTGCATTTCTATAGCACTTTCCAAGTCTACTCAAAGAGCTTTATGGTTGCCTCACATTCACCTATTCATACACACTCACACTCATGTACTGATGATAGAGGTTGCCATGCAAGGTGCCAAGCTGCCCATCAGCCGCAGTATCTGTTTATCTACAGAGTCACTCTATGCTAAAATGAGCTGTGGCCTCCTTCCTCACCATTTGATACCCAGAATCAAGTGAGACAGTTCACAAGATAACCAATTCAACCTCCAGCTGTTATCTCATTAAAAATCATAATAGTCTATCCATTTCTTCCTTTGTGCTATAAGAAGGCTTCCTTGTGTGATTGTCACTGACTATAATCACACCATGTCTGGCATGTGGAATGTCTCATTCCTCTTATGGGGAGTGATTGACAGCTGCACTGTACACACAGTCAGCCTGTTTTATTAATCTAATCCTCATCATTCCCTCCTTGGATATAGGTATTATTATAATCTTAGAACCCACTGAGTGTGCCATACTGTTAATACTGAAACCCAATTACTACACTGAGCCCACTGGTATTTTTAGGGGTCCAAGAGTCCTATTATGATCACTCAGATGATGATTCTGTCTTTCCATTATTTTCCGCTAAAAGTGTCCGGATCTCCAAAACTGTTAAAAGCCACAAAGTAGAGAACCCCCTCAAACCCACTTCAATAATCAAACAATCTGAGCCTGAATGTGACCGGGTACAGCCTGTAACAGATGTGAAATATGTCTTCTGTGATTGACAGAACAATAAAATGAGGCTGGAGTGAGCAAGGATGTCCCCTTTTGTTAAATACTTGCTGCCTGTTCATTGTTGTTGTTGTTGTTTTTTATTTTATTTTATTTTTATTTTTTGCATTCACACTTTGCACTAGCAAAGTGTGAATTTCATTTTATGGTCTCTCTTTCCCTCTCTCTCTCTCTCTCTGAAATCATATGTGTTTACTTGCACATAGAGCAGGAGAGTGAGATCCAAGCACAAGTGGGCAGGTGAGACGCATGTGGAGATGCATGTTAATGCCAGGTGTGTAGAGACAGACTGACAGCTGTCCACTTGTGCTCAGATTACCAAAGACGCATTTTAACACCAGGTGGGAACAGAGCCCCACTGACCAAACTTTGCTGCTAAGTTGGAAATCTAATGCACCACACAGTCAACCAAAAATTATACCAACTGGCCCGATGGAGCTTTAATCACATATTTGCATTTGGCTACATAATTCCTGAACTGTAAGTGGTAGCAACACAATTCTTTTTAACCTGGATTACCTTGGTCCAGATGCATCTACCCATGTAAGCCACACCCATTGTGTACTTTAAATTTCCTGCAGTTTTGCCTTTTATCCCTAATGCTGCACCTCTGATAAAGTGACAAAGTGAAATGACACTGTAACATTTCTGGTATAATTCTACATAGATGAGGGATTGTAGCGTGACTGTCTGTCACTGTAGATGAGTAAAACAAAAACAAAACAAAAAAAAAAAAAAAAATGATGTTGAACTGAAGAATGGCTCAGGAGGCAGAAATCAGTGCAAAAAAGCAGTGGTTTTATTAACCAAAGTCAACAATGAAACTGGCTCCACCTTAGCTGGACTAAACTATTGCATAGAGGACAGGTAAACATGAGAGGACATCCCCACTGAAGCCTGGTCCAAACAAGAGCTTAGCAAACCTTTAAAACTAACAGTATTTTAAGAGAAGCAACTCACAATTAACTCTTCCCACTTGGATGAATTTATGCTTCCCCACCCTTAATTAGTCAATAGTGTCTGGTCACACAGAGGTGGAGAGAGACTACCAGTGCCCAGACTGCCAGTGACCACAATGACAAGAGCAGGAAAAAGGAAAAATCCAAATTAGCCAATAACTCTTCAACCTTTTGATGAATCAATGCACATACATTCCACAATACATTTTCATGACTGTAGTCTTAGCTAATGTTCAAAAGCAATCAGTTCAGAAGCCTGTCACTTATATTTTTCAAAATATACAAAATCAGTGTTCATGTCCATATCTCCACAGGTATTTGCTCAGATGCTGTTAATGGTGACAGGTTCTTTAAACCCTCGATATCACATGTTTCAAATGGAGTTCAGATATGTCAAACTGTGAGTCCACAGTGATGCTCAGTATCTTATGATTATTTGTACTGTATGCAGAACATTCTCTATTTTACCTAATTTTCATCAGAATTTCAGAATTATATCTCCAACATTTTAGTTGATCTGAATATTTGAAGTTTAAACTACTCTGCTGCATGCCAGATTTTATGTTTTTTGGCCAATAGACGGTGCTGTTGTAGCCCTATAACTTGAAAAAAACAAAGATACAGTATCAATCAAGGCTGGACTGGCCATCAGGCTTACCAGGTGTTTAATGTGGACCGGCAGGTCACTTTAGGCCAAAAAACCTTATTTTTCATGTTTACTGACTGATTGACCAATAAAACAGGTAGATAGAGCCATTATACATGATTGATTCTGATGATGCAACTATCTCTCCACATTTTTCTAGACAGATGATCACAGTACTAGTGTCTTCTAACTCAGTCGGCTGTCATTCTCACCTTTCTCTCTCTGTCTTTTAAAAGCAGAATTGTTTGAGGAGAGCTTTTGTTTGGTGTGGAGTTCACAGGCAACATTATGAGTTGGTGAGCATATAATACATGAAAATGTCCTCTTTTCCCAGAATGTTTCACTCATTTAATAATATATAATTTATCACTTATCATGTCTCATCTCTCTCTCTCTCTCTCTCTCTCTCTCTCTCTCTCTCTCTCTCTCTCTCTCCCGTCACATCTGGTTCATCTTTGTTCAGCCACCTCTGATCACCAGGGAGTCAGCTGAGACAAAGTGAGTTAACTGGTCCACTTGTCCCATTCTGCTTTGTGGTGGTTTGGAGGATTAGTGCCATCATCTTCAAGGGGACCACAAGAATGGTGTACTTGTGGGTGGCGTTCAAACGATTAAGTGGGCCGGCCAGGGGCAAAAATGTCAGGGTCAATTTTTATTTATTTATTTTTTTATTTTTTTATTTATTTTTTGTCCCAGGCCAGCCCTGGTATCTATTGTATGCTTATGTCAGTCACTGAGCCGAGTACATGCTCCATTCCAATTTGAAAACATTCTTAATACACACTGCATACTGATAAAACACATACGCTCATTCTGATGTGTGGTACATGACTTATAAAATCCATTTAGATGTTTGGGCCTCATTCACCTCAGTTGTATTGATCACAAACCCCAATAGTGCCCCAGCTTGGCTCATGGTATTTTACTGACTCAAACTGCTGGAAACTCAAAGAGTGGCACATTAGTTCAGTGGGTTAACCAGCTGTCTCTGAATGTAGTGACACATGGTACAAATTTGACCTTATTTCCAAAATGCTTCAGATATGATATCCTCTTTATCATTTTGACCCCTTTTCATTATGCTGTCTTCATTGAGGTGCCACAAAAAGTTACAAAGTTTTTCTCTAGATGCTAGATTTTGCATATCAACTGGTGTTCAGTCTCAAACTCCAGCATTGCCAGAGAACTGTGCTCACTGTGCTCAGTAGGATAGCTAGAAGTCTCTGGATGCAAAGTTGAGGGTTCAAATCTCATCTTGTTCCATTTTTCAAACTGCACAGAAAAAAAATACAAAGAAAGAAAGAAAGAAAGAAATCTCTGGCCATTGGTTTATGCCAAAGCTGCTGGCATTGTCTCAAATAAGGCTTGTCACTCAAGGGACCTCTCTCACTGGCTTGTGTTTAGGCAATTTAGGAATAAATGTAACTCATCACCGAAGAAGACAAAATCTTAATATCATACAAATTCATTCTCAAGTTCTGTGACTGACCCTGCAGATGTCTTGAACTTTGAAAAGTCCATTAAAACTGATGTCACAATTTTGCAGTAAACACTGACGAGATGACTCATTGTTCTCTGAGGACGGCTCTCATCTTTCTGGCTGTAGTTTCCATCTTTTCAGACCCTAAGAAGTCACACTGTCTGCTATTGATCTGATACTTGTGGTGAGGATAGCCAGGAAGTCTTGTTCCATAAACTCTCTGCCTCCTTGAATAGAGTGACTCATGTTTTTAATCTTATAATAACACTTGGGTCAGTTCCTAAAGTTTTTAAGGCAGCACATGTTGCTCATCTACATAATGAAGGGGGTTAATAAATGTCAATAGGAACTGATCCCAATTATAAAACTGAACAAATTCATTAGTCCAATTCATTCATTCATTGATATTATTATCATGTAAGGAGAAAGACAAATGCCATGGCATAGAAAGACATTCACCAGATCTGAAAACCTCAGAAGGAGATGCTTCAAGTTCTGCATGTATGATGGCTGCACTCCATCTGTTTATAATAAATGTGTGATTGTATTATATTATTTTTAAGGAGATCTTTAAAGCATTTCTAAAAAATACTCAGAGGGGAGAAAGAGAGAGAATCAGAGGCAGAAAATGAAATAAAGGAAGAGAACTGGGCTTGGAGTTGGGTAGGGGTGCAGGGACAGGTAATGATTCTTGATGACGTCCCTGGTTGGAATCACTTTATACTGACGTAAGGTTTGTGCTTAAAAGCACATGAATTCAGGCAAAAGTAATTTTTCGAGAACAAAATACGGCACACATCTCATTGGTAGAAATGAATGTCCTTGTACTTTTTTTTTTTTTTTTTTTACACATTAGTTTTGTTTTTGAACACAATTTATGTTACTGAAAGTGCTCTATTTGTGTAAGTACCCTCTCATTATCCTCCTGTTCAAATTTCAGAATTATATTTTCAACATCCCAGTATATACCTGCTCGCCACCACAGTTGCAGCTTCGACAACTGGTGAGGTCTACATGGTATTTATAATGCATGTGCTAATCGCCACAAATTCAAATAAGGATTTCCTATGAAATGACAAAATTGCACAGAAAACATTTATGTGGGACACTACTGGACATATGATGGCATGCATGAAGCCTTTGAAGTAAATCTGAGCACAGAGGTACATACATTATTTGACAGGAAGCAGATACATTTGAGATGATGGCATAAAAGCTTATCAGATAGACACATCCAAAATGATCACATAATGACTTAATGACCTGGAGTGGCAGGTATCAGTCAATAATTCCTGTACAACTAATACACCCCGGTGACTATTACCACATTAACCCACATATTATATGGTGTGCTACTTGGACCACTGGCCTTGAAATACCTTCAGAGCACATTTACCACTATCTGCTGTAATTGGTGTCATTTTAATCCACCTATAGAATGATGTCACCATGTTATATGAAGGACACTGATTTCCTATCTCTTCTGATGACCTGAGGAGATGTATGTGTTGGCATATTCTAAAAAAAAAAAAAAAAGAAGAAAAAAGAAAAAAGAAAAAAACCTTGGGAATGTCAGCCATATGATGCAAAGTCTATTTACACCATTTCCATCATCTGGGAAAACAGTGTTTATAAGAATAAGATGATTATTAGATACTGATTGCTTGAATTTATTATGAAGACGCTAAAAAAAGACCAAAAAGTGGGCCAAATCTATAACACAAAACCACACCTGAGCACATCTGAGCGTGACACCATGAAAGAACTTTTCCTTTTACACCAAAAACACAAATATTATCCTCATTACATCTGTAACAGACACCAGCCTGGTGATAAATCTGAGCTATACCTAACCTCCCTATTATAGGGGAAATGGTGAGTGACCCAGTTTGGGAATAATTTTAGCTTCTAGTGTCTGCCACACTTTTCTCCTCAGTGTTTTTCACTGGATAAGGGAAAGGTACAGCAAAAGGCTTTCATGTGGCTTGAGTAACCTAAATAACCACTGATGGGAACAACAGGTGATATTCTGTGACAGGCTGTTTCACAAGACAACACGGTGCATTTTTGTTGCAGCTATGCCTGTGACATCACTGTGAGCTGATGGCTTGTTGGTGGTGGCCACAGTCACTCAACATGACTAGACAGACAGACAGACAGACAGACAGAGTTAAATAATCTAGCTAGATGTTGCGCAGGGACAATAATACATAAAATAAGCCTGTCAACCCTGGCAGAGAGAAATATATCTCTAGAAAAATTAACACAACAAAAACAAAATAATATAGCTCAATACAAGGGAAAAATAAACAACTCTGCATACCCTTTAAGAGTAATATGAAATATATGTATAATAAATAATATATGAATGTAACAAAAACAAAATGGATATAATAAAATCTATATGTGCGATATCTATAAACCTCTGCATACACTATAAATCAAGTCCAAAATCCAATAATCCCAGCATGGCAAAATGTTACATAACATCACTCATGCTTAATCTGGCAAATAAACTTCTCCCAAAGTATGAGTGTTCAACAGGACCTCGCTCCATTTTGGTGTAGTGTGTTCTTCTAAACACAGGGTGGCGCAACAAATCCTGGGACGGCTTTGAGCTGATTAGAAGTGCTACAGTGCCATCTTGTGGTATACTCATCTACTGCGTCTCCACAGTCAGACCTCTTGCATGCCACAACTTGCCTTTATGAAAATACATTTCCCCATATATTACAAAACACTCCCATGAGCACCTATCTGTCTGGCTCTGTTAAACCTGAGCTGTTCATTTACATTAACCCACACCATATACAGTTCCACTGACCATGTTTAACAGTGTCACATTACTTGGTTGTAGCTGGTTTCCATGGTAACTGGGAGAGCAGGTGGAACTTGGCCTGTTCTTTAGGGAATTCTCCATTTGCAGGGCAGCCTTTCCACCTGTGGGCCATATGTTTTCCAGGAGAGGGTGAAGATGACACACGGATTTCCCACTTTCGGTTGTAAGTTGATCGCCTCATTTGTTTGATTCCACTTTCTCCTCCTGCACAGAGAGAGGAAGTGTGTGTGTGTGTGTGTGTGTGTGTGTGTGTCTGGGGGGGAGGTGGTCACGAGGTGTAACAGATACATTGGGTGTTGTGTGCATTAGCTGTTACAAAAGGCCCTGCTTCTCCTTTCTTGTATTGCTCAAGTGAATGGGTTGAGTTTTTCAGTTTAGTCGATGAGAAACTTGGATTTTAGGATGAAGCCTTTGGGGGGGTTGGGGAGGACAGGGAGACAGCGGGGCACGTGGGGCCAAAGTGAGGCTGATTTACACAGAATGGGTGTTGTATATATAGATATAGATATAGATGTATAGCTATATGTATGGTGGAAAGTATATGTTATTTTATGTTAAACAGAGTTTTGTCAAAAAGATGGCTGTTAAAAAAAAAGACATTTTGTTTAATTGTTACAGGAGAAGTTTGGAAGGATTGTAGTCAAGGTTGTGTTGCTGCTCATTACATGGAGCTTGTTGCAGGGAGAGAGGTTGAGCCTCAGCTGTTGTTGTGCACTGAGGACCTTGGTGACCGGACAGCTGCAGAAAGCAAAAGTTATTACTGTGCTAAGCAGTTGTCCTGCGCTGGGCCACTCAGTGTTATTGTAGTCAAAGGTGCAGAGCAGAGAATGGGAGTGATGGCAGAGAGATTATGTGTCCTTTTGATGCACCAGTCCCTTATGATCTCTCTGTCTCTCTCTCTCTCTCTCTGTCACTCTCTCGGACACACACATACACATATGAACTCCCCCCACCCCCCAAAAAAGAGTGAAAAAGAGTGACAAAAAAAAAAAAAAAACAGAGAGGCTTTGTGCCAAACATTGCTTGTGTTACTGCTTGTGTCTAAAACCTTCTCACATTGTAACTGATAGATAAAACTGTTTCATGGCGCCACCAAACACTGATAATGCACACAGAAATATGATGACAGGGTCATTGAAATTAGATTTGCATTGCTAAACTAAATGTATTCGCTCTAAAATATTTGATTATACCAACATGTGACATGCATGCACCTTCCCATCCCTTTAGATGTAATTTGATGTTATTATGTGACTGTGGGTTGTGTTTTGACAGGGCCGCCAGAGACCTAGCCCACAAGACCAGGGGAAACCCCTCAACCTCCCTGACAGAACACTGCTTGTTTTCCTTGTCCTGCCTGGAGATACCTAAGAAGAGCAGCGGGGGAAAGGGAGAGGGAGCTAGGACAGGCGGAAAGAGCAATGGGTATGGATTAAGGCTAATGATGGAAAAACATCATACCTTAGTCATGGCAGTGCCAACCTGCCTTGTGATGAAAGAACATGAGTGAAATTTGGAAAGTCCCTGCAGGGCAAATACCTTTTTCAATGAGAGCCTGAAGGCGCTCAGTCTTTACCTTGGAGGAAATCAGTATCACATTTTGACGATGATTTTGTTATTTTAATTTTGTTTTTTGTTTTTTTCATCTCGTGATGGGGAAGTCCTCTGGGCAGAGTGGGCGACTGGGCTTCAGGATGCAGAGGGAGTCTAGAATTATGGGCGATTGAAAGCTTTTCTGGACTGGGTTCAAGAAGTGCTGACGAGGCAAGACTAAACATCGCAAACCGCAGTTGAGAGATCTGCACATGTGCTGCCTCCCCCTCCACACCAGCCATCCAGGGATTAGCCCCATCCTGGGAGAACAGCTACATTTACATGAGCACAGGCATACACGTGCACACGCACACACACACACACACACACACACACACACACACACACACACACAAACACATACAACACAACAAAACATGCATGTATATACACACAACTGAAGAGAGGGAAGGAAAAGGAAGACCACAGAGAAAAGAAAGTTTCACAAAAGATGGGAAAAAAATAGCTAAAAAAATAGATATATATTTCCTGAATTGCTACAAACCAAAATCTTAAGATAGCCAGTTAGACTGAGACAAAGCACTGTAGCTAAAACTTGGTTTCGCATGGATTACTTCTTGATAAGATAAACTTTTTTTTTTTTTTTTTTTTTTTTTTTTGGGAAGCTGGGCCCTAAGAATTCATTGATTAGTGCATGCCGGTCATTCGTTTGATACCTAATAAGTTGGTAACCCAGCCAGAATCATATTTATGAACACCCATTTTCTCTCACCAAAGCAATATTGACACCATCCTGCAGATAGACAGGCCTGCTGGCTGGCTTCTCTCTTTGCGTTATTAGTGCATGTAATCACACTGCAAATATCCACTCTCAGATATTCCCGGGAGGGTACAAGGGCATCGCATTAAATGATATTACTCACCCCCCATCAACAGAAGTTAACCTCCCTCCCTGGAGGCAGGTGTTTCTCTGTCGCACCTGGCAAACATAACAGGTACAGGCACTCATTTATCCCTGCTACAATTTCTCTGTAAAAGAAAATCACCAACAGCAGCTATCTTTTTTCAAGATTCTTCCTCCCTAGTGTATCCGTCAGTGTGCACTTCTATGCTATGTATTTCCTGTTTTATGTGATGTGGGTCTGTTTTTTTTTTTTTGGATAATATACAATATGATGATCTAATCTCTTTGCTGCAAAACCAGTTTCTCCATGAGGTATCACAAAGTTCTGTACAGCCTCTGGGGTTGGCACCTGCTGCAGGTGCGAGCATCTTTGATTCCTCCACGTTACTGTAACTGTTTTTTGGCTCTGTCTCAGTAGCCTGGTTCATGACCTAGGAAAAAATCTGACCTTATCTTGGCCGGGATGTTTCTCAAAAGTACCTCAAGCACTGACATAGAATTCATTTTGAGCAAAGTAAACTTGCCAGTGATTCCATTGGTTGCTTGTGACTTAACCTCTAATAACCTTCACCAGTGAGCCAGCCCATCAGGTTGCCCTTTGCCGTCTCCTGTCTCCCTCCCCTGCAGCAGCGAGAGCACCTCTTCTCAGGGATATCACACCGCAAAGCAGTGAAAAGTCTGTTTTATTAAAAAAAAGCCACCCTCCCAAAAGTACAGATCACTTTTCACATTCAATCATATAATCCCTGCACACCATTCCACCCTACTTCACCACTGCCAGGAAGTGAAATGTTAGCCACCTGGCTAGTTGTCTGTGTGTGTGTGTGTGTGCATGTGTATGTACATGTGCAGGCTATATACGTGCGTGCGCGCGCGCGCGCGTGTGTGTGTGTGTGTGTGTGTGTGTGTGTGTGTGTGTGTGCGTGTGCGCGCGCGCGTGCATGCGTGTGTGTGTGTGTGTTGGATACATTTGCACAAAAACTTTTGTGATTTAACATAGGAGAAAGGGGGGTAACGATAGTTTCTCTAACTCACTGAAAAGAGATCCAAATCGAATTAGGACAAAGCTAAACAGTAGCTTGCCCAAAGGCCGAACTCAAGGGTGACTGCTACTCTCTGCTCACATTATTTGAACATGGTTGACAAAATACTGGCATCCTGTTGTCATTTGATCTGGTTGCATGTCATGCATTGAAATGAAGTATGAAATCATTTTTCTCTCGATATTCTCTCTTGGTCTTTGGGCCTCACTCCTCTATGTCCCCTGCAGCCCACTCCTCATGAAATCATAAAAACAGTTAGGCAGTACCAGGGTTAGTCTAGCACCAGGCCCCCTGCCTAGGGGTCAGAGTCCGAGCTCATTAGCAGCGACAGTGAATGGTTAATCTTGCTGGTGCAGCCAGAGTCCACTACGTCACCCTTCATGGTCTGCTGGGATCCAGCTTGGTCCTCTCTCTCTCTCTCTCTCTCTCTCTCTCTCTCTCTCTCTCTCTCTCTCTCTCTCTCTGTCTCTCTCTCTCTCTCTCACTGTCACTCTTGCTCTGTCTCTTTCTCTCTCTCATCTGCATGAGCATGTCTGAGACCTTTAAAATTCAACACTGCCATGACAATAGCATGTGACATCATTCCTCTGTCAGTAAGACGAATGGCGGATTTCAGTCCTTTCATTTCTTTTGTTGAACAGTGATGTCATTAGTGGGGTTGCAACATGCGATTGGAAGTGGGTTGTAGGACAGCTTGGACAGCAGTGTGAGGAAAATGCTCTCTTCTTCTTGACTCTTGGCTGAAGAACTGAGGGGACACTTGTGAGACTTTTATCTCTGGTCATGAGGGAATTTTACAGGGAAAAGTCGATGCATTGTAGCAACACACAACAGTCCTGAATGTAGTGTGGCAGTAATGTAAAATTTTTTATTGTTTAACTGAATCTTCTTGTTGAGCGATTTTATGTGAGTACACAAGCAGTAAGCTGCTTAATGACTGTTTAAACAGGCAGACATGTGATCTCCGGTTTTTGTTGATATTGAATCCAGACCAGGGTGTTATTTTTTGGGTTTCTGGCTGTGGGTGTCCTTACTGAGTGCTAGCATAATGCTTATTCCTGGCCTTCCTGAAAAGTCAACATAGTGCTGTCAAACATGGTTGCTGTTTTTCTATGAAATATCATGAATATAATTGTCTCTGAGCACTGACTGTTGTCATCTTGAGTCTCAACATGGGAGAAAATGATGGAGCAGGACCAAGCTAAACATTACCTTAAGGAATAAGGGTATAGGGGGAGAAGGTTTGGAAACCACAGACTCCAGTCTTACCCTAGTCTTCTATTACTGACTGGCTGTGGTCAGTATTGACCCTCCTGATCACAAACTCCACCTTTGACCGATATTACCTATGTGAGTCATCCCCTCCATCTTACGTCATTCACATTGTGTAGCACCAAGTTTGCAATGGCTGGCAGCAAACTACTGAGACCAAAGAGTTTGTCACCATTTACAGTACCAAATGTCTCAGTGCTGTAGACAATAATATCGCTGCTCTCATTTTCATTCATTCAAATCATCATCAGGTTACTCTAACCCAACTTTCTGTACCTAAGCATATCAATTTGCATTGCACTGCCTTTATTTGCAGTCAGACAAAACTGCTGGTCTCCAGTACAGATGTGACTGACTTATCAGAGAGTGCTCCAGTGCCCTAAGCCACAGTTCAGGGCGTAGTGCATCCCCTCCTGTCTCCTTGTCTCTGAGAGCAGGCGACGGTCAGGGACCCAGTGTCGGGCTGGAGGCGCCGGAGCACTGTGCAGCGGGTGACCTCTGGAACCACGCTGAGGTTTGTTGCTCTCACCATAGCTCAGCTGTAATGAACTCAACCAGACCACTAAAAGGCAAACGCGTCTTCTCCTCATCCATGCTCAGTCCTGGCTCCTCAGCCTTGCTGAGGTTACACTCCCAGCAAAAGGGGGGTCTTGCTGTAACGCCGCAAGGGCAAGACAGAGAGGAGTGGGGGTGGAGGTCTGGAGCAGTGCAAGCTAATGTCATGGGGGTTGTCTTACCCCTTTTTCTGTTTGTTGTGGTCTCGCTGAGATTGTCTACGGACTGAATGGGACTGATCAAGTTCTGGGGCTTGGTGCTGAGTCTGTATTTAGTTTGAGATGTTGGTAGTTTTTTGTTGCGTAAGAGGAAACAGTAGGAAGGAGGTGACAGGGTTCAAATATCACAGAGAATCTGTTTGATGATACCCATTTCTGGTACTTGGAAGGTACTGTGGATAGCCACCAGTCAGACTATACTTTGATACATTCAGTTGTATGGAAAAAAAAATGAATGGGAAAATTCTCAAAAGATTTTGTGCTAAATGCTGTAGCACATTTTATTATGAATGAAAAGTGAGAACCCTGTTATTATTTTGTGGCGTTAATATGTGGGGCATTTCAGCCAAAGAGAGAGCAGGGGTATATCACAGTGTCTGAATATCAGATGAACGATAAATGTATTGAAATGAGAAAGTGAATGCTCCCTCATCTGCTTGCATCTGAAATCCTCCACTGTCCACACACACACACACACACACACACACACACAAACGAACACCTCTCCTGTTGGCCCCACATTGTTTTATTCTTTGACAATAGATTCACTTACATAATGAACCCAATCCATATCAAAGGCTGTACCGGGGAAATACTGGCGGGGCTCCAAGCCCTTCAGAACCGGCCAAAACCACATGGGAGAACAAACTCTTCCCTATTATATTTTTTCCATCCCCCTCTATCCTGCTCTTTGTCATACCGCAAAAGATATCAAGTGTGAGAGGATGGACATGTGTTGCTGATCATATGCATATTAAATAAATATTGCAATGGTCACCTAATATGTTGCGGTGTACTGTCCATTTTTAGTATAGCCCAGAAACCAGAGAAAGTGTGGCATCCCAGACATGGTTTGGAAATACGTTCCTCATGGCCCTATATAGGTTTGCGAGAGTATATAGGAAGTCCCACAACAGGCTTGTAGGGTATATGCACACTACCAGGATAAATGGGTTTTGATGGGCTCTGCTGTTTTGTCACAATCACCATGTTGAGCTGGGCGACAAGATTTGGAGCTCCCACAGAGTGCACTCACACACGGCTCTGCCAACACTGAGCTACATTTAAAACTCTGGCCCTGCTGTCCTTGCCTTGCTCACTGCCAAGCAGCTCTGAAACCAACAAGAGAAATAAGGAGAGAGAGAGAGAGAGAGAGAGAGAGAGAGAGAAAGGGAGAGAGAGAGATTTTTTTCTCTCTCTGTCTCTATTTGACCCTTTCGAGCCTTCTGTCTTTCTACAACTCGTGCTCTTTCGTTCTCACTCTTCGTCATGTTTTGGTTACTTCTCTTTCCTCTTCCGCCCTCTTCCGCTGGTTTTGCTTTGTCTCTACCTCTATTACCTCTGTGCATCAGTAGCATGAAAAATTTGTGGCAAATGTTCCTCCCACACTCCACATTCCAGGGTCTTGCAGGATCCCACATGCTGGTGGTGGCTCCCTGACGAGACAGAGGAGTACAGCTTGCGTGGGTGCCGGGGGTGGGGGTCGAGGGAAGGGGGGGTTGGAGTGATGGGTGGTATATGCTAAAAACCCAAAGCTATAGCAACCATTCTTCTTCCCTAATCACATATGAACTAGCTGGTGAAGAGATTCTTTCATTCACCTAACCGTTTTAAAATAATGACTGTGGGTCGCAATAAACCTCACAAAAGGCCTCTTTCTTCCTGTTTGGAGCACGGATGTAAACAATGTGGACATGTTAAACTTCTTGATAATTTATTTTATTTTTCCACAGACCACCACATTTTAACAGGATAGAAAGCCAAATTAATGTCATTTGGTTTTGTTAACTTTTATTCCTTTAAAATTCAGATATCCCAATTCAGACAAAGAGCATTTTTTTGGTTACCCATTGTCAATCATCAGCAGTCTGGGCCAATTCCAGTGTGACTCAAACATGGGAGAGTAAACTGACTGGGTGATGACCACCATAGTTACTAATCAACAAGTCTTAAAGCTGTGGAAAGAAGATGAGCAGCTATGCTGCCATTCTATTCACAATTGAGATGTGCCAAGAAAAAGTGAAAAGGAGAGAACAAATGAAAAAAAGAAGGTGAAAGACTGTGGACAACTGTTCATAGAACAAAAAATGACCAGATGTCAAGTTGTTGGTGGTATTTATTTTATTTTTTAATTATTTCTCAGTTTTTGTAATTTATAGACAGAAAGTGTTTAGGAAAACTCCACCTGCAGTGGCTGTGTATCTGCATTGTCTTCAACACTGTTGCTATCTGCCGAAAATGCTGATCATCTTCAAACATATGCAAATAATATTCAGCCTTTGTTTTAGACTTCTTTGTGTATAAAAAAATAAGGGTTTGTCACATGAAAAATATACAATGAACACCAGTGAGTGTAGTCACTTTCCCCTCACTCTGTGGAAAGTAGTATATTTTTCTGCAGCTGACAAGTTACCTGACACTGTCTGACTTTCCCTGGTGAAGTAATCCCTTACCATCTGGTACTCCAAGCAGGTTAAAGCAAACTCTAAGAGTTATACTTTTAGACCCATGGCTGATTATCTTTTCAGTAAACAACCATAATCAGTTGTTCCTCTGGGAGAGATTTACGTGCTTCAAGTTGTATTTTTTCCCCACGCCTGACTCAGGTAGCAGATCTTGGAAATTTTTTTTATGATGATATGGCTTTCACAGAGCTTCATTTATTGATTCCTCCTGAGATTTATTTCAATCTGGGTAAGACATTAACCTTTATTTCAGAGGGCATTTGCTTCTTCCCTTTGGTGTGATTTTTTTTTTTTTTTTTTTTTTTTTTTTTGGAGTGTTTATAATTTTAATGAGCTATGAAACAACACATTGGAATCGCAAACAGACAATTATTAAGATTTGCTTGTTTTAAATACTAAAATCACATAAACAGAGTGACATTCATAGACATTTGCCTACATTTTATTTAACTCATAAATGTATATGAATGTTACTTTGTTTATGTGATGTATTTTATGATATAAAAGCAAACAAATCTGGAACATATTCAGTGTTTATATGGTGGTATGCAAATCAAATGCATAGTTTCATAGCAATATAAAATTGCCTCTAAAAAGATTTTTTAAAAATTTGATCAATACTGGGGTAGGGAGTAATACATTAGAATTGCATAATAGCATATAAATGTTCAATTAATGCCATTGAGATTTATTTGATTTTAAATCTTAGCATACATTATATAAACAGAGTAACAGTCACAGACTTTGTTCTCTTTCCTCCTGGTTGTTTTCTGATCGAATTTGCTCCATTTTCTTGAGTCAGAGAATAAATAACACATCAATGAACAGAATGAAATAAAAGAAAGTTACCCCAAGGGTAATTTTTCACCCTCTCATTTTTAATATTGTTGAGACCTTATGAACCTTTCAGGAGCCACAAGTTAATTTCCTCTACTTACACTCTTTCAAACTGCACCTTTATCTAGTGAAAGTTTTGCTCAGCATTCAAAATTAATATTTTATGGCTGGTGCTTTGGGGCGTGTTTGACTGAAGCCCCCTACTTTCTTTACTCTCTAACATCTCACTTTCCATTTCAGGGGCTAAACTGGTTGACTTTAGCGTGTCCACATGGGAACCAGTTGTACAGTCGGGCCAAATCTAGGTGACCTTGGTGGAGCCAGCATCAATTTAGTGGCATTTTGAGAGCTGGAGTGCTGGCACTGTAACTCCCTCCCCTCTCCTCTGTACAGACCCATCCGTGTGGAATTGGGGAAGTCAATGTTGGTTCTGTCTGCCACCCTGTTTTGCTTGGCCTAGTCACGCTAGCAAACACAGGAGACACCAATAGTAAAATGGGCTCCTTTATTTAGCAAGAAGAACAGGAAGACAAGGCAAAATAACCCTGATGTATTCAGGAAGTCATTAAGTTGGGCGGATTGACGAAAACTCAGTTTAACGTGTTTGCTTTGGAGGCAGAATGAGATAGCAAATAAGAGGTACAAGAGGTCAGAAAAGCTTTTTTTTTTTTTTTTTTTTCAAGGTGGACAAAAATCTATGCAATATTTATTTTACTTATACTATGCTTAAGTTCCAGACACAAACCTCTTAATCATGGCGCCTTTTGGTATGTGTGGGAATTCATGCGTAAAATAAACTTTTTCCAATTAAAACGGTTCTTGTTGAAAGATACGACAGGCATCTCCAAACTATAGTACTACTTGCTTGACCAGGGAATTTTTGTTACAGATTTTCTTTATATGGAACAATGTGTAAATCTTTCATTAATGAGACATCTGAGTAGTTGTGGGCAGAACCAAGACTCAGGGAACTCGGAAGAGACTTAGTGCATCAAGTGGAGTCAGGCCGGGCAGATTCAATGGCAAGGCAATAACTATGCTTTATGTCCACTTCATTTCCCTTGCAAATCGGCCTCGCATTCTCAGAGTTTTCACAGTTCCCAGCTCCCTCTTTTCTCCAAAACATGGCCAGAGTCAGCCAGGCTCATTAGACAGGATGAGACTATTACCAGGCGAGTTATCCCACTCCTAACAATGGGATGTGGTCAGGTGGTGGAAGCACCGGTCTCTCTGGGTTCATCTGGTTTCCCCAAGTGCTCTGAGTCCAATACCACGTCTCCCTCCACAGCCAATAACGCCCTTCCTCTATCAACAATGACTGTGACAGTTGGAATGCAGTGCAGCCTCAGGCTCTTCTGCTCATACACCTACTCCGTTGCAAGCATCACTAGAAACGATTTTTATGACCATATTCTGTGTGCGGGTATGTGTGTGTACATCCACTTATTTGCTTATCATTTCACTGTTACGCCCTGATATGAATCATTTCTCCACACAGACAAACAGTTCTTCCTCTTCATAATACCGTTGATGATAGATTGCGTATTTTAACATGGGCAAAGTTACACCTCCTGTTTAAAATGTTCACCTTTCATTCAGGTTTAGTGTAGTGTGCTGATGTAGTGCACAGTGAAGTCCCCCACTTCAGCCCACTTTCTTAGCTATTTACAGTAGGGCTTTCAAGAGGCCCAACCAGAAACTGTGGACAAGTTCCAGTGAAACAGGACCCAAGCACCCTGAAGAGCCTTTTTGCCTCTCTGTTATTCACTCCTGTTCTTTCTCAAGAGTTCCTCCTGAAAGTATTTGGCAAACACTGGTGAAAAAAAAAGACTTTGAGGGAGGAAAAACAACAAGTTGTTCTTGAGCCACCCACACCCCATCTGCTGTGGTATTATCTTCTTTTATTATCTACAGATTATGTGCGCTGATATGATTTCTGCAGTTTGGTCTGGTGGTCATTGTGGTTGTTGTTCTTGTTGTTTTTTGTTTGTGGAGCGTTGCGATATGAGACAGCGATGGGGGAAAAATCCTCCCCCATGTGCATCTAATCGTCCATTCAGGACCCTCTTAATGACTTGTCAGTTCCCCCTGCCCTTCCATTTTCTGTCCAATTAATTCTTTTCTAGCTCTCCGGATAAAGGGACACAATGGGGCCCCTCCACAGCATAATGAATCATTAAAATTCAGCAGCGCGGCCCTGGCACTTGGCTTTCTCCCTGGGCTGGTTGGGGACGGCTGCTTGGCATGCATGCCAGGGCCAAGTTGAACATTCTACCCACTGGACCAGAGGAGGTGGGATCTCTCCTCATTCCTCTCTTGTTGGTGGTTTAACTAAAAAGTTGAACTGTCCCATTTTGGTGAATACGTCTGTAGCCACATTACAAAGAGCCAGGCCCATGCTCTGTGGGGTTAGAAAGGTCTAAAAGTAATACAAGACATGGAAAAAGTCTGGCCAATGCAATATCATGGAGCTTTTTTCCCCCTAACACTTTATTATTTGTATCTGAAAAGCGACCAGCAAAAGCAAAAGAATTACATGTTTACGTGCAAACAAACACGAGTTGATGAACTCACCATCGCATCCACTTTTTTGGACGTGTACCCAGCTAAATTCACTGTTCAAGACCTGACTAATTACTGCCATTTAAGATGAATGTGCATGTTTAGAAGGATGAGAGGAAAAAATAATTTCCTGAAGCTCTTACAATAGTCTGACAGCTATAGCCTGCGACACAGATGTGAGACAAGGAGGCAAGTAAGAACAGCTGGTATTTCCAAGGCGAATGCATACTGATAAACAATTCTCACTTCAAAGTGTTACTTCTATTTACCTACTTTCTTACTGAACCTACAACATGTGTTGACAAACATTTTGAGAAATACGAACAAGCACTAAATCAAATCCCATTGTGGATATAAGCAAAAATGACCAGCACAAATTTCAAGAAAAGTATCTTTTATTTTTTCCACAAAAAAATGGCCAGCAAATGGGTTAGCTGTGCATGTGTGAATGAATCTCTAGTTAATAGTACAACAATAATTTCACAGCCTTTGTCAAAATTATACACCATAATAATATACAAAAACACTGTTCTGTGAAAAAAAAAAAAAATTGAGCATGACACTCTGTACCATTCTTGTACAGTATCTCACAGAATCCAAACTTAAATCGAGGCTGTAAGGAATGATGTCAAATTAAGAATAAAATCAAGAACAAGTTAAACTGTCTGAGTTTGTGGTGTAGATTACTGATTGTGTGCTGCTTGAAGTTTGTTAATAATTCAATTCCATTCTGAAATACTGACAATAAGCGTTAGAAGGCACAAATACATTTTGCGCTAGACTGCAAGTTGAGTGCGAGTTGGCACTTGATGGCTGATGAGAAAAACACGGGAAAATACTCACGATGCTTCTCTTTTTCTCTGTGTCCTTTTTTTCCTCATGTGTCCCAAAGACAAAATACTTCAGTACTCTTCCTTCAATAAGTAACTGACAACCTGAAGTTAAAAACTAATTTGTCAATGAAGAGGCGCGTGAAACTCAGATGTGCTGTTGTGAGTGTGCGTTTCTTGCACAAGGAAATGACAGACACACACACAAACTTTCTGCCACTAGGATACACCAACATACACACATACATTCATACATACACAGACCCACACATACGCATGCACATACACATATCTGTGTGCTGTCCAGCCACGTATACTGTAGGTCCAGCTGACATGTCACTCAGTGAGTGTGGTGTTATCTTACTCCATTTCCTTTAACCCTAGATCATGACTAATCGCAATTTGCCAAGCATAGCTTTCAAACACCTGTTCTGTCCTGTGCTGGTCTGTTGGTCCTGCTCTGTTTGCTTGCAACTTGGAATGGAGATGTTAATGGTAATTGGTCTTCAACGGAATGATATCAAATATATGGTATTTGCACTGTTCTTCACTTGATTTACCTTTTTTCATAAAGACACAACAGTATTGTAAATAACCAAACCCACATTGCATGTGTATAACTACTTAACAACAAAAGAAGAAACAAATAATGTATGAACATAAATACATATAAGACTTCTATGCCAAAATGACACTTTAAGATTCATATGAGCCATTGAGTTAAGACTGATCAACTGATGCAAATGGCCAAATATTCTGTGATATAGCTCTGGCCCTTACTTTAAATCTTCTTACTGCAAATTTGCTTAATTGGTCCCAGGTACAATCTCCAATCTGGTTCTCCATCTGCTTCACAACAGAGTTGGGCCAAACTGTTTCTCTCCTACACAACTCAGTGGCAGGCCTTTGCTTTACCTCAAGCGTGCACACACGTGCAATCTCAAACTGGAAAGAAGGGGGATGTACAGGATGTAGGCGTAGGCGATATGTCCTCACGGAGGAGTTTTGGCTCACCAACAACACAATTTATCTTTGTGTAAAAAGTCTGTACAAGTGTGTTTTCGTCGCAAGGATATAACTTTGTATAAAATCAGCAGGCACTTTCTTTTTTTATGTTTGTTTTGTGTTCAAATGGGCACAGGAAGCCTACCACCCCCCTATCACTCTCCTCCTCCTTACTTCCTTCATTAGTAGTGCATCAATCTGAGTGAGTCTCAGGGCTCTATAGGACCCGGTGCGAACTAACCGTCTCTCGTCCCTAAGGTCTAGACAGAGTGGTGTAGACAGGCTGGTCCCAGCTGGAGGCAGTTGGGCTGTGGGCAGGAGCCATGGACAAACTGTTGAGGATAGGGCTGCCATAAGGCCGCCTGGATGAGTGAAAGTAGGGGTACTGGTAGAGACTAGAGGGGTAACCAGAGTAAGGGTTGTAATAGTTGGAGCTCTGGAGGTCAGTATAGTCACACTGGGAGCTGGAGAAAGAGGCTGCGGCTGAGGCAGCTGACGTGGCCGAGGTGACACAGGCCTGGCTGCTGTAGGAGCCGTAATCGGGGTGAGACGGTGAGCCGTGGGAATGCTCGCTGTAATGGCTGGGGCTCAGCTGCTCCGTCTTAATGTGAGGCCGGTGCTGGCCCACCTCACTGGCCGAGGGAGAGGAGGAGGACAGCGTGCTCTTGCGGCTCCAAGTTGACCCATTGGCGCCAGCGTGGCTGTAGGAGGACGGGTAGGAGCTGCCGGCTGTTGGAGCCTGACCGTGGCTGTGGTCTGAGGGCAGAGTGGAGGAGCCAGAGGCGTGGCCGTTAAGCGGGAGGTACTGGTCAAACTCGTGCACGTCGAAGGTCTCCATGTTGCTGATGACATCAGTGCTGAGCTCAGAGATATCTACGTTGCTAAAGTCGATGTTCTGCCTGCTGCTGTCAAGGAGACGACGGCCCTCGTGTTTCAGGTCCTGTTTTACACTGTGATGCAGGTCTGTTTTGGGAGTAGTGGGTGGTGTAGGGGGACCATGAGGTTGGCCTGTAATGAGGATAAAGAAAACAAAACATGAATCAAAAAAATGCATTCAGTGGTGTACAATACAATTTATTGCCGCTAAAAAAATATATACAAAATACAGGAAGGAGCCCATGTTTTAACAGTTTCATATAATACAGCATTTCGTGTATTTTACTCAAAATCCCCCCTGAATGTTCAGGATGGTGGTGTCCATCAGCCATCCCTGCAAGTCCTCCCATCCCTGGTTCAGCTTTGTACATGTGATGTGCCAGTTCAGCTCCTGAGTCTGAGTCACTCTGGCCTGGTTTCACATTCTTCCTTCGCCGGGGCTGATACTTGTAGTCTGGATGGTCTTTCTTATGCTGAACCCGAAGCCTCTCAGCTTCTTCTACAAATGGCCTCTTCTCACTCTCTGAAAGCAAACTGCAGCAAAAATAAATGAATAGGTAAAATAAGTTAAAATGTAAATATACACCTGCGTGCATACAGTATGCTTAATATATAATGTGCTCAAAAGTTACTTAAGACTTTTTAGGTCAGCAACAACAAACTGAGTCATTTACATTCCTTATATTTATTGTTAATTATTTACACATATAAAGTCTGATAAATCAGTAAAACTGTTATTTATTTAAGTAATTTGTAAATAAGGCATTCAGTATTACCAAAAGGCATAACGTTTGTTTCTGTATCCAGATTAGAAGCAAGGTTTGCTGCTAGAAGATTTTTTCTTGTAATATTTCTTTGCACTCTATTTATCCTTAATGTGTACACAAATAATAGGTCCCTTACCGCCACAGTTTCCCCAGGGTCTTGCTCAGCTCGGCGTTGTGCAGGTGTGGATACTGATCAGCCAGTTTTCTACGGGCCGCTTGCGCCCAGACCATGAAAGCATTCATGGGTCTTTTGACATGAGGTTTGCTCTTCAGCGATCCATTCCCTCTCACCGGCATGGGCACCAAGGACCAGTCATATCCCTTAAGGACCTGAGAGACGGCGTCCCGTATGCAAGCTGGGAAGCGGTCGTCTTCCTCGGGGTCCAGTTTCTTGCTCAAACCTGTGAGCAGGGATCCTTGGCCGTCTGAGCCTGTCGGCGAGGACGGAGCATCCGAGTCGGACTCGTCCTGGGACATGGAGCTGTTGGTGCCAGAGGGACTGCATGGTGGGTCGCTGACACACTTGTCATGCTCCTCCGTCATTTTTAACATTATTTACTCAGCTTCTTGCGGATGGAATTCCGAGATTTAAAAAAGAGCGATTCTGTTTTAATGTATTTAATAAATGATACCGCTAAATTCAAGCGCGAAGCAAAACAAGAGGCGCTGTGCCTTTTACGCACGGTGCGCCATGGTAAATTCCTTCAACAATGTCAGTAAATACGCGTCCGATATTTTCCTTATGCGTCCCTTCTGCGTATTTGTTTTTCTTCGTGCGTCTTGTTTTCCTAGGCTGTCATGGGAGGCACAGTCGTGGAAGAAGAGGTCCTCAATGTGAGCTTAGGACCTGGACGATAGAGCAACTTGAGTTGGAGTTTTAAAATCTTCACTCCTCCTTCCGCCTGGGATTGGCTGGAACAAATCACCCCTTGCTTCCCATTGGTTAAGGCTTTTATGAGCTTCATTGTTATTATTATGATTTTTTTTTCTTTCCACGGGTGACACAGTTGTGTTTTTCATCAGAGTTCCACAAGTTGTGTTGTAAACTGTACATTAACAAAGCCACAACTTCAAACGCTCTTACGAAATGTGTTGAGTTGGGAAATGCAGGGTCGCCAGCAGTTTAACAACAGAGAGTTTAAAACTGTTTTTAAAACTGTTTCTCCATCATCAGCACAATAAACTTGAACTCTAAAATGTGTTCTCAATTTCATATCTCAAAATCTGGGGAGGAAAAAGTTAAATATTATTGAAATAAAGGTTGTTTATGTCTTTTATGTTGCACTTGCCTGTCTGACAGGTCAGCCTATAATTCCCCAGAAATATGAATTTCGATTCTAAAAAGTAAGTGGCCTATAATGAAAGGAAATAAAGGAAATTAATTTGGATTGTCCAAGAAACATAATATACGTTTTTTATTGTTATTTATTTAAAATAATCACTCAGTTGTCTTTTTCTTGTTTTTTTTTCTTCTGTTTCCCACTGAGATCAAGATTGCAGTTGAACATCTGCTGGATCAGTTATCCAAATAAATTAGACCCAAATAAAGATCGATCACAACGAGCGTGCAACGAAAAGAAAAATGGGATTGCTGCTCTGACTTATATATTTTCTCGGTAGTAAATAATAATAATAATAATAATAATAACAATAATAATAATGATAAAGCATGTCAGTGGCGTAATTTTTCAATTACAGTCTTGAAATTTGCAGTGCAGTTTGAGACTACAAAACGACTGTCCATCAGTTATATGTCCTTTTTCGTTTATTTCGTTTATCAGGCGGTTTATTCGTTTATTTGTTTTTCTCTCATTTTACATGGCACATTTGTGGAGGCTTCTGGCGAACTAATTTGCAAAAGTTTGGTCTGATGGCCTCAGTATTTAAAAAAATACACGATTTTATCAGTATGTAGCCCACAATGTGTTCAACATCAGGCCTGACATCCCTGCCAATCACACAGGATGTTTCTTCATTCCTAATAACTTCTTACTGCTGAGCTGAGTGGTGACCAGGAGGACATGATAAACTATTTCTTTCTTTTTCTTTCTTTCTTTCTTTCTTTCTTTCTTTCTGTCTGTCTGTCTGTCTGTCTTTCTTTCTTTCCTTCTTTTTGGTCAAGTTCAGTGTTCAAGTTCAAAGATGTTTGCACAGAAAGAGAAGATTGAGAACTTATAGAAATAAAAATAATTTTAAAAAACAAAAAGAAGGGATGATTCGGCTTCCTCGCTGGCTCTCTGTGTCTGTGTCCGTGAGGTCTGTAAATTCCAGTGAAGCTGAATTTGAATCTAAGCAAATGAGCCTGAGTCCGGACTCAACTGGTCCCATCGGTGAGCACCTCTGACAAGGAGCCTCTGTTCACTTTCACAACAAAGGTCACAGGTCCATTATTATTATCATTGCATGCCCCTAATTTAAAGGAGGAAGTCGGAGAAAAAAACTCTCACAGCAGTCTGTTTGTGAGCCATGAGGTTTAAAAAAAAAAAAAAAAATCAACATCTAATTTCCAGTGAAGCAGGCCTGTTATTATATTGAATGCTAGATAGAAAGAGCAGAGGAGATAAGAGGGTAGATTGAATCACTGCCTTTGTTAAAGGTGTCTTTGTGTCCATGTGTTGCGGGATGATTTTTATCACTGGCCTTCCCATGAAAAGACAAGGCATGTTTGAGCTGGACGGCAGTTTGCTTTGCTCAATACACACTGCAGGTGGCTGAGGGAAAGTGGAAATCCTGTACGATGTGGAAATAATATAAGCTGTGGCTTTTAAAATTCAGAGTTTCCTGCACCAAAGGTAATGCCTTGCTCGGTGAGGTAAGACATCTGTGTTGGATTTTCTTTGCTGTTTGTTGGGATGTAAACAATGGGCCTGACAAGCTAAAGACAAGGGCCTGACCGGTTGGACGTGAATGAATATGTGTTTTGTGTGATGCCTTTAAAATGATCACATGACTGTTTTTATCACTACTTCATACTAAAAATGTGGACTTGCAGTTGTTGTTTTGTATGGTGGCCTTTCTTTCTATTTTCTTAAACCACAAATGATTGAGCAATATTCATCATCTGGTTATTCCTCACTTGGCTGCTGTCAAAGTGCTCAGTCCATGAAGAATAGCAAAAGTCAGGTTCAGTTCATGTCTCTCTCTCTCTCTCTCTCTCTCTCTCTCTCTCTCTCTCTCTGTGTGTGTGTGTGTGTGTGTGTGTGAATGGACAGACAGGATGGCAGCGAGTTGTCAAACATGCCTGAATAACTCTGGCTTCATTCTACTACAGCTCCACACATGGCAAAGTATTCAGGATGTGTGTGTGTGTGTGTGTGTGTGTGTGTGTGTGTGTCTGTGTGTGTGTGTGTGCGTGTCTGTGTGTGTATGGATGAGTGAGCATGTGTGTGTCAGAGTCAAATGTGTGAATGTGTCCAAATGTGCACGCACCCACCACGGTAAACAGTAAAACAAAACCCTCGGCTGCACATGCTTGCTAGTCATTCAAGTCTGACAATGACTGAACAAGGAAGATTTTCCTCACTGCTTTCTCCTGGACAACCGTAACTATGCGTTAATAAAACACTGGATTCCCTTTTAATTGCAGTAAAATCACCAATAGAGGTATTAAAATTGCATGGTGCTGTTGAGAGCTCACAAAATCATCTCTAAAAAGCTCAAATCACATTTGATTTTAGACCTCGTATTGCACATCTGTAATTGCTCGTGGCAGTACTGGCAACATTATCCAGTAGCTTCTGTATGTGAGGAAGCTGAAGGCAGGAATAAAAGACAGATAAGTTAATCAATGATCAACAAGAATGTACTCAAATAGCACAAACCTCCACTAACGCTGAACAGATCTCCAGCTTGCCGTTACACCCACAAACGTCATCCCTGTCACTTCACTTTTAAATGAAAATTATATCTTTACACTGAAGACATATCTTGGGGTTTGGAATCAAGTCTTCATCTCAGTTAGTGGCTTAAAAAAGAAAGATCATCATTCAGTGTTGGAAATCCCCAATCCAGTTTACAACCAAAATATGTTTAATTGTTCTCTGGGGCAAGGCCTATAAAGGAAATCTGTGTTTAAGATGTCCCACCAAGAGACAGACCAAAAAAACAAAGTAACTAATGAATTATCAAATTAACTAACGGTTGAGAACATAACTTACTTGGAAGAGTTTAAAAATAAAAAATCTAAGAAAACCAATGTGTTGTTGCTCCAGCTTTAGGTGTGATGTATTTACTGACATAAGTATATCAAACAGAGGAACAAATTACATCTGAACAGTATGTGAATGGGGTTGTAGGTTGACCAGATTAACTAAGGAAAGTCAGAGCCACTTTAAAAATTGATGCAAAAACAGAGAGGAAAGGCAAACCTTCAACAGAATGATTCAGTTACACCACACTGGTCCTCTTGAGGAAACACGGCTGCTCATAACAAATCAGAATGGGCAGAATATGACTGACAGCTGCTGTCAAGCCTGGCTAAGTGTTGGGACTCTGGTTTCTCTGGGTAAAGAGACAGAGACCGAGGAACAGACAGAGAGAAAGAGGAAAAGAGACAGGCCTAAACAGACTCCAGCCTTTACCCTCCATGGCTCCCTGTATTGTGGGGAGAACTCTGGCCCGAGTTTGTGGGCTCTGGGCTCTTGATTAGAAAAGGAAGGAGTGACAGATGAGAGGTAACCGCGCATGAACCTTAAGAGTCCCTGAGAGAGAAGGAAGGTTTTAATTTTCCCATTTTTTTGTGAGATGTATCTCAAAGGGAAGAGCAGCGCAGAGATTTTCAGATTTTTCTGGGCCTCAGCAGAGACTGTTACACCATCTCTCTTGGGTCCTAGTCACTTCTACCCCACACGTAAATTATCCTCCCCAACTTAAGTAATGCACATACAAAATTGAATTACACAGTCACCCGCAGGAATCTTGCACCCTTTGGTCTCTGCCTCTGTGTTTTAATACACTTAGGCACATCTCATTGCTCTAACCAATTTATGTGAGGAAGAACAGCACTCAGCGGTTAAATTGGTATGCGCGCCACAGCACTGCGCAGTATTGAAAAGAGTTTTGAAGGAATAGGTGTGGCATAACAATGTGAAATTGTGTGATGACAGCTTCCTGAACTTAGATAACTAACTTGCATCATAGTAGCACAAACTTTGTTCTTCTTGGTGAACTTGTGTTCACCGGGGTAAAGAGAATAACCCATGAAAACAGTTTTGGAAAGCTAATGCACGAATGTGGTCACTTTCATGTCATGCTGATGTTGTATATGTCTTATAATATTTGCCCCTTCACGTTTGTTATGCTTTACACTGTGCATTTTAGCATGTCCCGCATGTGATATGGCATGCCAACCACATAGCCAGCCTTTAAATCTCAGATTATTGTGCCTGACATTTAAATTCTGCATCACAAGAATTCTAATGGAATTCATATTGAATTTTCCACATAAGGGACAACTGTGAAAGTCTCTGCAGTCAGTACAGTAAAGACTGTCCCTTCGCTTGGTTCAAAAATCTCACAGACTGTACACACTGATGCGGAGTTCAGTTGGTGAACTGTGGGGCCTGGCACGCCCTCAGGCTCACTCAGACTGTCCCGACCACTGCCTAACCACATGTGTAACAAACTCTGAGGCTGTTAACATGCTGTATTTCAACCCGGCACCACATCAACCAGACCACTTCTATCTTTGGTTTCACACACTCAGAAAGAAGGTAATTAGTGTGTAATTTACAGTTGCAGCTTATCTATCCGGACGTGTTGGGGACAGGTCAGTAAAAAGTATATCAAAATGTTCCATTAGAAAAGTACCATTCAGATACCAAAATTTATATTTTATAGTCTTCTTGAGGCTGTTACATGTTTAGATTGAAACACTCCAGGCAGGTTCACATGCAAACTCTCAGTGATGGATGCCCACTCTCCTCCTCTTCTCTCTCCCATCTCCTCCCTTCTTCCCCTCTACTCATCCCACCCCCAGTGGAACTCGGATGGTGGATGTTTTCCATTTTGGGCTGTGGCCAAATGTATTTTCCAGGTTGTCTACTTAGTGAGGTCGAGGACCCGGGAATGTTTGACTCTACTGGTTCTAATCACAGTCCAACCCCCATGACAGCTGCTGTGTGTTAGGACCTCCCATTGACCCCTGACCCTGCACTCCCCTAAATTCATTCTATTAAAACACCGTAATGAGGGGTTTACTGGACCAATTGGAGGTTTTATTTAAACCTATTAGTAGATGCAGAGAGATGGAGGGGGCAGGTTGCATGGTGAGAAGGGAAGGAAGGTAATTCTCGATAGATTGAAGGTGGAGTGTTTGAGACTGAAGGAAACAATTAGTCCAAAATGTCTAAGGGTGTGTTTGGCCTTCGGCCACACTCGTTTTAATGTCAGGAGTATAAAAAGCGCTCAAGTGCTTCCAGATTACTTGCTGTGTTTTCTCCTTGACACATAACTGTCCTGCGAGGCAGCGGTTTTGCTTGTGGTAGTTTTGTATGTTCATCTGCATTAGAGATGTGGACATGGAAGATCTGAAAGCTGTCGTGGTGGGGTGAAAGAGGTGGCAAGTCTGGAGGGATTATGTTAAGTAAGTTCCTCTGAATGTTTCATTCCCTCATTTCCCCCAGGCTTCTCTGTAAATCTTTGATCTGCAAACTATCAGTTGGTAGATTATGTTGTGCAGAAATCCCCAGGAGTCCACATGCAAGTACACCCAGTCTGTGAAGTGCATAATGGTTTTAGCTGTTGACACAACAGTTTCTGTTTGAACGTTGCCTAAAGGTGAAGCCTCAGGATGAGTGTTTAGGCCCTGCGCCAGGCACTGTCATTCATGATTCCACATGCAGAAGAAATGCCCTTTCCTGGTTTATCTTCTGACATGACAGGATAAATGCTCAAATGCACAGCAGGGACTACGCTTCCCATCCTGTATCTTGTCCCAGACTCAGACAGAGCAACAGGAGAGACAGGAGAGCCTTTTTTCCCCACTTTCTGCTCTACCCCTTCTCTCTCTCTTTCTCTCTCTCTCTCTCTCTCTCTCCATCTCTCTTTCTCTCTTGGTCTCCCTCTCCTTCCCTCTCTCTCTCTCTCTCTCTCTCTCTCTCTCTCTCTCTGTCTCCCTCTCTCTCCCCTCTCATCTTCCCAGCATATGTTCTGGATAAAACTTGTGGTGTGCTCAGTCTTCCACATTGTCTGCTTTTTTGATCCCTGAATCTCATAAATCATCTTTCTAATTTGCCTGTGAATTAGATGGTGTGGGACATGTAGATGTTTAGGACAGAGCTGGGGGGCGAGAGAACAGAGAGCCCACCCCTTGACTTTACGGGAAATGGGAGGCCTCTCCACAATAGCAAGACTATGAGGGCTTGTCTGGCTGCGGGGACTTTGCCTCACAGCGCAAAGATAACTCTCATGTGAATTGTTTTTATTTAGGGATAATTAAAGCAAGAATGAAAATCCCCTTGCACTGTTCAACATTTATGTATCCTTTTATCATACATGAACGAGCGTATGTGCACACATGTACAGATGTTCAGTGTACCTACACACATGCACACAGACACGGACACTATATCTAACTTGAATCTGCTGTGCACAGTATATTCAAGGCTTATTAATGAACTAGGAAAATGATCATTTGTAAAGTGAAAATTCAAATCAAATTCTCCTCTTAATCACATACTGGATAGCAGCCAAGCCTTATGAGCAGACAGAATGGAGACAGTCTGTACATGCATTGCTACACTGAAAAAACAATTCAGTGCACCTGGCACTAAGCTGATGATCCATTGTTACGGCTTTACAATTACATCCAGGGATTCGTATGACTGAGGTCTATGCATTAAATTGCTTTAGCGTTTTCGTATGGAACTTGATGATAGGTGATTCACCAAGGATTGTTGTAAACTGTATCGTGCCACCCTTTTACATGTCGTGTATGTGGTGGGGGAAAGAGGAGGAATGTTTGAAGCTGCAGAAACAGGCTTGCCTCTCCCTCCCTAACTGCTCATAAATGCTGTCTTCAGTTCATGCGTATCCTCATAAGCCTATAAACACCTATCAAGGTCTGCATGTCTGACTGGGGAAAACAGCATTGCAACATTATCCAGAGATTAGCACCATGCATAGACGCAGTCAGCCGCATATTCTCAGATCTGCTATCAAAAGGGCCAAATTGAATCAGGGTGCCTGCGATGTCATCGCCATGGAAATGCATAGCTATACTCCCTCTCAACTGGCCAGACCATCATCCCTCATTTTGGTCATAATTTTAATCAAAAACCAAAGTTAAATATGGGTTTCTTTTTGAGAGATTTGAATGCGTTTATACGATGTCAGTTGTCTTTTAAATGGTTAAATGATCGGCTGGCCAGTCCAAGCTGTGAAAGGTGGTGAAGAGGTAATTTTTTCTGCTAATTAATAAGCATAAAAAATTGTTGCTGCTTGTGAAATTTTGTATTTCTCTGAGGCTCAACCTGTCATAAAGTGTCATAAAGTTCTAAGTTTCTTCTTATGTCAGCTGTGTGTTCATCTTTGAATGGATCTTGATTTCTCTCCTTTGAGTTGGTGTTTGGCCACAACAGGCTGTTGCATTACAATTTCCAACCAACTGTAACACTAACATGCCCTGCCTCAGGCAGGGAAAGAAGGAAGCACTTGTTAACCGTTTCCACTGATTATAAGGTAGAGGGTATTTCCTGGTAGCCACTTCACTATTTCCAACTGTTCTCCTGGCTGTTGCCTGACATGCAAAGCACCGAGAGGGACAGGGCGGCTTGTTTCATAGCTGTCATGCGCATCATACAAAGACAAATCCATCAATATGAGATTTAAAAAATAAAGAAAAACAAAGATATGGCGAATATGGTCCACTTTCAGAACGTGGACAGATAAATTAGTATTTGTAAAGCCTTTGTCTGTGGTGCTCTCGGCTCACATAGCACTTGAAGACAGATGCACATTCAAACTAAAGCAGGTCATTTGTATTGAGTTTAGTAGACTTTGCAGCTCTCTATTGAGTTGTCGTGGGGTGTTTCAGCCACGGCAGCATGGGGGGAACAGCCACAGGTCACATGGTGTGGGAGTTCAGGGTCACTAAGGTCACTTCCTGCTCCCTTTAAAGAGGTGCAGGGCTCTAGCTGGGGACAAAAGAGTACACGGAAGTGCATGTGTAATATGGGGGGCATAAAGAGTCTTTTCAGCAGACTACAAAGTGTGAACATTTCATTCTCAGGAATTTGACTTTTGATGTTCCTGGCTTTGGAATTGTGAAGTACTCTCCACCACAGAGAAAATGCATTTGCCATTTGTGCTACCTCTGCTGTATGTCTAACACATACTGTAAACAGAGGACTTTGAGCCACGGGACTGCCCTTGGTGGAGTTTGTGGTGTTTAAGTTCTACTGACTGGTGGCTCTCTGCTCTGCTCTGAGCACTATCAACGCATAGATGAAATTACATATCTGCTGAAGTTGTTCATATCAACAACATTTGATTCCACTCACCACACTCACCTTGGATTAACTTCTCTCTTGACTGATTTATCCTTGGAGGGCACAGTGTGTTTTCAGTTTTTACCCTCTATTTTTCTACTCAGCTAATCTGGTTGTTTTAGTTGATTTAATGGAATATTAGAGGTACCCTTGCCCCGCCTCCAGCTACCCCTTGTGTCTCCTAATGGCAGCCCCTGAGACAGCCTTGGCTAGATTTACCATAGACTGTAAATCTGCCGGGCTGCAAGGTCCCTGACTTAACAAGATGCTGCTTTATGGTGCTCTGCGAAGAACGAGACTTTCTTTTATGCATTATATGGAGAATATGTCACTGTTGGTTTACTTGATTGGTTATTGCACTTTCACTACTGAGCTCCCCTGCTTGTTTTAGGGATTAATTCATCATTAGTAATTTGACAATGATATGGCTCTCTGAAGCCCCTATATGCATCTAAAAATGTTACAGCAGACTACTTTCAATTGGAGAAATTGGGAAATTATGTGTATATTTGTGTGTGTGTGTGTGTGTGTGTGTGTGTGTGTGTGTGTGTGTGTGTGTGTGCATGCATGTGTGTGCGAGCATGGATGTGCATGTGCATGTCTGTATATGTCTGTGTATGTGTGTGTGTGTGCATGTGTGCACGCATGTGTGTTTGAAATATGCGGCATACACAGCACGTGGGTATGCATGCGTGTGTCAGTGGCCATGTGTTGTCTGCGCATGACTCCATCTGTGTTTGGAAAAATTGGTTCCAAACTTAATCAAAACCAATGACCCCAGACCCCCACCACCACCGACCCCCCACCCCCACCCTGCCTCTGGCTTCATGGGTGCATTTATGGCCTCCAATTCAGGTATATATATTTATGAAGGCAGTAAAGTGGTCTGCTGCTGTTAATCTCCCCGTGACGTCTCTTTCCTCTGCCACCGGTGAGTCTGGGTTTAGGCCACAGGGACCAACCACTGGAGACTGAAAATGGGGTGGGGGGGTGTCTTGTTTGGGGGATGTGAGCTCTGGGGACCAGGGCTCAAACTAAGCTGAGCTTTGTGGCTGAAAGTAGAATGACACAGACGCTTGCCTATAGGCTGTATAGTGTGTAGTGCAAAGTGCATATGACATGTGTCTGATGGCATATTCCATATGGGTACGATCCATCGCAAGTGAGAGTGCCAGGGGAAAATTTAGCTAATGGGAAACAAATGGGCCACTCTTCTTAGTTCTTGTCACTTTCTGTCTGAGTGACAGCCTGTTGCTTTCTTGCTACCTTTTCTTTTGGTGTATTTGCAAAGCGGCTTTGCATGCACCTTCAAAGTTATTTAAATATGTTGGACTTTGACTAGATAGTATAGTTTGTATTTGCATATCAGTCTCTGCACACATGCAAGTGTGTACATCAGTATGTCAGTGTGTAGGTTAAGTGCTTATGTGCATTGATGTGTGCACATGGAGGTGTGTGTGGTGCATGTGTGTATGGAGGGGGTGCACGGGCAGCAAAACATGACCCTTTTGCAAGAGCGCCTGCTACTGTATGTAACTTTGCTGAAAGATTATGTTCTGCTAGTGACATTGGTGCAAACCAAGCAGAACAGTTACCGCCCTTTTCCTCGCACTGTCTCCTCTGTCCATCTTCCCTCCTCCTTCCTCTCTCCTCTCCTGGTTGCAGTTGTATTTGTGCGCCTTGGGAAGATTACAAAGAGGTGCTTTGTGAGGGGATGCAGCTGCTGAAATCCGACTAGATCCAGCTGAAGAGAGAAGGGAGCAGGTGGGTCAACAACGCCACCCCGCCGTTCCCAGAATATCAGGCTGCAGAGCTGTGCCTCCCTCCCCCACCCACACACACATACACAGGCACATGCACACACATCCTCGCGGCACCCTCACCCCAAGCACACACACAAACAAACAACGTACCATGTCAAAAACCAAGCACAGTACACCCACAAAAACAGCAATACAGCAATATGCGCAAGTCAAAGGACAGCCACAGCGGAAACACTGCCCACTCAAACAAGTGTGCATCACTGGAATCATTCACACAGTGGGAGAATGTTGGCAATAAGTTTGTAAAACAGCACAAATAATTACACCGCATACAAAGTTGGCCTATAGGTGTCATCTCACTTAGACCTTGTGTTTGTAGTTCTGTTTTTATAGAATGTTTTAATGATTTTATTAATGGTGGCAATTATAGACACGCTCATCTAGAGTGTGAGTTTTGTGTGGCCGTGGCAAAGAGGAGAGGAAGACCCTGTCAGCTCTGTGAAGTTAAGATGTTAACAGGTCAGGGAGCTGCCAAAATGTTGCATATCTGCATCGCAATGGGGACATTGGTAAGATGACCCTCATCCGGCTTTGTGCAGCAAAAAAGAGGTGGCAGGAGAGGGAGAGGGGAAAGGAATGAAAGAGAAGACAGGAATAAAGAGAGGAAGTCATGCAGGCGAGTGTTCTTGTTCTTGTTCAGGCTGATCGTATGTCACGCCATCTTCCCTGCTGGGGACACATCACTGGGCTCATGTGACACAAACTGCAAGGATACAGATTTGCTTCATTATTTTATTGTTTGCATTAATCTATAAAAGTTTGAACATAGGAGTCTGCAGGGATATTGAAGTAGTGTTGGAGCTGAGTGAGGATGTCTTTTTTTTTTTTTTTTTTTTTTTTTTTTTTTACAGTTGTTCCCACTTTGCTTTATGGTCTCCATCCACATCCTAAATCAGATCCAGCTCCAGAGAAGCCACTTTTTGACATGTGCATTCTCTCTGGAAATACCGACCAAACTATGGATGAATATTCTATTAACTTTGCATATGTTTTCTCTCTGCCGTCATATTCCATAAACAAGCTTTTTGATAATCATAAAAGCAATATGCTAATGGTATGCGAAGGACTTGGACAATAAGGACAGCAGTGGGCTTTGTGAACTATTCCTCATCTCTCAAAATCTGTTTCTTCAATGAAGTCTCTCTGTATCCTTTATGAGGGTTTTGACGCACATAGACCCCCCACCCCCACTCCTCAGTGTACCCATCCCTCCCTTCTTGTGTATAATAATCCATCCATCGTGATAACAAGTCCTTCTGTCCTAGAATAAGTCTGCCCGCAAAATGGGTGACTGCCATTTCATACACAGTATGCCCCACAGGGCTGTACCCTGAAAGAGCCCAGTGTCCCACACACACTTAGTATTCCTGCCTTGAGATACTTGCAGATGTCCCTATCACTAGTAATGAGTGCTTAGAGCGAACACATTCACCCAAAATGTGCTACAAAACCACTAAATCTTCTCTCTTCCTCACAGTACCAATGTGTCACCAAAAACATCCAGCTTTGATTGCTCTGATATTTCTGAATAACTTAAAAAGTTTTGCTGGAGAAATAGTATTCTCTTGCAAAATTCGATTCCTGCCAGCATTCACCTTGGACTAGCTTTGTGTCCATTTTTGTTTATCAGTGTGGGACCTATTCACTGTGTTTTCCCCCTCTATCTCCCTGTCTCCCTCTTCCAGGGCAATCACTCCTACCTTCAAAGTTCATCACTATTTTCTTGGCTGCGTTAGCCTTTGACAGCATGGTGTGTTTTCATTTTTACCCTACATTTTTCAGTCCAGCTAATCTGATTGTTCTCCATCTCTCACAGTCAAAAATCTTGCACCGGCCTTGTATTGCCCAAAAGTTAGATTTGTCATTTCCTGCTGCATTTCTGAATGACTTCAATTATTTTCTTGGGTCAGTAGTATGCCATTCAGATGGCTGTTGCTTTGCTGGAAGCCAAGTTCAGTGACGTGGTATCAGTGCCATCACAGGGCTGTCACACACTACCCGCGGGCTTCACACACTGCCCGCGGGCTTCTTTCAGACAGACGGCCCCTGCACCAGAGGGAAGGCATGACTCCTGTTCCTCATGTGGTGCTTTAGGTTATTATTCATTTCTTATCTGTCATTCTGGTTCATCTGATATAGAAACAACACTCTCTGGGTCATTTTGGGTTCTTCGCTTGCTCAGATTTCATTCTGTGTGTGTCAGTTTGTGTGTGCGTGTGTGTGCGTGTGCGTGCGTGTGCGTGCGTGTGTGTGTGTGTGTGTGTGTGTGTGTGTGTAGGGAACCATCATTAGAAGGTGGATCTCACAAAGCGCTGACTTCCAGCCATCTGGATTTCCATCTCTCATGTTTGAGAGTGTGGGAAGCTGCAGAAACATGTCACTGCTCTATATCAAATTGCTAAATATTTCAGCAACTCTGTGTTTACTTGTGGGTGGGTGTATTTTATTGTTAAAGTGTTTCTCCCTTTTTCTTGTGGCCAATTATTCTGCTATCTTTGTCATTTACATTCATTTATATCTATTCATTTGTCATGTCAAATTTCTCGCAGCCGTGCAATGCATCCAACCCACATATGTGGAGTTTGATAAAATGGAGCCATATGCCGCTGATATGCCACTGATCAGACCCATTTGGCTTACCGCTGTGTCCTCACAGCCAGCTTGGGCTGACTCCAAGAGATGCGGCACCTTTCACCTCGCCTCCATAGCTTCACCACGAGAGAGATGGTCCACACATTGCCTAGCGAAGCGTCATGCGTGATTGCCGCCATTCTCACATCTGCTTCCTGGAACGACGGCATGGAAGTCTCCAAAGAGCTCCCAGCGGAGTGTGTGGCATGTGTGCTCACATATGAGACCACGAGTTTGAGACGGGGGCTTGGTTTATTTTCAAAGGGTAGTGCTGAGGAAGTGTTGAGAGGTTGAGGAGTTGAGAGAGCTCTCTGCGCTCTGGTTTGGGTTTCACCTCCCTGGGACACAGCAGGGGGGGTCAGGGAGTGGGGGGGGGGGGGGGGATCACCACAAGGATTTTGTGTTTAAACAACAGAAACCAACAAGGCAGAATCATTTTCTGTATGTATCTGTGTGTGTGTGCGCGCATGTGTGTGTGTGTGTGTGTGTGTGTGTGTGCGTGTGTGCGCGCGCACGTGTGTGTGTGTGTGTGAGTGTGTGTGTGTGTGTGTGTGAGTGAGTGTGAGTGTGTGTGACAAAGACTAAGGGATCATTTTATATATATATATAATATAATATATGTTGATATATTGATATTTTCTCTCATTTTTTTTCAACATACATATACTTAAGTGTTTTGTGTGCAAACACACCCCAACAAACTGAACTTCAAAAGAACAAGGAAGTAGACCCTATATGCTGGTGCCAAATAACTGTCATATCTGCACTTTTCATTTCCCTATTTTTCAGCGGCCAAAGTAACACATGTAGCGATAAGCATCGCTCCAAATGGGCCACTTTGCATTGAGAAATGACTGGGCCACATGAAAACCTCACAGCGCTGAACTGAACTTATTTGCTTATTCAAAGATACCACTCTCTCTTTTCTTGCCTACATTACCGCATACATTTTCCAGCTGTCACAGCAAACTGGGATGTTTTGAATGCAAAATAAGATGCAAAAAGGCACATTTGCATCTTGGCCTACAGTTTCAAGTGAGACACCAATGCACATGCCAGATCTGGACACAACATGTAGTATGGGTCATTTGGGTATTTGAAGCAATACATATATTACACGTCTGACCAATTTCAGCAAGTGAAGAGTGCCCTCTCCATATTACTCTGTGAGCATATTATTTTTATAATAGTCCTGTTTCTGACACAACAAGGCAAGCTATGCATAGAATAAGAATATGCCTGAGTGATTACCAGCATGTAGACCTGTTTTTCTGATTATTTTTTTTGGCTTTTCTGCATACAACGAAACAAATTTGAGTGGCTGCAGTCAAAACGTAGCCTCAATGGTGTGCTACATGCACTCCACCCGGTTAACCTATTCCACCTTTAATCACTTCAAATAAATCGTCACTATAGAAATTACTTCACAATAGAAATATTTATTAAGCATTTGTCAGCCAGCCTAAAAATTGAGCAGTTGGTTGCTAGGAGGCAGGACTACTTATTGCCAACAATGCCATAATTACATTTGAAAAATCAATTAAAACAAAAAATGTGGCAGCTAAAGACAACTATTTAATTTTATCATCTAAAAAAATCTAATGAACCCTATTTTCTAACCTAAACCCTATTTTCAAATGAAATTGTCAACATTGGAGTCAATACAGGAGCACTTTCCACTTTTTCCAAACCATTTTGTTCTTGATATATGATAGCACTCGTGTGAGAGCTTTAATATCTGCTGGCTAAACAGCAGAGTTGGTTGGAAGCGCTACTTTCTGTTTTGTGCTCTGTCTTCACTGTTGTCATCATCCGGCACTAAGCACTATCACACCGGCTGGTTGCAATCATTATTTTTTTTTTTTCTTCAGTTTCAACTTCTTAACCATAAAAATCCTATTTTACAACCACCTCCCCTGTAAGAAATGTCACGATATACATCTAGAATGCAAATAGGAAGGCAGGCAGACTGCGTGTCTGGCCTTTTTTTTTTTTTTTTTTTTTTTTACGATTCTTATGGCCTCTCTGCGTTGGCTGCATTGTGTTGCCTGCCAAACACTGAGGTTGCCACAGCACTGCCGGTGTTTTTTCAATCAGACTGGTGTGGACCTGAGAAGCTGAGCTGTGCCACAGTGGAATTCAGGTGCCAAGAATATAATTTTCCTTAAGTGCTTACAACTGTAAAAACCCAAAGTTGATTCCCTGAGACTCAAAGTAATTACGGGCCATTTAAAACGGAGAAAAAGACTTAGCGAGCTCTTTAGTCTTCACGGAACTCGAGAAACTTTATGTGGTCTGTCTAATATCTGTTTTATTGGAATGTTTTAACTTTCAAATTGCTAATTTATATTGGCTGTGTGCAGTTCTTCTTGAGGACATTTCACTGGTTGTGGTTAATCCATAGACTATAAATTATGGAAGACATATTGAGTCTCAATATCACTACCAATACATAAAAAACATCACCTATAACGGAATGGACAGTAATATCTAGAACGTACCTGAAGCCTGCTTCTCTGTCTACCACTATTTGTCTTCCTCCCCACAGTACCTGCTGCTCTCACTCTTTCCAAGTCTGATCGGCTGCTAATCAGTCCAATCTGTCGGTTTGCAGACCTGGCAGTCTTTCTGTAAGTTTAGAGATACGAGCTGAAGTGGCTGAGGGATGGCAGCGAGTGTGCGTCCCGTATCTCTTGTGGCAGAGCAGGGGGGCCGTTGCCTGGCTTGTGTGAGCGTGACGGTGCACCTGTCAGAGAGGAAGGCCTGGCTAATCGCTCTAAGCTGGCGGCAGAGTGAACATGTGTGCTGGGGAGACCCTCAGGCCAGGAGGAGGGGAGGAAGAGAGGAGGAGAAGGGAGGCCTGACCTAAATTGTTTCAGTAAAAATGGAGGATGTGGATGTAGAATTCCCCTGATCCTTCCCCCACCTTCCCCGCTGCCCTCACCGCTCCTTGGGTCTTTCCCTTTCTATCCGCACTTCTCTCATCTTCGCAGATCAGAACTCTCTCTCTGTTTTCATTGTTACATCATCTGTCTTTCGACGGGGTGATTGCATCCTTTCTCATATTTGCTGACTCATCTTTTCTGCGAGACCCACCTTCATGGGAATAGCCAGCCTGCCATTGGCTCCCTCACATCTCAGAGTTTTCTGGTCTCGTTCTCTCTCTCTCTCTCTCTCTCTCTCTCATTCTCTTTTCCTCTCTCTCACAATGTTGAGTCATTCTCTGGGAAAAGAAAACCAGCCCTCCGTCGAGATTCAGTAGAATACGCTCTCCGGTTCTGTTGACGAAGGGTGAGGTTCTTCATCTCCGCACCTCTCGAGGCAAGACCACACAGTGTGTGAAAATCTGGCCCGCAGACACACCTCAGTTTCCATGTGCAGTAAAACACATACATACATGTGCACACACGGGTGTTTTCCCTCGACAAACAACTTCACAACACAGCTGAGAGATGCACAGCTATCACTGCCCACCCTGTTTGGGAGAAATAACTGAGAATAATGTCAGAGCTATAAATAAATAGTTTTTGTCCATCACCCTGTATTCATAATAATGTAATAATATTCTTCATGTACGATGGCCAGCATTAGTGTAGTCAAAGCAACTGATGAAAGATATGAGGAAGATCTAAGGAAAACGTCTGGAGTTCACCACTATTAACATATTGCTCAGCCTCCCAAGTAGACGGAAACTTTTCAATAAACATCAAAGGAGGAGACTGAAAGAACAACTTAGTTTTGCTTATATTGCCGAATGCTAGTTGATTTCAGGTGCAATTTATTCTGGCCAGACAGGCTCCGATTTGATTTAGAAAACTCCCTTTGTGTTTGAGTGTGTCTGGTAAAACTAATTGCATTTGTCAGGCACATCCGAATGCATCATGTTTGTCAGCAATTTTTAAATTGACCGCTGTGACAGCTTGAGACAAGTCAACCCTCCGATTTCATGTCTAAAGGAGGTCGCTGCAGGAGTGCCTCTACATTTTCCACATTGTTCATTTCCTCTTTAGTGTTCTTAAGAGAGCTTGCCAAGCAGCTTAATTCGTGCAGCATGGCATATAATAGATCTTTAGCATTTCAAGAATGATCTAGGAAGCCAACTTTCAAATAGGGCAGCAGAAAGCACCGGACCATGTCTAGTTTTTTTTTTAATGCTGTGAAATAAAATCACAGCTCAAATTAATTCCCCATGACTCAGGCTGAGAGCTATTAGTCTCTCGGCAATGTTTCCTCTTCAACTTTAGATCTCTATTGTTAAGCATTCAGACGCTGTGTTTCTCTAGTGTAATAGAGCTAGTAAAGCAAGGAATGCTGATATTGAGCATAAGTTATGTTGTCATAAAATGTTTTACAACATATTAAATAATAGATAATGCCAATAAGCAAAAATATTCAGTGGTGTGTTTGAGAAAAAAAAAAAAAAAAAAAAAAAAACATTTGTCAAGTCAGCCAAAGGGCTGATGTTTTTGTTTAATGTGCTCACAAGTTATCACCTTCTGAAAAATGGGACTTTTTGGTGAATTTTCTTTGCCAAAAGCCATCAAGTGGAGTCTGGGGTCCCAGGGGGCATAGTCAGTAACCAGTCTCTCCAACAGATCCTTACTTAAAGCCGGACTGGGCATTTAAAATGTAGGGAAGTGCCTGCTGTCCACAGCTTGTCAATATGCTTCCACTTAAATTCACCTCCTCCTCCTCCTCCTCTCTGTCCTTCTGTCTTGTCTTTTTCTCCTCTCCCTCTATCTCTTCTCACTCAGTGGTTCCCCCGGGGAAGAGTTTGAAGTGGCGTTCCCTGGGCTTTGTTTCCTAAACAGGCTGGTTTTGTTGTGTCTGGTGTCTGGGCTTTGGCAGGGCCTGGATGCTGAGCTGAAACCTAATCTAATGCTGCGCTCGCCACACCGCAAGAGGAGGTGGTTTTTCGGATCCTCTTAGTGGCTGCTGGCCTCTTTATCCTGGGACTGTACAGGCTCCCTGCTGAGGGCAATGGCTTCCCACCATGGGAATCTGGTTGCTTGCCATCCTTTACCCTGTTCAATCTAAATATTCCTCAAACGCAGTAGGTTAAATCTTTAGTTTTAGTTGAGTTTGTCTGATGCCATAGTAAGGCCATGTGGATGTTTTTGCAATGACAGAGACATGGTTTGGACTTTTATATTTCTTTATATGTGTTTTCATTTAGGATTCTGTCCATACAGGTAATCTGTCCATATAAACATAGCCAAACAACATATAGTGATATGTGGTGAAGCAAGTGAGCAGTTAAAAAGGTTTTAAAGTTGACACCCAAAACAGGACTGCCATGCCAGTTGCTGCTACTGGAGCGGGTAATCAAGGGCTTTCTCTGTCAACCTGTTAGACCTCAAAACCTACACACACACACACACACACACACACACACCCCACAGCAGGGTCGCCTCGCCTGGCCAGGTTGTGAGGAGCTTGTAGCCCATGTGTTTTATTAGCCACTGGTCCAACACAGCTAATTGCTTCCTGAGGGAGCCGCCTCCCTCCCTTCAGTGACTAACTAACTGCCCACATTATGTGCCTCGACAACCTTGACAATCCTTTTTTTTTCCACAAAATTTTTTATTATACCACATTACCACAAATCTCCAGTGTAAAACTACACTCTGCCACATTTCTCATTGTGAAGCACAGAGAGAGAGAGACTTCCTTATTAATTGATTTATTCTGAGGGGTGTGTTGTTAATGGTAGCTTTAAGTGCTTTGGCTTGTCAGTATGTGCAATATATTTATACCCTACAAAAAGCCGGATTTTAGATTACAGTTCAAGTTTTCCACAGTAGGGCTATCTCAATTAAATGATATATGTTTAAAATATATTTTTTTTTTTATTTTCAAAAGAAATGGTGAATTTCATCAAACACTTTGTCAGCTTGTTTTCTTGGCAGTCAGTTGTTGATGTTTCTTTCCCTTCTTCTAAACAGTTGCAGCAGCAAGTTGTCAACACTTAACTACTTTAAACCAATAAAGATTATTATCCTTATTACATGCATGTCCAAGTAATGTTGATGTACTGGGAGGGTCACATGGAGCTACAACTGTGGCAAATCTGTCACACAAACATCTGTTAATTTAAGAAAGTTATTGTCAACTAAATTCACATAAGATAATGAAAAAAATATATACAATAAAAGGGGGTGCGGTGACAGGGCCTCCAAAAACAATTTATTTTTCTTTGCATAACTCCATTGGTTATGCAGTTTCAGAGTCATCTCAGATTCCCCATTAAAATTGTGAGCAGTATTTGTTTCTTTCTTGAAAAACACATCTGGGTCATTCAAATTCAATAGAAGCTGTTTTCTCATCATAATCAAATTTGTTGCTAATTTCTACTATAGGCATCTTATCTTGATTTCCTGAATTTAATTATTCTCTTTCTTAGAAGCCACTTATTACCCCCCCCCCCCCCCCCCCCCCCCCCCCCCCCCCCCCCCCCCCTTATTCAACAGATGGTAAAATTTTCTTATTGGCCTTATAGCTTGATTTTTGAATGTGTGTGTGTGTGTGTGTGTGTGTGTGTGCGCACACGCGTGTTGTTTATCAGTATGTATGGAGGGATTCTTGTGTCACATATATGCACCAGACTTTGTATAAGCATATGTAAGAAGTAAATATATCGTAATTGCTAAGAACCAAAAAAGAAAAAAGAAAAAAATAACAAAATAGGCATCATCTGTTGTTTGACCTGATACTCCCAAAAGGCAGATATTGAATTCAGTATATGATCAGTGGAACTGTGAGTGGGTGTACATGTGAGAATTTATACTGGAACATCCCCTCATTTTTTCAATATCATTTTTGCTATACGTAATTAGACAAACTGTAGCGATTTTATTCCCCAGGACCTTGATTGTAAATGTTGAATCTCTAATCATGTATGAAAAGTAGCTGCTGGTTTCCAAAATATTCCCCTTGCATGCTCTCTTCTTATACATGTCTTTGATGATACCACTGGGACCTAGCAGCAGATGGGTTTCAAAAGGCTGCTTTTCCAAACAGGATATAGATGATGTGTAGGCCTGGTGCTCCCTGGAGCTGGGATCAAATGGTGTTCCTCCACCCCCCACTGCTCCCTCCATCTCTGCAGGGTGGGGTCCGGACACACGGGCTGAGGAAGAGGAGGTAGGAGCTCTGCAGTGCTCCGGAGAAGGTCAGAGTCAAGGAGGAGGGGATGTGTCTTTCAAGGTCACATCGTCACACCTGCAGCATCATCGTCACTTCCTATCAGTCATCTGAATGTCATTGCGATCTCTAATTTCACTGATAACTTTGATTCAAGTAGAATTCAGCGTTTTTGTCTGTTGCAATGAGTCATGGCCTGCTTGTCCAACTCTATCTCTGTCGCTCTGCACCTCATTTTGACCCCTGGATACAGCACTCTTTAATTACTGTCACAGTTGCATATATAATAGTGGATCAGGGCCCTAAAACCATGTTCAGGCAAACTGCGGTCACAAATGCATACTTCTGGTTTAGGCTTGGAAGAGGTCCTCTTTTGCTTTTCCTTAGAAGTCCAGAGCCAACGTCAAGTACGGAAACATATTATTGACATGGATTTGTTTTGTTCCGTTCCTTTTCAACATTTTTCTTCCATAAATGTGTCAAAATTGGGGACATCTGTCTCGGAACCGACTTGTGTGATGGATCTGTCCTTTCCCGTGCACTCACGTGTTTCAGAGTATGTGCAGCTGTTATTGTGAGGAAGACAATGACACTGGGATTAGCATTAACATCAGGGTTCGATGGTGCAGGCGAGACAACTCAATTGGCCCAAACAAATTCTTCTGCCCAACAGGGTGGTGACCGAGTGGGCAAAAGCAGCTGGAACGTGGTTGATGGGAGGGCTAGGGGGACCAGAGAGAGGAGGAGTCATTTTCACATTAGCAGAATCACATTTTGAGAAAGACGGAGCATTCCAGGACCTCTTTATTTGATTAGCTGTAATGTCATAAATGCAAGAATGTACTCTGATAAATGGCAAAAGTAGCTGATGAATAAGTTATTCCCGTCAGCAAATACCCACGCTAGCTTGCCCTCCCCATCCTCATCCCACGGGCCACATTGCCTCCACAATCTGCAATATGGAGCATAATTATACTAATTTCTTTCAATTGCATTAGGGAGGGCCTGGCGAAAAGAAAGGCTGTCTTTCTAAGCAGGAGCCTTGACTATGCAGTCAGCCTCCCTGTACCTCAGAGAGCAAGAAAGGGGGGGGGGGGGCAACATGACCCCTGCTCACCCCCTCCTCACTTGCCTGCTCTCCTCTCTCCTCATTCTCTCCCTCTAACTTCTTTGCCTCTCTTCCCAGTGCACATTTTCCTCCCACACCCAATTGCTTCATCTTGAAGTCTATCTATTCAAACCCACAGAAATGCAGTGTTGCTACCAGTTGGAAGATGTCAGAAAATAATCATTTTTGCTTGTTAAATTGGACAGTTCAGTCTTTTTTCAGGCACTGTGGTCAGTCTGCAAAAAATATCCGTCTTAACTAGGCATTTAGTCTCATATCCAGTTTTGAGATTGTTGTTTTTCAACAAGTGAAAATCTGTTTGTGGGTTGGGATAATCCCTCTTGGTTCCAATGCACTTTCATTTGTTTAAGGGGTTTTTCTAGGAACAAGTATAAATATGTTGAAGCAAGGCAGATTAGCCCACTTGTATCAAAAATAGTCCATTCAAGAAATTCCTGGAAACAAGTCGATTAGCTCTAAAAATGAGTATCTCACCCCACTGGCAGACTTATTTATTTATTTATTTACTTGTTTTTGTTTTGTGAAAAACAGGATTTTAAGAGATTGAATAACTTCTCAAATGGAGATTTTTCCCGCTGTGCTCTTTGATAAACTGGGTAAAATATCACTATGCACAACAGTTTCTGTGGCATGGGGAATATCTAGACATCCTTTGACCCGAGCCGAAACACACTCTCACTTTCAACCCTTCTTGTCTCTGTAGTGCCTCTTTGATCTGTCTACTCAAGTTGTTGCTCTTCAAACTGCATGTATATATGCATAGAGTTTGACCTTATGGCTATAACAAAACTGAAAGGTCATCATTTGAAGAGGTTGGGCCTCAAAATTTTAGAAGGTTTTATCAACTATTGTACGTGGTTCAGTTCTGGATGCAGCAGAGAGCAACCTCAATACCTTCGCAATGAAGCCTTCCAATGTAAATCTTATTTCCTTTTTGTCAGTAAAGTGGATTGGTGTTTAGATGCTATATTTTTTCTACCTGACAATGCTCTGCTGAATCTACGCTTCACACAGCATTTCTTTTTGCTGTGTCTCTTTCCCAAGGAGGAACACTTCTCCAAGAGCAGGTCTTAGACTGGCCTGGTGGATGAGGGCCCCCGGGGGGCTGCGGGATGGTGGCAGTGGGAGCACAGCCTCAGTTATGAAAGACACTATTGTCTTGTCTAGCTGGCCGGCATAGAAAATGAATAAATCAAAGAGGAGAGATCAAGGGTGGAGGAGACAAGAGGGTGGGGAGCTATCTGACATCTGCATTTTTAAACTGGGCACTGAGCTCTGGAGGAATGTTGTTATCATCCGCCTTCGACGGCTACAGTTGCGAAGAATTTTGAATTGATTAAATCAGAATTTGATTTGACCTCTGACCTCATCTATAGGACACCTATTTGCGCCACTATAAGCGCCCCTCACCCATTTACAAATGTCATTCCTGAGCTCTTCATCCTGAAACCCTCCATCTAGTTTGTACTCACTGCAATTTCTGTTTTCTTGATGCACTGTTTACATCTGAGTTTCAGGTTTCACCAAAGACCAACGTGATTTCATGTGTTTTACAGTAATTTGTCAGTCAGTCAACTGAGAGGAGAAAAATAGCTCCGATTTTGTGTGCCTGCAGCTGGTGGATGAAATTGAATTAGAATTGAGCCAGTTTGGGAAACTCTGGCCAATGATGACCTCAAACAGTCTACACACTTCCCCCTCACTTTTTATTTCTATCAATTTGAAATGATCAATCACATGTGTTGCTCTGGAGTCGTTGAAACAACTATTTTTACATCTTACAGCACAGTCTATCTATATCAGGCAGCTGTGGTGTCACACACAACTCTTTTACTGTTGACTTGATTTCCAAATTTTCCTTCGTTTGATGTTTCATAATTTGGTTTATGTGTGGTTGTAATCCATTTTGCATATTACCGCTCCAACCAAAAATAGATGCTCTCTTTATCAGCTGTATCTGATAACACCTGGAATCATTCCTAAGAAATCCTGACAATATCTTCAGCATTTTCAACATTTAGCTGGAACCTATCTGAAGAAACAAAACTTGTGAATGTGATGTGTCACATGGTCGTAGAAGATTATACTATAACCTTAGAGAAAATGCGTGTGATTTTCCTTGCATTTCAGTTGTAGCTCTAGAGAACAGACAGAGTGATGACAGCATGGCTATGTCTGTGCAAACTTAAAAGGGTGAACCAGGTACTCTAAATATCAGGAAATATGACAGCAAGGAAGGAAATATTTAAAAAAAAAAAAAAAAAAAAAAAAAGTCTTCACTGTCACTGCAGCGGCTAAATCATTAAAAAAAAATGTGTTACATGTTTCAACCACTGAAGGTCTTGGTCAGGATTTTCTTGCCACATTTCCTGATATTTAAGTATTTAAGTACTCCTTAGTCCTCCTGAGCATGTGAGTACTCCTTAGACACATCAGGTTTCCTCCGTTTCCAAGATCACCCTGACTCATTCGTGATCCAAGTTTGATCATATAGAGCAACGTATTGACTTTTTATGTTTGTCAAATTCTTCGCAAATCAAGAGTCCATGTTGCTCGGTCAGTTGGTCAAGCTGTCTCTGCCCCCTGTCACACTCACAGCCAGTACAAACTGGTATACAGGCTAACCCACAAACAGCAAGACAGCAAATGGCTGTCCCTGCTACTTATATAAACACTATTCAGTTCCACACAGTGGTACTTTACTGCAGTCCTCCATCCCAGGTGTGTGTGTGTGTATGTGTGTGTGTGTGTGAGAGTGTGTGTGTGTGTGTGTGTGTGTGTGTGTGTGTGTGTGCAATTAGCGTCTGCACAATGGCAGGCCTGTGTGACCCTGTGCATCTGTGTCTGCCTGGACAAGCTCTACTGTCCTGCTGGCTGCTGGGTCCTCTTCAGCGCTGACAGCACGCTACAGGTGCCTAACACATCTGGCCCTGCGCACAACCAAACACTCCATGCACATGTGCTGAAGCACTGATAAGTCCGATTACCAATAGATAGAATGTAGATGGAGTACAGTGATGAAATCATCAGAGTCAGTACAAATTGCTTTCAGTTGCTACTTTGAAAAGTGTAGATGGAAAAGCCATTAGCAGATGTTTTTTTTTTTTTTTCTTTTTTTTTTTTTCAGTGCAGATCCACAAATGTGGTCATTATTTGACCGGGCCACAAGTTCATGACCAGAGCTCAAGTCATTAATGAAACTCTGTGTCTGGGGCAGGATCCTGAACAGTCATCACACTGTTATTTCATCTAACGCCACCCCGACATCTTTCAGTACCAAACACATCCCACACATAATCAATGCTCTGTCCCACAGCAACCTCTGTTTGCAAACTGTGGTCGAGCAAAATGTTTGTTTGAAAGGGGCCATTTATGGGTGTTTTGGTAAGCAAACAGAACATTTGTAATTCATTTGGTAACCTCTGAAACAAGCTACAGTAGCAGTTGTTAATTTGTGTGTCGGTCTACAGCTTGCAGTTGAATCAAACATATCAGCCAATAAACCTTTCATTGAGCGCAGGAGAAAAAAAAAGTCCGCAGCCCAGTTCAGTTATGCACTGGGCTATGCAAATAAGTCATGTAACCTCATGTCTATGTTACCCGCATGGCTTTGATAGCGCTCTAGCACACAACGCATCAGTGAGATCATCAGCCTCGGTCTGGCCGAAGCAGAAACACAGTGTACACAAGCCGGGGGTTAACCAGTTCACAGGTGCACTTCCTCCTTCACCTGGCTGCAAATTTGCATGAACATCTAAGGAGGAACCATCGCCTCTACCACCTGCTGTAGTGACAACCAAGCGGTTGAGTTTTGTGGCATGTTTGATGTCAAATTTTCCTCCTCAACTAGAATTTAGTCTTTTATTAGTGATCCTTATGAAATCATTTCCTGAGAAGAGCATTTTGTTGTACATCATGCTTCTGTGGCCTGTCTATAAAGCTTTTACAACATCAGTAACAGAATCCGTCCTCCTAAAAGTGCTGGGTGTTCTCCCAGCCACAGATCAGAGTGTTTGTGTGAGAGCTGTGTGTTATTACAGCTCCAGGTCCTGTAGGTCAGGGCACTGGACATGACACCTAGCCAGAGGAGAGCAGCCGCTGGGCTCATACAAGCCCACCCCCCACCGCCTACTTCTCTCTCTCTCTATCTCTCTCTTTCTCTCCCTCTCTCTCTCTGGGTGGCCTGTGTTTACGAGCTCCAGGAGCAGGTCATCACTGTACTGAGAACACGGCTGTTGCAGGGGGACCGTTACTGGTTCAGCCCTGGAGGAGCAACAAGGAATTTTTCTTGTTGTGTGCGTGTCTTTGCATGAGCGTGCATGCTTGCATCTGTGCGTGTGTGTGTGTTTGTGTCTGTGTGTATTGGGACTTCCTGTGTGCAGCAGTGCGGGGGAGCAGAAATGGGGGTGAGCTGACCCCTGACCTCGACCACATGTCCTGGTCTGCTGGCTGATCAACCACACTTCCGCCTGCGGGGCCTCTCTGCTCCACTCTGGGTCTGAGAAATCCCCCTGCATATGGCTCATCAGCACTGTAGTCATCCTCTTGTTCAGTGTTGCTGTTGTAATCATCATCACCATCATCACCAGCAGTTTTGCTGTAGGCATTGCTATCACTACTATTACCATGGTAAAAGCATAGTTTAATTCAACTGATAAAATTTAATTAAACTTACTTTGAATCATTAAAATCACCCATACAGAATGCCTACATATGCCCATATACCAGAGAAATGTAGGCCTGTATGTTGCATATGACAATAAACATCGCACAAAATTAAGGAAATTTGTGTTTGGTAGCATTCTTTATTGTAACAATGCTTCTTGGCAATAAATCTTATACCTCTGGAAAGCCTGTTTACTTCCCTTTGAAATGGCACCACATTTGTAAGGAACATGCATTTGTGGGATGAGCAGCAGAGCTGAGTATGTGGGTTGCACCCATGAAAAATTTGCCAAATCTTCTCTGCCAATGCCAAACAGCTTATTCTGCTATTGACTCTTGTTTGGTGTTTGGTGGATTGGATGATTGAAGTTCATTTAACAAACAGGAGCCTCAGTAGCGTGTGGAAGAACCATAGACAGCCACAACAACCTGGCACCTCCTCCTCATGCTGGTCACCAGCCTGGTCACACACTGCTGTGGGATGGCATCCCATTCTTCAACCAGCATTTGTCTCAAGTCAGCCAACGTGGTTGTGTTGGTCACTCTAGCACGAACAGCACGCCCAAGCTGATCCCACAAGTGTTCAATGGGGTTGAGGTCAGGACTGCTGGCAAGCCGTTCCATCCTGTCCACTCCCAAATTCTGGAGGCAGTCTCTGATAAACCCCGCTCTGTGGGGGCGAGCGTTGTCATCTTAGAGGATAGAGTTCAGTCCCAGACTGTGGAGATATGGGATTGCCACTGGTTGCAGAATGGCATCTCAATATCTCTCTGCACTGAGACTGCCCCCAATGATGACAAGCCTCATTTTTCCAGTGAGGGAGATGCCACCCCACACCATCACACTCCACCAAAAGATGTTACTCTACTGGTGCAGCAATCAGCAGAGCGTTCTCCGCATCTTCTCCACACTTTGACCCACGATCCAAATGCCACAGGCAGAATCTGGACTCATCACTGAACATGATGTTCCTCCACATGTTCAGGTTCCAGTGCACATGTTGCCAACACCAGCGCAAACGGGCCTGATGGTGAAGAGCAGTCATGGCAGGCCTCCTGGCAGCCCTATGACACCGGAGATTGGCTGCGTGCAGTCTGTTCCGGATTGTCTGGGCAGAGAGACGTCAGCCATATCGTCCTGCAAACCTTGACTGCAAATCTGTAGGAGACAGCCTGCGGTACCTAAATGCTGACGGTGAGGAAATGGTCTTCTTGGAGTGTTGTCTTCATAGGACGCCCGCTTTGCGGCCTGTCTCTGACATCCCCTGTTATATGGAACTTGGCCTTGACTTTGGAGATGGTACTAGGGTTCACTCCAAATAATGCCGCAACTTGGTTTTGCGGAACACCAGCTTGAAGTTGCCCTATCGCACGGGCCCTATCCAGATCAGTCAAACGTGGCATGCCAATTCTTGGAGCAGACACCTGGATCAGGTGCCAATCAGGCACCTGATTGGCAGCACCTGGGGGAACCAGAAGCTCAAAACAAGAGTCAATAGCAACAGCAAAATAAGCTGTTTGGCATTGGCAGAGAAGATTTGGCAAATTTTTCATGGGCACAACCCACATACTCAGCTCTGCTGCTCATCCCACTAATGCATGTTCCTCACAAATGTGGCACAATTTAAAAGGGAAATAAACAGGCTTTCCAGCGGTATAAGATTTATTGCCAAGAAGCATTGTTACAACAAAGAAATAATCTACCAAACACAAATTTCCTTACTTTTGTGCGATGTTTATATGAACCAAACATACCACCTTTGGATATGTTTATATATTTGAAGCCGATATATGTTGAACATATGTGTATCTTGTACTATATTATATGGAAATCCTGTATATGTCATTATTCTATATTTCATTTCCAAATGGGCATTCTTTATCAACAAATTTAAGTAACCTTTTTCAAATGCTATTATTATGATTTATACTTTCAAGTATGAGAAGATATACAACTTAGCACGAGTGTCTTGATCATCAGTGACCATTTGACCTCAGGCTTTCCTGGGAACGCCATCATTCCTGTCCTCTCACTCACACAGCAGCAGTCACTGGCCCAGGGCAAAGCCACCACAAGGCCTTCTTTGACTGAGCCTAATGAGAAGACTATGGCAGGGATTGCTACCCACATGTGCAGAGGTTTGCTTCCTTTACCCACTCCTTATCAGCGAGTGAATGGAAAATTATTCAATTGTATACATCTCCTCTTATTATGTCCACCCCCGGTAGTACCCCCCATTCTGCTAATATAGTTAAATACAGTTAAATTATATAATCACCGAGTCTGCAATTAGTATGCTCGTTGATAAAGGGCCCAGTATGCCTGTTGGCAGGTTGTCCCCAACTCTGAGATCCCAATTCCTGTAATTAAACGTAGGGGTCTGCATTTTGGTTTATTAAATTTATTTTGACTGATTAGCCCTGGCACTGACTGATGGCCAGGACAGAGGTGATGGTGTGTTTGTGCAGAGAAACAGGGATCTGTGTGTGTCTGTGGGGGTGTGTGGACATCATGCTGCTGTCCCATACAGTTGACCGTCCTGACGATTAAAGGTCAGCATATAGTCATAAAGTATGAATACTGACCCGTCTCCCTTTTTGGTGATTTCATTTTTACTGTCTAGGGTTACTGCACTCATGGCAGTAACTCATGGCAACTTGCCTATATATACCAAACACAACTGTCAGCTCTTTAGTTCGCAAAAAGTCAGAGTGTGTGTGTGTGCACGGTTGCCTGTTAGTGTGTTTGTGTGTTTGGAGTGGCATTAGCTGTGTTTATTTGGTCCAAGGTGTCAGACAGATTAGCTGGTGTGTTACAGGTGCTATAAAAGTTGTTGGTTTGGACACGGCTCATGAACGGCATAATGACTCCAGGCTCATGTTAATCTCCTTCTGCCTGGCTCTGTCTCAGGGCACTGGCTTGCTTAGCTGCTGGGCCGAACTCAAGAGTAGCTGATCAGAGACTACGCACAGAGGAGTAGAGCGTTCCAGTATTACGCCTACTGGCAGGAGCTGGGAAGAAGGCCAGAGAAGGAAAGAAGGCTGGAGTGAGATGAGGAAGGAAGGGAGGAAGGAAGGAAACAGGTATATTGAACACAGATGTGGTGCTTTGCTATTATCAAAGCTACTTTCACTTTCTATTCACAATGACCTTCTTGTTTTGTTTTTATCTACATTGTTTTCAGGGCAGCAAAGGGAGTGAAGGAGCAAGATCAGAGCAGAGGAAAGATTTAGTACAGAACGGAGAGGAGTCCAGGACTAAGCAAGAGAAGGGGAGAATGAGTGGAAGATAATTAGTGCTTCAGCGTGCTCTCCTGTGGGGGGGTTTAGTGTGTTGTGGAGTCCACGCTGTTTGTTTTATTGGCCCTGGGGGAAAGAGGAACGGAACATTTGTGTTGGATAGAGGGAAGTTTTGCTGCACCCCTCCACCACATGGCCTGCTGTTTATTTGTGGATGATCCTTAACTCTTTGAATGAGCTTCATGAGTCTCCACTCTCAAGTCTCTTACTCTCACACCTTCTGGCTGGCACATTTATTCTGCCCATGTCTCCCACCTGTCGCCTCACTTTTTTCTCTGGATCAGTGTCTTTGCTGTGCCAGCATTGTCCATTCCGATTATCCATCTGTAAATTTACTTATCTTAGTTCTTTATCCCTATTTATCCAATTCAGTGCAAATATATTATGAGGCAAGATTTTGAGAAAAAAAAAACTATGCTTCCTTGGCTGGAAGACTGCCAAGCTGTCAGACATGGTTGTCCTATGAGGTAGTGCATGGGCCAGGCGGGCAGACAGGGTGAAAACTCAGGTGTAGTTGAGAACCGTCGTGTTTACGAGGTACTTTGCTCATGTAATCCAAGTAATTGTTTATTATTATACAGATTTCAGCCTATGCTTAAATAATTATTTATGGGTGCCCTTGTCCTGTAAAAAAAAAAAAAAAAAAAAAAAGTTTTGTTTCCTGTCTGGGTGCTTAACACCAGCCTCTATGCTCCTCCTCCCAAAATGTATGTATTTTACTACACCTTGTGAGTGATATTACATATAATTGTGGTTTTCTGAGAGCAGCACAGTTGTAAAATACATACATGTGTTATTAAGGATCATTAGAGCTTTGATGGCAGAAAGCTATTCCTCAGTGACACTCCACCGCCTATGCTCATAAAAACCTCTGCACTGAGCCAGTGGGGGAGGATTTTAAATGTCGCACAGTTCTCTAATAGCCACTTCCTTAATCAGGCGGCTGGACAAATTGTGATCATTACCACTGTAGTGAGCAATGTGCAGGACATGGGCTTGAAACTCATTAGAGCAGGTTAGCTGGACTGGGCAAAGTGAGAAGGAGAAGGAGAAGGCGAAGGGAAGGAGAAAGGGGAGAGGAGGAGGAGGGTGTAGTCACACACTCACCTGGGTCTGTTTGCAATCAGGCAGCCTAAGCAGGCAGTCCAATTAGGGCCTAACCTGGGGCTGCACCAGCTCACACTGGCTGGACTTGCGTCATCTCCAAGCACACATGGAAGCTGGCATGAGTGCTCTTTAGACATACATGTATATGCACAGTCAGGAAAGCATGCACACTAACCCACCCAAACTGCAAAGCACATTTATAGACGTAGACATCCCAACAGCCACACATGCACACACATACGCAGTAGGGTTACTGTATTGGTCACACTCTGATTCACTCTGTGGCTTTGTTGTTCCTCTGTGCCATATAAAGCTAATCGCTCATCGCAACAAACGGTAGTGTGGTGCCAGAGCAGTGATACCTGTGAACCCACTGGCCCAGCTCCCTTTGTATCTCTGCCATGGCACTATAGATCCATGGAAAGGCACAACAGTAACGCCTGAGCTGAATTTTCAGTCTTCATTAATGTCCACTTGAAGTGGGAATCACACAATCAGGGAACTTCAAGAGGTGAGGTCATGTTCATTTACTCTGCTTTTTACTGTAAAAGACAAGGCCAAAGCAAGTGATCCATTTAGCCACATAAAAATGGTAAGCAGACCATATTTGTGAGCACACACACAAAGGATCATTTTCATACTTTTGCGTACACAAACATGTATACATGTACTAAACAGAAACATATTTACCAGCTTTCACTTATATACACAGAAGGGCAAAGACACACATGTGCATGTACACACACACACACACACACACACATCTGCTCATTCCTGAGCCAACTGTGCATCTGTCCCAGATACATCCGTCAGTGCCTCCACATCTGTGTGCTCCAGCTAAAGGCTTTTGCTCTGGCCCCCTCACCCCACACACGTTCCCCTCAACTGGGCTTGGCGTGGTGCCACCCTGCCTTACTCCTCCAGCTGAGTGATACATACACTAACCTCAGACAGCTATACCGTGCAGGAGTCCCGTCGCCTATTTAAAGTATTCCTGAAGGGGAATGTGTGACGGTGGGTTTTATTTTAGACATCTTTTTGATTGAGAGGGCAATGTGGCAACTGCTTTAGTGAACTCCTAATAGTCATAACATGGAATGTCTTTTCATGGTGACACATGTTCAGAGCTTTTCTGGCATGTTCACTGAAGCGGCAAATGCCGTCCGATGAATTGCCCGGCATCTGTCTAAAACGTGACTTTTCTCTGTAACTTAGCTCATGGAGGCACATCAGCCGAAGGATCATTCATTCAGTTGATAAAAAGGCTGTTCCCAGAAAGTGACTGGCACAGCACATGCTATTCCAGGACAGAGTCAGTTTCAATATATGTGCTGTAATTTGACCATTTACAGAGAGAATACTGTACATATGGAGGCAAGGCAAGCGAACATAATGGCGTACGCCTGTGTTTATATGTCTTGTGTCTTCATGTGTTGTCTTTTGTGGGTTAGACGAAGGTTGCGTTTTGATGCTGTGCTGATGTCGTCTTGGTGTCTTCAGTGACAGCATCAACCCCCCCTTCCCACACACACACACACATAAACACACACATACCGAAACACACACACCACCCCACACCCCTCCCTTCTGTAACCCCTAACTTACCCCTGCCCCGAGGTCATTAGTCATGGGCATGAAGGGAGGAGGGGAGGAGGGAGGAGTGCGAATAGAGCAGAGGGGACAGTGCAGAATGGAACCTATTGTTGGACCCGCAGGCCAGAGGGTGCTGTCTCACCCTGGGAAGTGTCGACCTTCAAACTGTGCCTGCAATGAAGTGTGTTTGCTTCTGCGCGTGCACCCATGTGCATGAATATTTGTTTTTCTGTCTCTGTGTGCCTCTTTGTATTTTTCTGTGTCTCCGCACATGCATGTGTATATGTGCATATGTATGTTTGTCACCACAGGCAACTGCTCTCTTTTTTGTTGTTCACTTCCATCCAGCATGTGACACAGCCTGACACCAGTGCATAAGCATGTGAAGCTTGTCACAAGCAAATTTGTAAACATGTTGTCTTCCAACCATATCACATATCATTGCTTCATTGCTATTGCCTCTTAAGGTATTTCCATATGTTGGCTTCTCTATATGTCTCTAAGTCCATGTATGTGTGGGTTGGAGGGTGGGTTCGTTCACCAGAGAGGCCTTGTCCTAATCTATATTTATGTACTTGTGGTCAAATTAATATAGATTACCATAATCATATCTGTCTGTGACATGACATTGATTTCCGGCCAGCTCTTTTTCATAATCTCGGCAAACCCATTCCTCTTTAACTCCCCTTTAAATTGGCCCCAGATTGTTAAGGGCCTATCCAGCGAGTGAGCACACCTTGTTTCAGGGGACCAGGGCCAAGGGGAAAATCAGCCTTTAATAAGTATGTAAGGGAAAAGACGCACTCTGCCAAAATGGCAGCCGTCCCGTCCACTGTTCAGCTGGCAAACAGACAGCCAGTGAAGGAGGGAAGGGATTGGAATCCTAGCAAAAGTAAGAGTGATTTTCTCCCAGACCTCCTGTTGCAGAGAGAGAGACAGCGTGTGAGAACGTGAGGAGAGGAGTGTGAAGAAGCTTAACTGAACCATCAGATATTCTATCATCACTATCCCTCCTGCGATGCAATGCATTTCTTAATCCAAAAAATGCAATATTACTCTGTCTTTGTTGGCCATAGAACTGCAACCAGTTCTCATATTGTACTCACACTTTGAATGTATACATGGAAAATATCCTAAAACAGCAGTCGTGCATTTTGTAAACTGCCATAAGCAGTGTTACATACATTAGGACTGTGAGCCAGACCTGTCCATTCGTATACCTGCCCCTCCCTTGCTATGCTTTACAGGGTGTTGGTAGTTGTGTGTAGTGTTGTAAGTTGAGCCCTAAGTCTGAGTGGTGTGCAGCTTGTTAGGGAGGAGACTCCCAGCATGTTAAAGCAACACCGGCGCCAACTCCAATGAGACATGAGTTATAGCTCCGGTTTCCCCGAAATCAAATAAATAATCTCTCCGTTATTTATTTACTTAGGCTTTTACTGTGATTTACAGCCCATTGCTTATTCTATCAGGGCAAAAGGGACTTGCTTGCTCACTCATCACATTTGGCTTTCTCTAGAGCCACACACATACATATACAGTACACAAGCATGCACACACAGTCATTGGACACATCACTGTTGCTTGTCAGACACACACCTGTCACCTGTTTTAACCATTTATAAATCAGTCTGGATAGCTCATCATTAAAGTAATTGCAGTGGGGCTGTAATGGTGTAAAATAATTGTCAGAACATTTATGCATCGACAGGGTCTGCAGTTTCAGCTCACCGACAGAGCTGGGCAATTTTAACAGACAGAAGCCAATGCATTTGCCCAACCTACCCATTAACACACACACACACACACACACACACACACACACACTCAAAGTGGTCCTTGGTAGCAACAGACACACAGCTATCAGAGCCCCTTGGCCATGTGTTGAGTGCAATAATGGTAAAGGCAACTATGTGGCTCAGCCCATACGCTCAATAAAGGCTCCCCAAGTGCTAGGTGTGGAAAGGTGTCTGGCAAAGCGCCTGACCACAGCACTCAAAGAGCACTTTGTCTGTACACCTCACACCCACCATACCTGCTCATGTTGTGGAAACAGCAAAGCGTTGTCACACAGTTGATTTAATAAAATTGGATCCCCAATATGAGACTTCTAGTGTTTCAGGGGTGCAATAGCCGTAATGGAAACACATACTTTTCTCTCTCCTCCCCATTTGGCTTTACAGGCCTCCTTCCAGAGTCTGAATGAGCGGGGGGAGACCCTGGGTAAACGGATACTTCCCCACTGTGAGCCCAGTAGTGTGGGTATGGCAAGAGCAACCTTACGTCCATCACAAGCTCGTATCTAGCCGCAAACCTGGCTGTTACTGCAGCTTATAGACTTGTTAAATGATGATGGAGAAAACAGAAAAAGTCGGAAAGGAAAATAAAGGTAGCGCCAGAGAGGTTGAGGTGCTGCTGCGGTTTTGTAAGTTGGTTTTGGGAACTGTGGGGAGCCTGAGGAGTCTCTTGTAGCTCAAGCTGAGGTGCAGTGTGTCAAGATAGATGTGTACTAGTGATTCAGGTCATCTCTAAGTTCACCTGAATCCGCCCGCATTAGTAAGTCAATTGACCGCAACAGCTCCACATGGTGGTAATTTGAATAGAAGACAAAGCTGCACACGTCTTAACCCATTTGCATAACAAAGTATAATGCCTGGAGGTATACAATAAGGGGAAGAAACAGCTAATTTAGCAAAAAATATTCTTCCATGTGGTTCTTTCTAATGTACTTATTTTAATCTTTCCAGCCCACAAAATGTATTATTCTGACCCATATCCGCCCAAAATCTGTGGTTTACCAGCAGAACCTGCAGGTCATGGGTCAATCCACATATCACTTATGTATACGCTCGTAATGCAGTACCATCACATCAGTAACAAAGTGGAATGGACTGACAACATGGAGACCCTGTACAAGAGAGAGCAGTGCAGTCTGTTCTTCAAGGAAGGATGGATGTAACAGGTTAGTCACCATGTTCGACTGATCAGCGATGGCCAATGCACCGTTCTTCTCAGTGTTGTGTTGAGAAGGCATCCCAGCACCGAGCCTGGTGATGCAGACATAACATAAACAAACTGGTGAAAAAGCCTGGTTCTGTTGGATGCGGTGGAGGTGGTAGACGGGAGGATGAGGACTGAGCTGAACACCATATTGGACAACACCTCCCACCCCCTGTGAGCCGATACAGCTACAGATCACCTTCAGATTAAGCTTCATCCCTCTGAGGTGCAACACTGATTGCTAGATGCGCTCCTTTGTGCCAGTAGCTATCAGACTGAACAACGCTTCATGGCCAAACATTTCCAGTCTCAGCCAACAAGGAGAACGCTGAGGCAGGGAGACGGTGCTGCAGTGGACTGACTACACACACTGTCCCGGATTGCTGCATGCATTCCTAGACCCTGGACTATAATATGTAGAGAGTTCCCCGTGCACCTGTGCACATTCTCTGCTCAAGAGACAACATTCATGGCATTTTTCCTATTCCATGCTTTGATAATATAATATCATCTTTCCGTGCATTTAGTACCTCCATCCTGACACTTTGTAAGTTGGCAAAGCTTGTGAAGCACATGTCCCCGAGGCATAGTTTGCATAGCCTTTATAATACTGGTCTGAAATTTTATGCCGGCTACATAGACTGTCTATGACCACCTGCAGATTTCTTATTGAGAATATAATATGAATACGATGCACATTCTGTACATTATGTTTAATTCACATTCTCCTGTCATCATTTTTTATACACTTTATTGCTATATTCTGCATTTATTGATGTTAGACTATTTTACATTTGATTTTGTTGCTTTATTCTGACCTAATTTCCCTATGGGATCCAATAAAGCTTCATCTCATCGTAATGTGCAAATGTGCTGGTATATGGTCCCCTGGTTAAAATCTAGCTGTGTATCTTTGTATAACCTTGCACCTCTCTGTCATAATTCTTCCCCCTAAATTTCTGTGCTTCTGTCCATCTCTCTCTCTCTTTTTTCTCCATGTTTTCCCACCTTTTCCCATGAGTGCGACTTACTCAGCATAGTTCATCCATAGCATATTGTACTTTCTGCTGCTAAGCAAAGCAATCAGGACTCTCCCAGAGGATGCTGGGAACAGGCTGGAGTATTGGCCAGTGGGTAAACAGGTAAAGGCACGAGTGACGTGTGTGTATTTGTTTACCTGCCATGGTGTGTTGACACATCGAGGTGAAATATTGCCAGGGGACTCTTAGGATAGGGTGGGGTGTCAGAGGTGTGTGTGTGTGTATGTATGTGTGTGTGGTGGGGTTCCCAATCCTTATAGAGCACACAGTGTGGTTAGAAACAGTGGGTGTGACAGAGGCCCCTTATTAGCCAATATAGAAAATACCCCTTTGCTTTTTCTTTGCTTTAGAATTCCCTCAGGTTCGGCATGAGTCGGTTCATACAAAGACGCACAGTGAGAGGTGAGAGGGTGCGTGTCAGCTTAATTAATGGTAATGTTACCACAGGTGATTTTGGAGAACTTGTACCATATTTTTCTCTTTGCAAGTTCAAAACAACACAATTCCCGTTCAGATCAATTTTGTGTAAAACACTAGGGCTACTCACATAACACAGGTTGTCAAAATTAGGCCTTGATAGAGAGGCGGGTCGTGGCGCACATTTGGTAAACCAAATGAATAAGACCGTAAAGAACAGAGTTGGTTGAAGCAAACATGATTACAATGTGTTTGTGAGCTTTGGGTATGTTGGTTCCATAAATGGCCTTAGTTCCCCACAACCTTTGCTATCTTTAAAATGGATTCTTCTTAAAGTGATAGTGCAGCAAGACGACTCCTTTGTTTTTTAGTGTGTGTGTGTGTGTGTGTGTGTGTGTGTGCGCACTCGTATGCATGTGAGCCCATATATCATGCAGACATCTCCAGCCGCTGTTCCACAATGATTCAGATGGGTTCGTGGAGGTTAGATCTCGCGGCCTACGACGTGGAGGTTTACTTCCATAATTATGCTCCGCAGAGTTATTCATGTACTTTATGGGTCTGAACTTGTGACCTTGGATGCATCGTGGAACAATTTATGATTTCTTTTTTCTTCCCTCTTGTACATGATAAACATCTGCAAACCTCCCCGAAGCTGAATACGATGACAGCTTACAGCTAAGGAGTTAAAAAATGAAACGGCAAAAATCTCCCCTTTCCTCTCTACCTCCCTCACCCCCCCGCCCTTCCCCTTCCCCTCCTCCCCTCTTATCCCTCTCTCCTCCACTCCCATGTGTTTCTGTAGTCTTCAGGGGAAGGGTAGGGTGGTGGGGGGGAGATCCTGCTGCACATCTGAGGTTTATTTGGCCTCCCCCTGGGGAGTGTGGTGAGGCTCCGCGTCTCAAGGAAATTGCCAGCACTTTCTGGCTTTCTGGTCGGCTTGGCAAACTCTCAAACACACTCTCATACAAACACTCATACATATACACACACACACACACACACACACGTTCCTCAGCTGGCTTAAGTCCTCCTCTTCTCTCTGTCACAGTGGCAAAGTTTGTCCACTTTTCTAACCCTCAGTGCCATTATCTTTGGGTGCACATTTCCATCCAGTGCAAATTATTTCAAACTCGCTGAGGACAGAAATGTATCACATCCCCTTTTCTCTCAGCATCAACAATGCTTCCTATGCTCTGGAAACCCCCTATAGGCTTCTTCCTAAGGCATTTACCACATTTGGGTGATAATGTCTTTACTGAGCATGCCTTGGCTTGTTGAGAAAAGCTGACATGTATGAACAACAATGTGAGTCAGAGCTCGAGTTGCTCTGTAAACAAAACAAAATTTTGCTCGGAGAGAAACCGTGACCAACAAAAAGGTGGCCATTTCTAAAGCAGGTAACAGAAGACTCTCCTGCGAGCTGCACCAAATTCCAAGACCAAAGCCAGATTGTCAAGATGGCCGCCATGGTGGCTGGCAGAGCAAACAGCAAATTGCTCAACTCTACATCCACGAACACAGTCCAACTAGTTTGCCGCTCTTGACTGCCATGTTCCTCCAGTGGTAACGAATTCCCTTTGTTTGAAATAACAGTTAACAGTCAGCATGAAGAACAGAGAGACAACGTTTTTCCCTTTGTCAGATGGGATTATTGGAGTGTTGCCAGTCTTTGCACCTCATCCCCCACTCTCCCATTCAGAGTCCGTTCCCTTCTCTACTTCAATCACAAAACTCCCAGATGGTGAGGAGAAGACACAGAATGACGCCACCCCTCCCACCCTACCATGCTTCTCCAACACCCGAGACCCCTCAGGCCTTGACTCACTCCACACACACACACACACACACACTCTCTCTCTCTCTCTCTCTCTCTCTCTCTCTCTCTCTCTCTCTCTCTCTCTCTCTCTCTCTCCCTCTCTTTGTATCTCTTTTCCACCTGGCTGTCATTGAGGTTAAGATACCAACTCAAAGGGGTTGAGCATGGAGGAGGAGGGAGGGAAAGAAACAACTGGAGACAGGTGGCTCCTCCTGTGACCCGGATGTACTTATCCCCTGATCCCTGGCGACCCTGACAGGAAGTTAGTTGCTGGCCAAGTGACCTCCCCTGGTGGCCCTTCCTGTCCCCATGTTGCCTTGCAGGAAGGAAGGATGCGGTCTGTTGTCCTCAGGCACCGCTCACTCACTCCCCTCCTCAGCCCAACTAGAAAAACGCTATTATTGATTCCAGGCTCGTCTCTCCTCGTGCTCACTTTTTTCTGTCCCTTTCTTCCTCGCTCTCATTTCTCATCTTTTTCTCTCTTCTCTCAGCACCCGGCACTTTTTCCCACTTTTGACATCCTTTCTCTCCCCTCTCTCCATCTTCTGTGCCCGTGTGAGACGTAAGTAAACATTGTAGACGCTGGCAAACCGCAGAGCCCCCAGTCCTAGTTGATTACACCCCAGAGGTTGACAAGACCCTTGATTTTATAGCCTTCATTTTATTGTCTCCATCTGCGACATTGATTTGTTTATTTGTTTGTTTGCTGCTTTATTGGCCATACGTTTAAGAGACATTAAATATACCAGGAGTCATTTCATGTGGCGGAGAAATCCCAGGGTCAGGCTTCTGGGTTTAGTCTGCTCTCAAATGATGTACATGCACACAGTGAATTACAGGACGCCATTTGGTGGTAGTTAGGACTTGAAGGGGACTTCCAGGCAGAGAGACCTCCCTAACAACATCAAACACTGTTTGTGTTGTTCTTTTGGCTGTAGTTTATGAACAAAAACTCAGTGACCAAAGAAGGTGAGAAGGTCACAAAGAATTTTTTTTGCCCTAGTTGATCCGCCATTGGTTGATTACAGTTACAAGCAGAGGAGAAAGAAATAATGCTGAGAGAGGAAAATACTTGCATCCCCTTGAGTCTGAGTGCACATCTATGTTTTCTGCCTGGATCACATGAGCACATGCAAGCATGCCGACATTCTCCATTGCATTTGATGATGTATGCAGGTAGAGTGGGTGTTTTACTGGTCCCAGTTAAAATCGCCAACACATATAAAGACTGTGACACAAGGCACTTTTTAGTTTTGTTTCCCTGTGCATGTGCAAGTTGTCACCTGGTCCCATGCAGGACAGGACCTGTTAGCAATGCAGCCTTTACTTTGTAACTAGTCTGGCTGATTTTACCGGTGCAGTGTGTCTTAAAATAACTCCAAAGCACATTTTACAAAATCTAAAAAGCTTATAGAATTCGTATCAAATAGAAAAATCATCAAACATGGAGAGAGAACATTATGACAACTTTCTCAAGGAGAAGCACTGTTACTCTGATGAAATTTTACCCAAGTAGTAAAATTAGTGTAAAACTGAAATTCAAAATGTACTCAACGTAATATTTAGTAATTTTTAGAAAACTGAACATTGTTAAATCTGATCATTTATATACAACTGTAAAAAGACATAAAGGAAAAGTTTTCCTTTTATGTAAAAATTAGAGATGACAAAATAAATTGTGTAAACAGTAAAAATAGATTGCTCTTTTCTTCTTGGCTGACATACAGTTCACTGACAATGGCTCAACAGTGAGAAGAATTACAGTAGTCCAGTTTCTGTTGCTTATGAACAGCTCAAAAAATGTGTACTCTGTCATGGAAGTGAATTGAAATGTTGCTGTGTAAAAAAAAAAAAACTTAAGAAAAAGTACAATTACTAACTTAAAAAAAAAATGGACCAAAAACTCTGTTAAACTAACTGGAATAAATGTAATCAGTTATTTCTGACCTTGAAAATCAGCCACAGTCTATTTATTTATTTTAATAATTCAAATAAGAGTTTGTTAGGCTAGGTTTACTGAGAGTTGAGGAAATTTGGTATCAACTTTAAGTATAACATTCAGTTAATAATTTCAGGCTCTTACCAAAGCAAGGGTGAGTGACATGAGCAAGACATTGATGCAAAAAGTAAAAATAACATACCTCTAAAAGTTTCCACTATGAATGTGGATTTACATACTGTACTGCTGCGTATGCAAATGTGCCTAGTAAGTGACCTCAAAGAGGGGTCAACACACTCTACAATAATCATAATTTCAGGAGACGGTCTTGCTGCCAAATCCCCACACATAATTTTAACATAATGAGTGGGATGCTGTGATCACTGGATGTCATGTTTGCAGCTTCAGATGGATGTAACTTTTTCAAGTCCATTATAAAATTCACTAAAATTAAGTTTAAATGTCCTCTTCTTCCTCATAGTGTAACTCTTGGCTCTTACAGAGGTAAATCAAATGGATTCTGTTCAAAGAAACACAAGAGCAACCATTAGCATTCCAAAATAACGCAATTCACAGAGATATGATTCTTTCAAGATCCTGGCAGGCAGAGAGAGTGCAAAGTGGAGGTGCTCTGAACACACAGGTGTTTTCCTCCATCCCAGAAAGTGAGTCTGCAACTGTATTGCCACCTAGTGGGAGTGGAGGCTCATTGTGCTAAGACTGCTCTAACTCCAGCTTATATATAATGTGGGAAACAGAAGTTCTACTGATTTCATGCTGTATAAAGCTTAACGAGGCAGCATATCTGAGGCATAGAGTAGTGCTAAATATAAAATTAAGACCAGAATAGCTGAAAGGTGTTCAAACCACCAGTACATCACCATAATCATTTGTTCACTGGTTGTGTCAGTTCAGGATGTCAGTCTGCTGTTATTGTAGCCCATGTTGCCTATAAAAGACAGTGAAGCCTTCCAGCTGAGCTCCTCCATCCATTCCTTCCACTCTTTTAAGCTAATGCAGAACCGACTATCCAGCCATTGGGTTCACATCTGGAACTTATGTGAGACATAGAAATCAACTCTAATATGTTAGGCCTTTAGGCCTTAAGCTGAGACTGAGTAGAGCGCCCTTACAGATGCAAAGCATGAAGGACATCCATAATGGATTAATCACTTATGAGTGACCCAGACAAGGCAAAACACACTTTAAAACTATACTGCTGGGCGCTCAAGCCTGCCACAGAGGGAACAAGAGAAAGATGGAGGGACTGGAAGGAGGGAGGGTGAAAAAGAGAACATGTTGTAAAAGCAAGGGAAGGTTTGTTTGGCCACGTTTTGCTAATTGGTCTCAGTGGAGCAACTAATGGTTTTAGGTTTATGGCCAAGCCTCACTGAAAAATAAGTGGGAACCAATGCATGGCTAGCCGCTGTGTTTTATGCATTTTCATTAATTTGCAAGAGAAGGAGAATTTAAAGCACTGAAAATTGAAATTGGAGACTGAAATCACCTCATTTAGACCCACACTCAGCACATCCTGTTACTCCTTCATGTATTAAACAGATGTTAGGCAAATGTGAATTTGGAACTGTTTAATCCATAGCTAGCTACTCAAGATTTTCTTCTATTTCACACCCACAACGTCAGCCATTTGTTTGAAGATCATCAACAGCACTTTGATATCTTCTCTGTTTGTCTCTAGCTGTCTTTCAGCCCTATCAGGTTATAAGTGGTCCCACTCCTGACCTTTACCAGTCCATATTGTCCGTCTTTCATCAACTCTTGCTGAGGCATGTGGCAACAAAGCTCTGGTGTGGTCAGATGGCATCTGTCCCTTCAATAAGCCTGGCGTTATCGCAACCCATCAAAGCATCCAAGCCTTGCATAATTGAGTTAACGAGTGTGTTTGGTATGTAACCTGATCCTGTGTTCCCCCTGAGGACCGCGGTCACAGTGTGTGACCACAGCCAGAGACAAAGAGAGCGAGAGTGAAAGGGAGAGGAAGAGAAAGGAGAGAGAGGGAGAGAGACTTGTATAGAAAGGCAGAGAGGCAGAGTGAGAAAGCTCTAAAGCCCTGCAACAACTGCGGGTTCAGGCCGTGGGCCTGGCAAGCCGCACAGTGCCCCAGGCCAGTACCAAGCTAATGAAAAAACAACAGTGGGGTAATGCTGGTGTGGAGCTGAGACCATAGCACCATGCCCGCCGCACAACTGCCCCGGTCAGCACTGGCCACAGTGCCAGTTGTCACGGCCTTAATCCTGCCTGCTGAATGACCTCATCATCGCCTGCCTGCCTCTCTGCAGCGGCTGCCATGGCTCGTTACTGCAGCAAGCAATGGAGTGACCTCAGCTACCCAATAGACAGACATATACGCACACATACACAGACGCACACACGTGGTAAGCAGACACATTTGTACAATAAGTGTCCAAAACACAGCAAAACCTCTACTGCGTTAATGTCAGTTACAACAAAAAACATGACTCTATCACATAAACATGAAGCTAATTGCCATTCTGTATACATTGTATGCGGGCTCCATATTGTACTCACAACAAACAAGATCAGACTGTTCTGTACATACAGGCAAAATTACCATGAAGATAGATGATAACAGGCACAAACACAGATGTACATACTGTGCATGAACATATATATCCACACAGAGACACACTTGCGTGTGATGAAAATAAAGAGACACTTGCTCTGTTGGCACCTCCTCCAATCACACACGCCGCCTCCACTCCTTCATCCCAGCTGTCACAACTGCAAAAGCTCCACAAATACACATGCACACTCTCGCATATTCACACTCACCCACACACACCACTTTTCCTGCTCACACCTTTTCCCGCTCACCATGACTCTCTCCAGTTGGTGCTTGTGTGCCCACTCTCTGTTGCAGCTTGTGTGTGTATATATGTACGTATGTGTGTGTGTGTGTGTGTGTGTGTGTGTGTGTCACCCTCTTTCATTTCCATACTTCCAGCTGAGCATGGAAAGGCAGTGCCCACCTCTGGTCGGCAGCTTGAGAGAGAAAGTGACCGACAGTGAGTCATGTTGTTTTACTGTGGCCTCTTCGAAGCTGTGAAATATTACTGCCATCTAAAACTCAATCTGTTCTGCATCTCAGAGCAGAGAAAGGATTGAAATGGCAGTGGGAAATTTCAGCATGCCTTGTAGAGTGTCCCTGCTTTTTCTCCTCTTTATTCACCATTAGTCCCCCTCTTTCCAACTCTCCAACAAAATCCATCCCTCACATTGGTCTAACGTTTGGCCAATGAATCTCAAGACCAGTGCATGAAATCTACTCTATGCTTACTCTGCAAATTCTCTTTTGTGTGTATGTGCATGGCGTGCGTGTGTGTTTGTGTATGGATGAGGGAGCGCTTGTATACTCGGCCCCTCTATCACCAAATCCTTCCTGTTCGACAGCTACACCATGTGTAAGGTCATAAATCTGATTACTACAGCAGCAGAATACAGTGACACTGACTCTGTCAGGAAGCACCCAGGGTGAGCAGGGATTTATGGCTGGGCCCCAGGGAGCACACCCATCCCTTGTGACTGCACAGAATGTGCTCCTGTCCGAAGGTGACAGACTGGCATCCCTACTCCTAGACATGGCAAGTGGCAAACAAGTCTATCTTATACCGCAAATCAATCCGTAAGAACAGAAACAGATTAAAATTAAATTTAACTTAAAGGGCCAGTGTCCAAATAAATAAGGAGAATGGAATAAGGAGCAGATATAGGGGAAAATTGGGCCCCTGGTAGTGATTATTGCTCTAGTGTTTTTCCATCTTAGTATCCTGGCTCAGAGTCTAATGTCTGGATCTTTTAAAGGGTCCAGCGAGGATTGGGTATATATTATTTTCAACACTTCAGATTAAACTCTGCTTTGGCTCTCTGAGGTCTTACTAATACAGACCCCCCGCTGGGTTACAACGAAATTAAAAATGAAAAGCCCCTGACTGTGAAAACAGTGTTAAAATAGAGGTGGAAATGGCAAGTGTGACACTGAGAAGCTGTGATGACGTCGGCCCTTGGTAAGGTAATAATTACTTGTGTCACCTTTTTTACGACGTAAAGGAAAGAGAACTGCGAATTTTGCATGATGACAGATTTGAAGTCAGGGTTTGGCTTTACTGGTTGAACATATTATAATATGGCAAGATTGAGCATGATAATCATGCCAGGACAATTCATGCCATCAGACCATTTGCTTTCAGAAAGACTTATTCCTCTCCACTTTCTCCGGTACTTGTCTCACCTATGTAGAACCATTTCGCACTTTCCTTCACAGTACAATGAGGACAGCGGCATTATGATAACTGCAAATTAATGACTCACATATTCTAGGTCAGGTTTCTACAATTTGTCACTACTGGTAAGCTTGAATAGCAAAAGGAAGTTAAAAAAAATAATAATAATGGAATTTAAATTTTAATTTAATTTAATTTGATCTGAGTTAGAGTTGATACTGTCATACAAACAGAAATTATACTCAAAATTATTCTTATGTCTAAAGTGTTTGATGACTATAACATCTTTGTTATGTCCTCATAATTCTATGCATGGCATTACTACATTGTGTGTGTTGCTAAAATACTGCAATCAGTGGTTTAGTGATGATTATTCTGAATGCTTCTTCTTCCAATTTTCTCAAATGGATCACATGCAAAAAATTTTATTTGAATGTGACTTGAACTGAATGTGGAGCAAAAATAGTTTCCACCCCTGAGTATATCGAATGTCCTTGAATTGGATGTTATTACAGAATAAGTGTTGTGCTCTGTGTCACAGTAAACACAATGCCAATTATATCCCAATTGCACAATATATTGATCTTTGATTCATTCCAATATAACCCTGTATAACAGGTATTTGAACAAGTCAAATCTTACAACGAGGACAAAATAACCCACACGAAAACCACAAATTCTCTTTTTCTTTGCATACATCTAGCCATTTTCTGTTTTGCTTTTTCTCTCCTTCTCTGTCTCACCCTCTCTCTCTCCTCTCCCTCTGTCCCTCTCATTTAAGATGCCTAAGGGAGCGAATCAGTGCCAGGCAGTACCAGTCCACTGATGGTCACTCTTGCCAAGGACTGACAAACAGGGGTGCAGGCTGGCAGGATGCCCCCTGCCCCTCCTCACAGCACTTGGACCACAGGCAGCTGAGAGAAAGAGGGGCCAACAGACCAACAGTTGCTGGGAGTTTGGTTGAGCGACTGGCTTGGCTGCTGTGCGCCGCCCAGCCCGCATTCAGGGCACCTGACCCTGGGTAAACTGACAAATGCCTGCCCTTGGGGTGCGCCTGCTGTATGACCCTGAGGGTGTTATGTCCTTACAGCACCGGGCACACACATGCATGCACTTAGAGCCGCAGTCTCTGTCTGCCTTATGTTCCCTATCACAATGTTTTTTCAAGCACCTGACCAAGTACTTTGTGCTTGTGCTCCCACACAGTTTTGAGGCTGTTTGACTTATTGTCATGGAAATGGCATGTCTAAGTGGAGAAGCTCACACAATGCTTGTACCCGGTAACGAGTGTTGTAATTTGTTCCTAATTACAATGTTGAAGTTAGGCCTATGTGATGTGATGCATTCTTGACAGTTGAATCAAGTTGCCTTGCACTGTATAATGCTAAAAAGAGAGGCAGTAAGTAGGTGTTTGCCTCATTAGCTTGGTTTCAGCTGCCTCCATAATTTGTATATATTAGCCCGTCTCGTGTGTTTGCTGTATATGTTGGCATACACACACACACACACATGCACATCATGTCCTTACAGCACACTAGCATATTTAACTCATCTTGACAAGGCTGTTAATTTCTCTGAAACCAGGGGTGGATTCCAAGCCGCCCCCCCTCACCTTTCCTCGTCCCCTATTCCCTCCAAAATGCCCAGCTGTTGCCACGGGAGACAGCTGCTTTAGGGGCAGAACGAATCTCAGCTGTCGAGAGGAGCTGTGCGCGGGGGGTTGGTGGATTTTAGGGTCTGCAGTTCCTCCAACCAATGACACCACTCTCCGCTCTGCGTTAAGTTAGGTGGGTTTTGGAAAAATGCTGACGGACAGCAGTTTTGGGGATGAAAAACAGAGACACTTCAGCTGTATTTAATGTTTACGATCAAATCTGAAACAGAACCTCTGAACTTGGGTTAACATTGGGCTCAAGTGAGAGATACTCCCTGCCCTTGAGCAAGAATGTACAATAACCTTAGTTTGACTGTTGAATAATTTGAAAAGGAATAATACAGGCTTTAAGTGTATGACTGTAAATGTCATATCAAAAAATAACTACAAAGAATATGTGACAAATAGCAGTTGTAAAATATACCTAAAAATATACCTAAAATATACATGTGCCTTAAAAACGTGCATGTGTGTGTCCTCCTTATATTAGTACAATAGTTGCATTGTAAGTCAGCTCTCATAGTGCATACAATTCATAACCTGTTTTAGAACTCAGGTATTATTTCAACAGCTAATTAGGATTTTCAGTCTATTAAAATTAGTCTGATGGGTCCTGAGCTGCTTCTTTCAGAGTGCACATCATCCCTGCTGCACATTGGCAAGGTCAAAGGTAATGCAAGCTAGTTTCCACCTGTTGCAAATAAAGTCTCTTCGACAGGCTGGACTACAAGCTTTGAACATTTTCTAATGAGCCTGGACAATCTGGCAAATGAACAGAAAGGCAGTGGTGTCATACACTAATTCCATATTTCATACCTAACTAGGCTACAGATGGGAAAAACAAAAACAGCATCTCATTACTGGACACAAAGGATCACAGTCTAATCAGCATACAATAGCTGCTGTTCTTTGTTTTTTGGAATTACATTCAATATGTGGACATCATGACAGAATGATATCCACTTACCACCCCCAGATTATACACGGTGACTTGTTTTATGTTTAAATTGTGGATTACATTTGCTGTGGGCTTAGAGCCAGGTGATCACATCAATGTACAGAGTGTCAAGAGCAATTAAAAAAATATATAAAAACTCATCTAAATACATGTGGATATGTTATTTAAGACAACAGTAAAACAGAATGAAACAAGTATAGCAGTCCAAAGTATTGTGTCATTATTGTTGCTGGACCAGCTCGCAGGATTAAGGATAACTAACCCAATTTGAAGGAGACAGAATCAGCCTCTCTTACTTGAACATTTTTGGACAAATGCTCTGCCACAGCTGAAGTTCTAGTTACAGCTAAACTTTCAACATTAAACAAGTATATGTACTAATAGTATTGCAAGAGTATGATGGTACCAGACCATTTAAAGCTTACCAAGTAAGACTTTGATTTAAAAATTGGCTCTAGCTGGTACTGATAACCAGTGCAGTGGGGAAATAATGGTTGTTACATGGCCATGCTGTCTGGTTTTTGTTAGTATTCTAGCCACAGAGTTCTGCACAATTTTCAGGCTTCTGGCAGCTGACTGGAGCAGGCTGGAGAAGAAGAGCATTGCATTAGTCAATCCTAGATGACAGAAACACATGTATTAGGGTTTCTGAATCGATCATTGATAGGATAAGCTGGATTTGACAGTATGGCGCAGGTGGGTGGTGATAGCCTTGATGATCTGCTGCATGACAGGGATTAATAAAGAAAAAAAAAACAGCAAGGTTACAGAGGTGCTAAGTGTTATTGTGTGGCTAATAAGGTTTAGGGTTCAGGGTCCAAGTCTCTCTTTTTTTTCTCTCTCTGTCACTCTCCCTATCTACCTTTTTTCTCTCTGTATTTCTCTGTCTGTTCTGTGCATTTCTTACAGAAGATGTTTTATTTGCTGATGTCCTAACAGATGCCCCAACTGAGTTTCAGTGCTTTATCGTAGCTCTCTTGATGGCAGTTGCTTGATTATCAGCCCACCTGATGTCGAGCTGCTTGTTTGTACCTGTTGTTTACCTGTTGCACATAGTAAAGCCTGTTGAAACATCTGCCTGTGCCTCCTGCCTTGATTTCTGCTTTTGAGTCTCCCTGTCACAGATGTCTGTTTTTGGCAGATTGAAAAACTAGTACCTCAGTTTTTGCTGTTTGTCTGACTTTTTTTTTTTTCTTTTATCAAATACAGGGTGTGCATAAGTTAGATTATAAAGTTCAGAATGATTGTAGGGGTTTCACAGATATCTGCTCTCATGGTACTTTTATTTATTTTATTTACTGGATTTAAAATGTATATGTGTATGTGCGTGCATGTGTGTGTGTGTGTGTGTGTGTGTGTGTGTGTGTGTAAAATTGACTATTATTTATTTTATTTTACGCATATTTATTTATTAATTTTCTTTTTCCTTATCTTTTGCCTATAAAGCACTTTGAATAACCTCTGTGTATGGTAAGGTGCTATATTAATAAACTTGCCTTGCCTTCCCTTACCTTGCCTATTTACAGCTGCATATTGTCAACATAACAATAACAGTTTGTGCTACATGTAAAGATGATTTCACCAAGCGGTAACATGTGTATGTAAAAATGGACCAAGGAATAAGCCCGGACGCACATCAAACTTAACTGGGGAAAATTTAGACCTGTTATGGACTAAATGTTAAGGATGACTGGAGCCATGACAGTGCTCACAAAGCAGCTGATCACAAAGTTATCATACAGGTTTGTGACAAGTTGGGTGGCTACAGCCCTCTCTAGAAGTTTAGATGTAAAGGGAAGAATGGTGTAATTATTCAGCACTTTAGGATCTAAAGGAGAACACAACCAGAGCTGAGTGACCTGTTAATGATTTTCAGGACATAGCAGTATTGGGGACAGCTCTTTAAAAAGCCTTGGAGGAATGGGATCTAGGATACAGCTTGGAAGTTTGGATGAATCTACCATATGGTGGAGGGTTTGAAAGGACATTTCTTTAAATTACATGAGGTTGCAGTGGACTCTGTGAGGTGCTCTGATGGAGAAGGGTGTGTATCATAAATCTTAAGCAGCCTTCGAGAAAAAAAAAAAATCTTCACAAAAAAAATATTTGGGAAAAAGTGGAATATGAGCAGAATGGTGTCTGTGCGAGTTCAGACATACAGAATGAAAAGCAAATCTCACTTATTAACGACATCTAAGCGTGAAAATTCCTGGATCCACCCAGGAAAGGCACAAGACAGAAGGCAGAAGGCGTTGAGTTTTGTTTTCCAACACTCTCCTTCAAGCTTTCTACAGGACCATTTGAATGTAGGTCATTAATTTGTGTAAGGCACGGTGATGGTGTAAACCACAAGCAAGAGATGAGACAGAACTGAATGTGCAAAAAAAAATCTTTATGGTGTTAGTAACATCATCCAGGATAACAGTGACAGTGTGCACTAAATTAAAGTGATCAACAACATGTAAGGAGGCTGTGGTGCTATTTAGGCAACAAGCATGCATTTTAAAACAGCCCAAAAATGAAATGCCCATCCTATCTAGACAGGAATAATGATATATGAGCTTATTTAGACAAACATGGTCTGAAATGTGGGGTTATGACCTGTGTTACAAGGGAAATTCAAATGAATTGAACAAGCCCAAATCTAAACAAGAACAAAGACATTCAGACCCCAGAATCTGACATGAAGATAAGATGAACTTGACCATCATCTTAAAATATCTCAACCTCCCTCTTTTTTACTCCCACTTTCTATCCTGTATTCTTATATTGCCCTCTTGTGGTGTGTTGGCGAAATCACATCTCCAGCCCACTCTACAGGTGTTCTCCTTATCCGACTCTGTAAATTTCATGAAATGGGATGGCTGTACGGGTTTTTAACAGGGTCAGTATGGAAATTCCCATGTAAATGCCCATGTCCTGGCTTTGCATTCATTTAATTTAGTAGACGTGAGCTGCAAATCTGGTGAATAGCAGAATTAACTGTTGACTTATCAACCACTCTTCAAAGTTCACTAAATGCCTCCTGGCCTCGAACTAGATACACACTTCTTATTGAGGCTTAAAGTGAATAAGATAAGATAAGATAAGATAAGATAAGATAAGATAAGATAAGATAAGATAAAACGTTATGATACCCCCAGGGAAACTGGGTCTTCGCAGCAAAACAGTAATAGGATAAGTAAATGAATAAATAATGGAGAAAGGCATTGAAAACATCATACATCATCACGTGAGCGTAAAATTATTAACATACTGAGACAAATAAATGCATGCACGATATGAAAATCGAAATGATAAAATGAAATGGATGTAGCATGAAATAATGGGAAACCGTTAAAAAAAAAAAATATCGAGACCTTTGCAAAATACACAAACAAGAGAATGTGGAAAATGTGAGTGAGAGAAAAATGTCAATTTGTGGCTTATATACATAATATGCAAAATGTGCGTTGTATCCATATAAAAGAGGGTCGACAGAGGGTTACACATACGGATGGAAAAATGTGTAGTTGTACCTTGTGGACAAAAGCATTTCTGTGTAACCTTTGTTGTACATATAGTGTTGAGGCTGGCACGTTTCAGCCCAGCACCGGTTAGGGTTTTACTATTCAGATTGAAGAAAATCTGCTTCCACATATAGTATACAGAGCTGTCTGCCAACTGATTTCAGCACCACGGACAGCAACCCGTGCCCTCCAACACTCTCATCTCCAACAGCTACCAACAGAAACCAGTCACCAATCCAAACAGGTAGATACAGATACAGCTACAACAGATAACTCTAAGACAGTGTTTTGAGGCTTTTTTTCACGACTAACTACTTACTACTACGTTTTGTAATAACAGGCTAAATTTGGTTTGGTTGTTTTTGATATAGAAGCCTTTCCCGGCGTGCAACTTCACGCTTTGCAACCACAAGCCCGGGTGCAGCGCCCCAGTCTGCAGGTTTTGCGCTCGCAAGGTGGAGTTTTGTTGCAGCCCCTCGCGTGTAGTTGTTGCCACTACAAGGCGCTCGTAGAGCTGAGGCTGTGGTCCTGAGAAGAGCAGGCAAGAGGAGACGAGAAAAACCAACCACGGCAGCGTCTACATAGCGGAGATGAGAGCTCATTTTTGACATTCTGCAATCAATTTCACTTTGCAACTTTTGGGAGAGCGGTGCCGAGGATCATGCGCTCAACGCGCAGGTGAAAAGGCAGCTATTTTAACTTCAACGCGGCTGCAACTTTTCCACCCTACGCTGTGCTTCTTTTTTTAGGCAGAATTTTTGCGTAAATAAATCGATTAAGACTGTTGAAATCTTTTGTAATCGCGCCAGACATGTCTCGTAAGAAGGCTGTCAAAGGCAAAGCTGCCACCAGTAGCCCGAGTGCGGGCAGCCCCACCGGTAAAGGCAACGGGAAAGCTGTGAAGAGCAGCCCGGCCAGCATCGTTCAAGGGAACGGCGTGGTTCATCCCAGCAGACCGTCCATCAGCAACAGCAGCGAGTTTTATGACATCGCCTTCAAGGTGAGCTACATGGACACACCTGTATGGGTTCACTAAAACATGGCGTAATGGTAAAACAAACTATTCAACTCCAACATAAGTGGAAAACAACTTCAGCGGTCGTTTAAAGGCTTACATTTTAGAGGCGAGCATCACCGTCAAGCTACAAGTTCCTAGATGGGAAATTTAAAGGGGCACTATCATAGAGAATATTGTCAGGTTATTAGTCCACATTACCCTTTTGTTTTTCTTTCTTTCATTTATCTACAGTCAGTGCAAGTGTCGTCTCCTTTAATCTTGCCTGTGATGTTTTGCTGCTCACCTTTCCTTGCATGGCGTTTACAAGAGCAGCAAGCCCTTGACACCAGCTGTGTCAATAGAGACAATCAATAAACTCCTACACAACATGGAGACGAGCACATGCAACATGTAAAACAAACCGTTTGCTCATCCTGGGAAACTGATTCAATGCACGTGTTGGTTATAATGGTTTTATTGGCTATTTGAAATCTCACCATTTTTTTTTTTTTTTTTTTTTTTTTTTTTGGACTGCAAATTCACATTATGCACCCACACATTTGCAGACTTACTAACTGAGCTATTCTTAATGGTGGGCAATTTTAGTACTGTTTACCTCACCAGTCTGATGTGGCTGGCACTTACATGGGGTTGTAGTTGACAGTGTACACAGTCAAGTGGTGACAGTTGGCAGTCTCTCTCTCTCTCTCTCTCTCTCTCGCTCTCTCTCTCTCTCTCTCTCTCTCCCTTTCTCCCAGGTACACGGGTGTTGCAGGGCTTTAAAGCTTTTACACTACAGCACACACATACACACACAGATCCGCTCTGTACTCCCAACATAGCTTCAAGGGGCATGTGCCACCCACAGAATGTCTTTGAAGCAGCTGTTTGATGTGGCTGGAAGATGGCTTTGTGTTTTTCTTTTTCTTTTTTTTTTTTTTTTTGCAGAACAGTTGAACTAATTATTCCTGCCACATCACCACACTTTTGAAAGTGTACTCTAAACCTTTCAGGATGTAACCACGCTAAGGCGCCTGTTAAATCAGAGGTTAAGTAGCTGAAGTTATAATAGCCTGCTCTGTGTCTTTGGGTCTTGCTGTAGTGTTTGACAGTGGCTGCAAGACTAAAATAAATCAAGTATGTGAGACAGTACCAGGTTGAAATTGTTCATTTCTTTCTGAACTTTATTGTGTCAAATGTAATTATCAGACAGGAGCAAGTACCACATGTTCCTAGACCCTAACACTCCCCAAAAAAATGGCACAGGAATGTACCAACAATGGTACAAATGGTACTTTTTTTTTTTTCTCCCGCTGGGACTGAACCCTATGAAAGCATAAATACTATACCCTTAGGCATGATCCATATTTATACCCTTGTCTGTTTTCCCTCTCAAATGACAGTATCTCTGTGGCAAAAGTGTACTTTGGTGCAGCTACAAACCATGACGTTTGTTAAAGTGGCAAAGCATTTTCTAAGAAGACTGATGCAGAGAGATTTCACAAGAATCACTCCAGAAATTCAATCTCCAGAGATTCACTCCAGAATCATGTGAATGCACCAACACCAGCACAAGATCAGACTGCATGGCTACTGCAAAAAGCCTCACAGCCTTTGCTAAAACTCATCAACAATAAAAGTAGAAGAAGCCTGGAAAAATCTGGAAATACCTCAGGTGATAACGACAGCATTGCTGATCCTCATAAGCCAACCTGCAAACAGTGGCAATGTGCATTTGACTCAAAAAGAGGAAGCACAGCCAATCTAGCAAGACAGCTCAAAGACTGAAATCCAAATCACATTTCTTTATTGATAAGAAATACACAGGGTATTTTGTGCAGTTCCTCTCATTTAAAATTAGTATCATGTTGGGCTGGGTTGCACTTCTAACTATATTCTTACTATAATGTAGCCCTGATGTTTAAATATTTCAAAAAAAAAAAAAAATCTGCTTACTTGTTAATGTTAATACAAAATCTAAAAAAAACAAGGTTATGCTGAATGGGATTTCTGTTTCAAAACAAATCAGATATCACAGTTTCTTTTTTTTTTTTTAGTATCAACTACAAAAATTTTGGTACTGTGACATGTCTATAGTATTTATCTACTGCTCTCAGGGCCATAAAAGGCATACATTTAGTACCTGCAGGAGCACTGACATTCCCTTAAGGGTAGATTTGTTAAGTGTACCTTTAAGTACAGAAAGAGACCTGCACTGTACCTGTTTTTCTGATAGTCCAGAGACATGTAAAACTTATAATTAATAGGACAATATGTTGGATTTCACCATCTAATGAGAACTGACACAATGCTGTATTGAACTTAGCAGTGCATTGTTTTATTAGGCCCGTTTCCACCAAAATGTTCCTGGTAGTATTTGGGGGGCAGGAGCTACTACAGGAACGTCCTCTCGCTCGGCCCTCTCAACTGCCGTGTCTCCACTGAGAGGGCCGAGTAGGAGGAAGGTTCCTGTAAAGTTACCGGGCGGTTGCGTGACCATGACCGGGGCATCAAAATGCGTGTTGTTAAAAAAGCCTGTTAGCGTTAGCTAACGTCTGCTAAAGCGCCTGCTTTCTGTTGACATCACATCGCGCTGTGAGTAAACCCAGGAGTTTTTCGGGGCCGCTCAGAGTCCCTACCCCGAGGCAGGGCCGTGTTTTAGCCCCTGTAAAGGTTTAGGAACTCTCTCTTTCGGGGTAGTTCCGGCGGTGGAGACATGCGACAACGGCCCCGACCCCGTAAAATTACCCCGAAGTTCCGGCGGTGGAAACGGGCCTATTGCTGCTGTTCTGCGCTTGCACTGTCTGTATTTCACTTACACGCATGTAAAGGCAGACACTATGATTAATAGTGACAGGTCAGGTACATCCTGCCCACTGCTAACTCCCATTTAGATGATGTAGAGCTGGCTGAAAGATAGGGCAGAATAGAAAAATTGGGAAGAGAAGAGAAGAAGAATTGATTTGGAGTAGAAAAAAGGGTGAGGACAGAAAAGAAGTACTTAAAGAAAAAAGGTAGAGTAAAGGGGAACAGAGGGTGAAAATTCAGAGACAGTATCTCCTTTGCCACATTTTGCATCAGTCCAGTCATATCCATCAAATAATTAATCTTCCCTCTTTCATCTTCACCTCTCTGTCCCCACCCACTAGACACTTCTGATTTCCTTGGTCCAGGGCCCACAGTGCCTCAGCTAACCTGATAACACTAATCACATCAAACCTTTAACTTCATCACAGCTCGGAATAAAAGGAGGAATGCATAACTTTCTGTTTAGCAGGATTCAACCACGCATAAGTCAGCGGCATAAGTGTAGACACATGCAAGCAAGTTGTTTGGATGTATGTGTGTGTGTGCCTGAGTATGCACTCTCTCTCTCTCTCATACCAAACACACACAGAGAAACACATATGCATACGGAATGTAAGGGCAACCCAACCAGATGCCCAGTCACACACACTTCATCTTTACCAGCCAGGGACCAATACACTAACTCAATTTAAATGATCCAAATGATCTGGATTTAATGAGGCTAAAACAATTAGACACAAACAGATGACCAGCTGCTCAGCCAAGCTTGACCAGCACACTCATGTTCTCTCATGTCTCTATATCTCACATGTGTTCCTACGTTTCTCTGCCTGTTTCTCCAGTTTGGTTCCACTGACATTTGTCATTATCGACCAGGCTAGACTTGGAAGCATATGCTCATTTTGGCTGAACTTTGATCTGTCATATCTCTGGTCTTGCCATGCACTTTTTTCTGCTTGTTGCTTTGGTTGCTCTAGCTGGCTGAGTTTCGTCTTCCACCTTTGTTGTCCAGGTGATGCTAGTTGGAGACTCTGGTGTGGGAAAGACCTGCCTGCTGGTCCGTTTTAAAGATGGAGCTTTCCTGGCAGGGAGCTTCATCTCCACTGTGGGCATCGACTTCAGGGTGAGTTAAAATTATTGAACCGAAAAACAAACAAAGGCTCATTTGCATGCATGTGTGTGTGCATGCACATACACGCACACACTAATGCATGCACCTAAATCCCCCACACATACACATGCATGTTCTGCACTTTTCACAAAATGGGGCTATCTCTATTTTAAGTTGTAATTGGCTTTTTTGAGCAAAGCTATTCAGTATCTCTATAGACTCCAGAGCTATGAGTATTTCATGTGTTAGAGGTCTCAAAAGATGGAATATTGATTTCTTAAATTAGTTTGACATGCTTTCATTTTGAAAGGCTCCCTCGATGATAACTATGGTTCTCATGTGCCAGTTTTATGGTCCCACATGGGCAACTAGGGATACATCTAGGAAAGAACTTGACCAACTTTTTCTGATTGGCCCCTGGGGGTGAGTGTGCAGTCTGCTCGTCCATTAGGCTGAGATGGACGACCACCGAGAGCAGCAGAAACAGGCAGTTAACCTGCCACTAGGCCTCCAGCAGCCCACTGCACAGGGCCAGGTTAGCTAACAGTGGGGTGATTAGTTTAATGACTGGTATTGGCTGAGTTTTAATCAGGAGGCCTAGTCAGGGCAATTTTCTCATTATGTCTATAAAGTGTGCAAATGACAGTGTACATCCGTTATTTCCATCAAGGTATACCTGAACAATTATAAAATAAAAATGCCCAATGTTAAAGTTATAATAAGCCCAGTTCATTTGCATTAAATGAATCAGATAGATCAAACCTGTTTTTTTCCCGACAGTATCATCTCAGTACTTGCGTATGTTGGGGACTTGCTGGTATTTCAGGCACTACATTTACCACACCTGAAATGTCCAGGAGTTGTTTTTGGGCAAAATTGTAGTTTCTGGCAAAACACATCCCCATCGGCCTTCAGTGGGGCAATGGTGGAGCTGGTTGGACTAAACTGTGTTGTTTAGTGAGAGGCGTGCAGTAAATTGAGTGTTAAATTCTGTGACAAAAAAAAATAATAATAAAATAGAGAAGATATTTTACTTACTTTTGAAAAAAGATATTGTAAAGTCACAAAAACGTAAAGCAATAAGGCTGCTGCACTTAAAAGTGTGAATGAATAGCACTAGATGAATCATAATGTTGTGACAGCGTGAAACTCTACATAGAAACACTTGAAAAATATAACCACCCTGTGCATAAATCCATTTATCCAACAAATCCAATGATTACACCAGGTGAATTTAAGTATTAGGTATAATAAAGAACCAGCAGGGCTCTGATGGACAACCACTGATCTAAACTAATGAAAGATAAGTGGAATTTTTCATGCACCTATCATCATGTGTGTTTACAAGCAGTTCAGCGCTGTGGGGTGAATTGAAGATGAACACTGTCAGATCATTAGAGTCCAGCATGTAATTGAGCTCACTTGGTTCCTTCGCTCATCTGCACTCCCTCCTCCATGGCTTCAGCTACCAAAAGCTACACAAGTCCAATGCCCTGTGCCTCATCCACTGGGGCCCGAACAGAAGTTGTGTAGTAGTCATGGTCACTCGCTGTCAAGACCCCCCACCACCACCCATTTGTTCACATGCCTTAAAATAGTGGAGCAGGTGCAGAGAAGATCAAACTGGGGGCACTGTCACGCTTTGACTAGCACTTGCAGCATTTGTCTTTTTTAACAAGGGCAGTATACTGACATGGGCTGCCCCTGTGTGTATGTGTGTTAGAGAGAGAGAGTGGGTAGATGAGTGTGTGGGTGGATGGACAGTTGATTTATTTTCTTATGTAATGGCACTTGCAACACTATCTTCAGTAACAATGTACAGTTGAGCCTATCTGAGCAAAGCAGAGACTCACCGTCTTCCTTCGGTTTTCTCTGCCTGCTATATTTATGACCAGTGGAGGAAAGAAGTCTAAATCTCTTAGAGTTCACAGCTTAGTCTGCTCTTTGTCATCCTGACTTATTATTTAATTGCAGTACGGCACTGCACTGTGTGACGCGAGCGATGTCATCATCACCCTTAAGGCGTCCGTTCTCTTCTGTATGATTTCTTGTTAAGCGGGTCAGTTTTTTTTTTTTTTTAGCACTGGGATGAAATAAACATATGCCTCTGGTAAGGAGCCATCCTTAATCACAAGTCATGAATGGCTTAGCTGTTTTTGTGTGCTCAGCAACAACCTGTTGAGTAGAACAAGGAAGTAAACACCGTGGAATTTTTTTCTGGTTTTTTTTTTTTTTTTTTTGGTGAACAACAGTGTTTTATACTTTGCATGATTCATGATGTTACCAAGTATGTTTAAAGTTGTAGATGCACACACACACAAAAGAAAAAAGGGTAATTATGTATTATGTGGAGTATTAATGTGAGTGCACACATCTGTCTGGGTGTTTGTTTGAGAGGATCAGAGCCTGAGACCTCAGCATCAGTCTTTGCATAGAGGGGTATGGAGGAGAAAAAAGGATGAGGGAGAGAGAGAAAGAGAGAGGCAGGGATTGACGGATATTTTTAGGAAAGGCAACTCTGTGTCTGTTTAGATGGTGGGAAACAGGCAATTTGCCTCAGATGGGGATTTGATCTGATTCCCACTTCAAAGCTGCAGTGAGATGCTGTGTTTCCCCCTCTTGTTTTTTGTTATCTCATCTTGTTAAAGCCTCAGCATGTTCTCAGGATTACAGAGCTGCACTGCTGCCTTGTTAGACTTAAAATACATGAAGCAACAATTCCACAGAAAATGGGTGCAAAGAAAAAGTGATTTGTGGTGATAACATATAGACATAACATTTTGGCTCCCAACCGCTTGCTGATTCATGCTAGCAATTCAACAGTTGTCAAAAAAAAGTTATAGTGTATTGCACACATAGCAGCACTGTTTATACTACAGTGCACTTTATGAATCACCAGATTATGTGTTGGCATGTGTGTAAGCTGTCCAGGCATGAAGAACCATATTATCTCCTTCATGTTCAAAAGGGTTATGGAAAATTGCAGCTAAAATGTGAATTTTTATAGTTTTAGTTAAATTTCCACAGCAATAACCTTTTTTATGTTTTTTTTTTCTTTTATTAGATACTGCTTAATAAAGAACAGGCCTCACTTTTACAAGATGAGTTTTACAACATCATGATGACATATCTCACAGTACCCATAGAGAGAGAATTTTTCATTTTTTCCCAATTTAATCATGTCTGTTTCTCAATGTGTATATGGCCCTTGTCTCTGCTGCTCCCTACTGTTGGGCTCAAGAGGGTGTAGATGACCTTGTGCTACCCCTCTGATACATGTGGAGCTGCCAGCCACAGTCTTGGGGTCACAAGGTGAAGCCTGTAGCTGGAGGACCCTTTCTTGTCCTCAAACAAGGGTAGAGGTTGTGACTCCGGCCATCCTTAATCCTTACTCTAACCTTAAACTTTCCTGACAAAACTATGGCAACCTAAGATTATAGAAGTATGAACATGGCTTGATGGCAGCAACCACAAGGCGAGCTTGCATTCCCAGTGCTCAAGTCAGTAGCAGCAGGCCATTCCAACCACCTGCTGCTTTTCATCTATTCTGTCTGCCTCTGATTGAGGCAGAAAAGTCACCAGTCAATCAGTTTCAATGATAATGCAGGTGTTAACCGACATGCTAAGAGACGGGTGACCGGGATAGGCGAGGAGCAGAGCTCGTCTTTGAGCTTGATTGCCTGGCCTGTGAAGTGCTCTGCTCATGACAGACAGAGCCGCTGGTGATTTTATGCCTCAATCAGAAGGTCATAAACTGTAGGTGAAAGGCAGCAGGTGGGCGGAAATGACTCCTGCAGCCATCACCGCTGCTGCACAGAAAGTGCGCCTCTGATGTGTTCTTTATAGTTCAGCTCGCTATTAAATGGTTTTTTGCTAATGGCATCACGTGTTTACTTTGCTGACTTCATAGAGGTGAAATATGGTTTGGTCTCTAACACAGACAGACACTCAAACGCACACACACACACACATAAAACATGAAAGTACACACATACACAGGCACACAAAGGTCACATATTGCTTTTGCTTATAGTTGCCATTGTTCACAGCACAATTACTCATTTAAGATATTTCCACTTGTTATTGTATGCAGTTGTAGTAATAAATTAGGCATTAAATCATTAAGAGGATTTTTAAGAGGTATATATAGTTGCCATTTGTTAGGCCTTTGTTTAAATGTTCCATTATTTGTGTATTTATTTATTTAGTTATTTATTTATTATTGAAATGCATCAGAATAGCCATATCATGCTTTATAATTACTTCAAGTATAAGTGCTCCACCCAAGCTGTTTATATTGTATCATTTCAGTTTTCAAAATTATACTCACTGGCCCTCAGGTTGGGCACTAAAACATCTGTTTATTTGTGTGTATGTCACACTCAATATCTCAAACATAGCTGATCAGATTTTAATCAAGTGTAATGGAAAGATACATGTCATTGGTCCATGCTGGCATTTCAAAAAGTAATTGCTCTAAGAGGTGCCCCAGTGGTGTTTGCCTAATTGTCTGTGCATCATGACAAATGTCGTGGATGCTTTTGTGATGACAGACTTCATAAATAATCCTGATGTTTGCATGTTATTTCATGGGTGTGAGAACACTGTCATATCCAATAAACAAAGCTGTGAATGGAAATAAACAAACCAGCATTTTTTGTCTTTATTTATCCATAATGGTGTGACTGTGTGTGTTTGCATGAGAGAGAGTGAGAAAGTGAAGACCCAAGAGGCATAGCCAAAGACTTGTTCCATATTTTTATCTGAGTTTATGGAAACACCTGGTGCTCTCTGTTGGATAGCGAGAAGCCTGCTTTATTGCATACAAAGTCATGGCAGTCAATCACTTTCTGAACCAGGTTCAGAGCCCCAGCAGATGTAGTGAATTTGGCTACCAATCCTATCAATACACTTACCAATATCTTGAAATAAATGACATTTCAGCCAATCTATCTCAATGTGCCTCAAGCAAGATTCTCACAGACAGGGACCGATTTCAATCTTCCATACTGTAATTGTTCACATCCATCATATTTTGAGTTTGCTTCATTTTCCTGCCACTTTCCTCTACGGTATGCAAGTCAATGTTTTGTGTGTGTATGTTATTAAAACAATATGTTTTTGTCCTTCACTTTATAAATCTTGTGGCTGGCGGAAAACAGTTTTCTCACTTTCAACCAAATCTTACTGGAGGGAAGTAAGTGAATTTATGCCATTTATATATATATATATATTTGTTTATGTATTTTTAGTGTTTATTTATATATTTATTTATATATATTTGCTGATATCATCCAGAGGGAGGCTTATGTCAGGCCTGTAGGTTATTTTTATTATCAATTCATCTATTGATCATTTCATTCATTTGACTAATTATTCAGTCAGTTGCAAAATATCAAATGCCCATCACAACTTACCAGAGGTGAAATTACGTCTTAAAATTGTTAATTTAGTCTGACAAGTACTTACTATGTAATGATACGAAATTGCTATGCTATGAAAAACAGATAACAAATCTTAATAAATGAATAAGACAGGGAATCAAATATCCAATTTTTGTCTGTTGATAAAACAACTAATTGTGTCAGCCAATGAGCAGAAAGGGTCAAACTTGCCCTATTAGGACACGACAGCTTGAACAGAAAATATTCCAAGAGTCGAAAAAGAGGAAGAGAGAGAGAGAGACAGTGAGAGAGATGAGATGAAGATAAAGGGGGGAGGAGTGAGAATCACACAAGGGAGAAGAAGAAAGGCCAAGATATTCAGAAGGAAGCCAATTAACAACATTACTCCAACAGGCCTTACGCTCATTTCCGATGTAAGTGTTGAAAAAACAAATCCTGCTCTCTTCCCTCTCGCTCTCCACAATCTACCTCGCTTCATCACACCAGCAGAAAAGTAATCCTCCAATCCCTCTGTTGTCGTAAATTCAGTGGTGGGAAGGAGAGCAGCCTTGTTCACCTCTAGTGGGAAACAAGTGCACCCCGAGTGACAGACTCCTTATGCAACCAGAGATTAACTCTCTGCCCTAAGGACAAGATAAACACTCCCTGTTTGACTCAGGAGGTTAGACTTCAAAAGATGCTTGTGACATGAATGGTTTTTGGCTATTCCAGGTCTGGACCAGTGTGAGGAATTAAAATGCTATTAAAAGCTCTGTAAAAATCTATCATTAAAAATGTAATTTCTTCTTTTATTTCCTGTCTCCGGTCTGAGCTTGGTCGGTTTATTTGCGTAACGTGGCAAGGTCACCGCGCTGAGTTGCATTTATTGCTTCTCCTCAGATTTTTTTGCAGAATTGTCGAGAGGTTGACTTTTACTGCCGCTGCTGTGCACTCTTTCACTGTGAGCGTCTCAGTCAAGACTATTTACTGCTCAGCCCGCTTGCATCTGTGCATTCAGGCAGGAAAACGAAACACTGCTGTTCTTGGCAGTCTACCTGGTGTGTGGTGTCTGGCCAAATGTGTTTGTGTCTCTGTGTGATGAGAGACTGACACTTCATCCCCATGTCTGATTGAGATGCGTGAAAACCCTTGACCTCGGTGACCATCCCTCCCTCGGCCCCTGCCCGCAGGAACATAATGTGCAGTAGCTCATCCCATATCGACATGTGTCCAGCCATGTTAAATTTGTCCCATGAAGCAGCCACAGATCCAATAATGTATCCCATGAGCATATCGATAGGTCCCTTGCATCTTATTATGCAGGACAGTGACTCATTATATCATGACACATCACAACGGTGCTTCCCTTCACACTTGATTTACTTTGTGGACTGTCTAGAAGTGGCTCGTAAAGTGTACCTGGCAGGTTTAAGAGACAATAGTCAAACCTGGCCACTAATCCATCTCACCCTGTTCATTTTCTGCATTGTACAGGATCTTTATGTCAATGATTTACCTTGGGACTGCTGCACTACAGAGGGTGTCTCTGAATATGGATGATTGGGTCAATGGAAGAGCAACCATATCAGAATAAAGCTGGGGTTTGTTGTTATTTTTGTCAAGGGTGGGGTTCAAAGGTGTTTAATTGCATATGTATTTCATATATCAATTCATATATTAAGCATAACGCTGACTGAGAGTGCTGAAGGTTGAGGTATCCTACTTTAGGAAGGGTATGAGCGAGGCAGCTGAGGCCAAAAGGCTTAATCATGGTAATCTACACAGGTGCATTTGGGTAATTGAAATCTAGTTCAAATATAGGACAGGACAGACTTTACTAACTTCTAGAAGCTTCAGTCGCAAAGTTATATCCCTAAGGCTGAGAGACTCCAAGAGCCTGTTATCTGTCCTATTTAGGATTACTTCTGTCAGTGAGGCTCTCTTAAAAATATATATATATTCAACAAGAAACTTGATGATTAAAGTTGTGCAACTTTGTGATTTACCTCTTCATGAAGTCAGGACCCAAATGTCCCTCGAAAATCTGTCCTAACCATGGATTAGGCTCTGTCCGTCCATCTGGCTTTAAATTTTGGCAAAACCGAGAAAAGCCTCAAACTGAGAAAACGCTGCCAAATACACTAATTGGCCTGGGAGCGGGGAGTATTTAAACATAATCATTTCTAACTGAGGAAGGCTACGACTACTTGCTCCAAGCACAAGCAGCCATCATGACAAACTGAACTGGTCTAATGAGGATGATATAATTAAAAGCTGATTTTCTTGTAACTGAAACACAAGTGGAAAACACTTGTCTGATTATCCAAAGCTTAGAGGAACTATGCTTTTATTGTTTAAAAACCCTACACTGATTGGCTCGAAAGAGGTGCTAGTTCAAAACGTTTGACTTTGAAAAGCTCTAATGGCGTTAGAGCTTTTCAAAGTCAAACGTTAGACAACGCTGTCACTGTGTGCCTACTGTATGCTCTAAGGTTGACCTTCACACTTCATGTTACAAGGCTACCATGCTAATGCTAACATGCTAATCACTGGGCCAGAGGGAGTGAGCTTCAACCTTGATCAAAGACAAACACACTGATAGAAGGATTTGTCTTTTCAGTAGAGAGACAGCACGTCTGACTACACTTCCTCTCCTCTCTACGGAGGAGATTTGTACTTTTATACCATTATGAGACACGCATCTAAATTATTAAGTAGCCACAGAAGCCATCATCACAGCATTGGCCACATGTCCTTCATTGTCCTGGGTAAATTGCCCAATGCTGTATGTGGCAACAACCATAAATAATAACTATTTGTCATCTATCTATCATGAATGTCATAAACGGAACAATTCAAATATGTCTGCTGTGATTATGCAGGCAATGCAGAGGATTTTCTTCATAACAAGTGATGTGGGTGTGCATTCACAAGGGGATAAGTATGGGAGTGTTCGGTGCGGAGGACGAGGAGCAGAAACCAAAGGCAGCAGCCTAAGAGAGATGTGGCAGGAAGGGTCTCATTATCTGAGCCACAGAGTGGAGGAATCAGCTGTAAATGTTAGCATTATGTCAGGAGTCGGGGATGTGAAATTAGCACAGGAAACCACACTGAAACAAACTTGTAAATGCACATATGCAACAGCGTCAGTCATTAAAATGTGATATATGCAGGGATATGCTCTACTGAGCTGTTGAGCATATCCCTGCATAGATTACATTTTAATGATTCCACTCAGCTGATGGGTAGCAGGAGGATGTCTATTCATAAAAACAAATGTATATTTAAAGTATTTACAGTAAAACTTTAATTAAGCTCTTTGATTGGTCTGGTATGGCTACAAGTTTTACGTTACATCAAAAATTCACATCAGATCTCAAAACTGTTGGAATGCATCAGGCCATTTAACCACCGCTTGTTCTTCTGCCTTTCTTTGAGCAGCAGCCTGAAAAAAAAAAAAAAACTTGTCGGGTGGCCCTACTAATATGAGACATAAAATATAAAAAACTAACAAATAAACTGGGCTACAACCAACGAATACAAACAAATTATATAAAGAAAAACATAATAACTAAGGTAATGTAATCTGCAAGTTACAGCCTCTTTTTTGGGGGGGGTGCATTGTGAATCTCATTTCCTTTTAAAAAAAAAAAAAAAAAAAAATCACAGGAAACGACGCATTTATGGAAGCAACAGCAGCTGTTTGGAGTAAATATGTTTTTTGCTGTCAGCATATACAATTCAGTGTAAGGTGGCTTCTCACTGCTTCAGCGTTGTATGTCTTTATCATCAAAACTTCAGAAATATTGATTTCTTGTATGGCCTTTGACCTCTTAATGCCTTGCCAGGAACTGATCCCAGGTTGTGATTTTGAGGCTTAGCTTAGCGCCACCAAATAGAGTTTCATGGTAGCACTGGAGGACTGAGCCTGTCATTGTGTGGTCAATAGCAATGATAACAGCTTAGCAGCTCAATGGGCTGCAAATGGGTTGGATAGTCAATTCCCTGATCTCAGCTGAGCCTATTCTCAACCAAGGATGAGAATGGGGGAAATGGCAATATGTCAGTTTAACAGCCTCTCTGTGGAGATGATGAGGTATTATGGGAAACACATTGGGAAGTAACATAATGTTGTAATTGGAAAAGAGATGGCTATGGATGCAGAGGGAATTTCTAAGAGTTTGCCTTTCTTCTTGTGGTTGTGCTTCTTTCTCTGGCGCTTTGGTAAGGTGGCTGGACTTTGAACGTCATCTCTACTGTGTGACTGCAGGGATGCCTGTGTTTTTTCCAATTTGCATTGCTTTTGTTAATCATAGCATGAGATGTCGGTGTAGTTTCCGTTGCTAGTTACACATTCACTCGCACTTTCAGTAAAGTAAAAAAAAAAAAAAAAAAAAAACATCCACAATATACAAAACACAAACACCCACTGATAACATCACTTGACTGATGTGGCAACTGTTAATGAGCCAGGAGAGACCCACACATCTCTCTTTCTGTCTTTCGCTCTCTCTTCCCACCCCCTCTATGTCTCTCTTTCCTGCTCTCTCTCTCTTTGTTGATTGTAGCTACACAATGTTAGCTGTCTTTCTAACATCATCACTGGCAAATAAAACTTCCAAAAAACTTTCACAAAACTTGTCGCCATGTTTTTTGGGATGAAGTTGGTGTGCATAGACGCTGCAAATTTCTCATTTTAACTTCCCTTGTTTGTGCCACTGCTTACAGAAACTTGAGAAAAAGAGAAAAAAAAATGTGAGGGAGAAACAGGCTGATAACTCTGTGCTTCAAGGAAATGAAGTGTTGTTTATGTGTGGAAGCCACTTGATGCACTCAGACACACACAACACACACACACACACTGTCCTTTGCAGAGTGCTTGCCGTGCATGACTGGCTCCTGATCCTTATCCAACCCGTCCCTGGTGATTGCACTTTGAAATAAGAGATTGAATGAAGACATTTGTGGTATGAATCACTTTTCCTTTGTCTTTCAGCTCTGGCTGGAAAAGACTCAAACTCTTGTGTCTATGTTCCTCCATGCCCTCTGACTTCTGACTTGTAGAATATGTTTTGCTGTTTGAGATGTTGAACCATGAATATAAATAAAGCTTTATGAGAAGGCGCTTTGCCCAGTGGAACATGAAGTCATCCTTGCTGGACAACGTGACGCTGAGAGACTAAGTCATGCAACAAGTGAACATTAGTCATCATATAATCATTGCTACTCATCCAGTTGGCCTTAGGAACTAGATGCAGTTGGGCAAGGAGGTCCATTCGTGTTCTTTTGATTTAAGTTTTGCTCCAACTGATTGTGAAACACCCAGCTGTTGAATATCCTCTTGAAACAGCGTTGAGGCTGACATCATGGATTTAATCACAGAGTTAAAACCAAGGCTGGGAGGTGGAGAGGTTGAGGATGCTGCTTTGAGAAATTTAATTAGATATTTACCCTCACCCATGTTGCTGCAGGACATTGTGCTCGAGTTCTGTCTTTGTGTCCCTCTTTGTGTTGGCAAAAGGCAGGTCAGATGACTCATCGTTTTATTTGAAACCAGTGTGTCTGATTCACAGGGTGCGGGGTGTGCAGAGGATGTCTGACTGAACTTTACATTTCTGTGTTTTTGACAAGGTATCTACAGCTCCTTAAAAAGTTTTGAAAGGTCTTAAAATAAATTGTCAAAAGTTAAGGCTTTGCAATTTATGAGAATGTCTCAGCTACACTTTATCTGAACTATCCAGTTTAATGTTCAGCTTAGCACAAACTTTTCTATCAACTTGGCACCAACCCAACCCTAGTATCAATTTAATAATTTGTTGATGTCAACCAAACTGCAACTAATGCAACCCTAACTAATGCAAAGTTGGAAGGTCACCTGCTACTGATACAAAGTTGATGGTCTGTTAAAAGTCAAACTGAACATTTACATTGAAGGTTGAAATTAAATATGAAATATGAAATAATAACAATTTTCCCACTTGGTTGGCACCTCCTGATTGGTCCAGAAGGGGCTTCTCTCTGTGGTCCATCTCAAGATTTCTCCTCTTTTCCTATATTATCTTGAGGTTTTGGGGGGAGTTTTTCTTTGCCCACTATGAGGATTCAAGACACTCATCTTTTTTTGTTCATTGTAAACCATAGACCTTCAAAGTCCTTTGAGACTGTAAACAGTGACTTGGAGCTCCAACATGAACTTGAACGTGAACAACAAAAGTTGAATGACTTAGTTGAATATTAACATTTAAAAGTCAAAGTATGATGGATGTTTTAAATACTTTCTCACATTGCACCGACCTTTATTTTTCACTTGTCATTCTCCATGTCCCTCAACCATAAACCATAAACCAAAAATTCATCTTTCTTTTTCTGCTATTGCCCATTTACAGATTCAGTGAGAAATAGGCTTGTTTAACCACCTGTGTTTCTTCATTTCAGTACTACATTTAGCTGAAAATTCATTTCCAGGTAGCATTTAAAAAGACTTAAGAAGTTTAAAATTTGGCTTTCTGAAACCTGAAGACACCCCGCATGCCTCTGCACCTTTCATAGAGAACAAGCAAGAAACTAAAAGAGATGAGGAGTATGAGAGCATGAGGAGAGGCAGCTCTGGTGTGTGTGAGACGATGATAAGAGGCCCATTATAAAAAAAAAAAAAAGAATAGGCTGTAAGTATAGGTTGATTAAATGTTCTTCACAGAAAAAGTCCTCTTCTTTCCCTGTCATTACACATGTAATTGACAGTCCATCCTCCTCTCACACTGGGGAATTTATGCATGTATCTCTCTCCAGTCTCCAGCTCCCATACATTCACTACAGCCTACTAAGGGCTGACTGACTGATTTGTCCATTATCCATTCTGCCAGCCTGTCTGCCTGCATGCCAGTCTGAGTGGGTGCAATTAAAGTGCCAGGCGTAATCATGCCAGCAAGTGGCAGTAATGTTATTTTTTTTTTCCTGTTTTTGAAATTAGCTCGATTGAGATGAGGCAGGAAACGAAATGCAAAACACAGTACAGTTGAAGGATGTTTCACACACACACACACACATACACACACGCCACATACAAGGTGAGGCAGAAAGGGAAGCTCAGCGTGTCCATATTTTTTTTCCCCTGTTATTGGATTGAATGCTTTTACCTTGAAGCCATTTTGTGAGGTTTGCAGGGCAGTTTGTGTGGTGTCCATTAGTCTGATTGGAAACAAGCTGTTTTATTGTGCTGATATGAAAAGAGCAGAGAAAGAACACACCCAAACCTTACTTAATTAAAAATTGTCCGGTGTTCAGTTTTAGTTGTAGGGACAGCATATCCAAATGTGTGTGTGTGTGTGTGTGTGTGTGTGTGTGTTAGGTGGGGGTTTGCTGCTACCTAGGGAGATGTTTGTAATTAATGAAATGCAGCTCTGCCACCTGCTGCCCTAATGTCACTGGGATCTAGAGAGATCAACCCTGAGGAGCTGTATTAATATTTAACTATGGAATGAAAGAAGTGGGAAGTGAAGTGAACTCTGGGAATACGGGAGAACTGCCAGATACAGAAAAGCAGAGATGTATGCATGGCATAGAGCAAGGGGTGAGGGACGTTTTCAACAGGAGAGCAGTGAGAAAGTGGTTTTCATGCTAAATAATGAGACTGAGGACATATATGAGCTCTCCTGCACAGTGACCTTATAGTTTATTTACTGTCTCGGATACCAACTCAGAGGTTTAAACTCATTCTACAAGTGCAAATGCCCAGGAAAAAAAAAAATCAATGTTCAAGTGTAAAGCAGGTGGGACTATCAAGGAACACTTTTTTTGTACAGATATGTATGTATGTATTTGTATTAATAGAGGTGAGTAAGAGATGCGTTGGCAGATACTCTGTTTGAGAAATCTGTGATGATGCTGGACCAAAATAAATACTAGTGTGTCATACTTTGGCCATGATTCTATAGTGACTGTGTATGCATGCACGATGTGTGTGTTTGTGTGTGCGCGTGTCTGTGTGTGTGTGTGAGAGAGATTGCTTTGCGGTGTTTAACTTGTGCATATGTCTGTATGCACATGTCTAGAGACTAGTGGAAGAAAGTTGAGGAAAGAATTTGATGGAAAGAAATCGGAAAAGGCAAAAAGTGTTGGATTCCCAGCCAACAGCTTGCTCCACAGCCGGCTCTGCCCCATGATTCAGCCGCAGCAGATTATTCACCACCGCACATGGTCACTCAACACAATCATAGAAACCTCTATTTGTTGCCATTTTGATTTGTATCTTGCTGGTCTGAAAGGAACCCAGGAAAGAGCATTACAGGGGTCAAGGCGCCCACGCACAGCATTCAGCCAAATAATAGGTCGGTAATTGTACTAGAGCATCACAGAATGCTGTGGGCGTGTGTGTGTGTATGTGTGTGGGTTTGTGTGGGAGTGTGTATGTGTGTGTGAGTGTGAGCATGTTCACAAGTGCTTGTGGAGCCTGAGGCCCAGTGCTTTTCAATTAGTCATGTTTTTTTGGCTTCACCAGGTCAGCCAACTGAGCAGGTCAATACCAGGAAGGTTCCAGCAGTTTCTGTGGCTCACTGCATAGTCAATACTCATTTGGGGAGGCAGACTGTGCTTTATTAAACATATGCCTGTGACTGATGAGCTGTGACTGGAGAGCACAAAGCTTGCTTCTTTGGCCTGGATAACGCCTCAAATGACCCGAAAAGAGAGTTCACTAGTATAACTTGGATTGAAATATGCAAACTTTTGCCCAGAAATCCTCTAGATGTTGGATATTATACCATTATCTATTTTTTTTTTTTTTGTCAGATGTAGTAATTTTCCAATTTCCCAACAGAACCAGTATAAAAGTTATCATCACCAGGAGAAACCATTATCACTACCTCTGCTAACTTTTCTGAGGGTCAGCAAATAGCTGAATTATCCCCAGGTTGTGTGATACAGGTTGCGTTAAGTATTTATGAGTTTGGTGGATGGGGATTTATAGCGCTATCTCTGTCTCTGGCAGCATATCCAGTGTGTCTTAATTGAGGGTATTTGTAAGAAGCATCTTTGACACTGAATAGTGGCCATGGAAATGCTGAGCAAGCTTTATTCACCATGTTGTCCCCAGAGAAGGAAGAAGGAGAGGAGAGGAGAGGAGAGGAGAGGAGAGGAGAGGAGAGGAGAGGAGAGGAGAGGAGAGGAGAGGAGAGGAGATGATTTAAGATATGGTATATGATATGGATTTAAGATATAAGAAAGAAGATAAACAAAGAAACGGAAGAGATTGCAGTTGGAAGTTTGAATAATATGAAGTGGTGCAACTTGTTTCATGACCATGACAATATTTCTGCAGCAACCGTCTGTCAGCATGCCTCACAAAACTTGATGGACAAGAATCAGGCTGAGAGCAGAACGGAGCAGCGCCTCCCTGTCATATCCCCCCAACCCCCCAAGTGTTTGTTTCTAAGTTTATCTCTCTCTTGCTTTCAGTTCTGACATTTGTGTTGAGGCCACACATAGCCCGGCCAAATGTACTGGTGGGTTGCCAGGACTGGAAGAAAAAACGAAAAGCAACATGGCTTACGACTGGTGTCACATTGTCTTTCTCACTAGTATTATTAATAATCCCTCTGTCATACACACAGTTGTTGTCGCCAGCATGCTCCTCTTCTTTGCTGTTTGCTGCTATCACTTCTTTATTGGCTGCCTCACACTTTGCAGGCTGCCCTCAAAACTCTTCATATTTTTGTTTTACAATATCTAACTCAGTTCCATTTGTCTTGGGGTAAAAATAGAAATTAAATGGGCACTGGAAGTCTAAAAGGCATCCAGCGTCTGATTGTGGAGAAATTTTTATTTGTTTGTGGATGTGTTTGTTGTGTGGAGGGTTTTTTGTTAGAGCTTGGGGAAGGAAAACGACCTGGAGGTGGTGGAGGTTTCTCAGCCATCTATAATCCGCTATACCTTAATTCCTCTGGTGCACTGCAGTACATACAGTTTGAGTTGTCTCTTTCTATGGCGCTTAGTCCACACTTTCAGTGAACATTTAAGCTCTGGTGTCCTGTTTAGACTAATTCCAAACATTTATACTTAAGAAATTTGGCTCATCTATCAGTGAAATGACTGTCTAACCACCCTAAATTTTCACAACAGTGCCATCATCAACATCTTTTTCTGGGTTACTGCATATTTATGACGGCTGCAAGTATTCCCTGGGTTGTTTCTTGTGACAACAACAGGGGGAAGTCTTTTGAGACTGGAATTCTTATCAGGCCACAGATACCAAGTAGGTAGCAGCTTGACTTGCTGAGGCACTGAATATGGATGAGATTTCTCCTTTGTGGATCTCAAGGAGGTAAATCAACCAAACAGACAAACAAAGACCCCTATCTATTGCTAAGTGCTCTGTGGGCAGATTTGTAGCATCTTCCAGGAGCTGAGCATCTTCAGTTTCTCCATGGGGACCAGTGGATTAGAAGGTCAGCAGCGGCTCACAGGAGCAGCACAGAGGAGCTGGCAGTAGAGGAGGTCTTTGAGCATTGCTGTGGCACTGGTGATGTAATCAGCACTGTCGTAGCAGGACACCTCGATTTGTTTCACTGAAGAACATCTTGACCTCGTCCTGTCTGCAGTGGTCACTGGGAAATACAGACAGATAATGAAAGAGCTTGTGGTGCAATACAAATGTTAACTAATGTAACAGTATTGGGAAACCAGGACATAACCAGGTTGCTGACAAATGCAATGTACAGACACCACACACACGCACACACACACACACACACACAAAGTGTTCTATGGGCACAATTTAGAGAAAACCGTCAGCCTTATTTGCAGGGCAGTCACCCATTTAATAAGCACTTCCTCCACACACAGGGGGCACTCAGGTAGCGCTGATTTTGTAAATCAATACAATTTAATGGTCCCCGAGTTGTGGGACCAAGAGTGATGTGGATCAATAGGTTGCAGGGCAGGGGTCACAAGGAAGGCACACAAACCTCCATAATGTTGATTTATATGTGTTGGATATAGTACATCCTCTTGTAGATCAGGTGCACAGAACTAGCCGGTCAAAGACAGACAGTCTCCTCCTGCTTTTATCTTGAATAGAAAAAGCCCTGCCATCAGGCTAACTGAATGTAATTTGACAGCAGGTTGGATGCATCCTGCCTGAGAGTTTCACGTCTGTACCTCCAGTTCTTCAGGCAACACCAACCTCTGGCCTGTGAAATGGCAAGTCCATTTGGCTAAGTTAGACTTGGATGTGTTGTGGAGCAGATCGAAGAAGAGATCAGAGGAATGTCTCACAAAGACGGAGGGGTACACGGAGAGGAGTGGAGGCAGCAAGGGGGGAGGTGGCTAAGCCTCTGGAGGAAAGAGGCCAGCTTCATTAAAGCGGGCCAGAATAACACAGAGACATGCAATACTGATGGAACGGAGGAGAGGAAAGTGTGGAGGGAAAATGAGAGGACGGGTGCATGATCAGACACAGCGGTGGAAAGAACATTCTTTAGGTGTCTGACCAAGTAACCACTTGCACTTAGGAAATGTTTGCCAATTTACTGAGTTTGCTCAGTCCTTCACCACCACTGCCACACACACACACACACACACACACACACACACACACACAAACACACACACACTCCCATAAACAAACTGAATTTTCCAGTTTCCTCCACTGAGTCACCGAGACAATTTTGGTATTTTTCAATTTAGGCTGTTTATCCAACCGCTTTACCATAGTGTACTGGTAAAAGCAACAATTTCACTTAGTGCATTAGTACTGAGAAAGTTACTGCTAAAAATCACCTCCCAAATAAGCTGAGTGGGGATAAATAGGCCATCTGCGAAGTAGTGCTGAAAAACATCTATAAATGCCCTATTTGTATTCAAAGTGCTCAGTTTCTAATCTTTAATCTATCAAACGATAGACCCCATGGCAGAGAAGTCATAAATACAGCCTTCAACTTCAAATATACCAAAAAAAATAATGCTCAGTGACAAAGTAAAAAGTGATTAGATCAACAAAACTGAAAAATTAAAAACTCAAGAGTGCTGATCAGCAGAATCATCACTGATGTTTTCTTGCTTTTGCTTTCCAGAATAAAGTCCTCAACATCGATGGAGTCAAGGTGAAGCTCCAGGTAAGAACACTTACAATAATATATGTTAATAATCATCAAAAGATTGAGATGCTCCATTAATAGAAATGTCTCAACCAGATATGGACTGGGCTTCAACTATCTCGGTATCCTTCAGATCTTGTTTCCAACTCTATCTGTCTTCCTAAGAGCTACTGAGGCCAACCCATTTCAGCTTTATCAATCTCTGCTGTTTACTTTTAGATCCACAATCGATGTAATCACATGAGATGGAGTAGAGCTCTGCTGGCTCCCTCATTCTATAACAGCAACCAATGTCCTATTTGGAAACAAAATAGCCTGTAAAAGACCTTATCCATCTCCATGAATCTTCCTAAGGTTATTGGGCCATGTGTTTTCCTCCCCAGCCACATTGCATTCACTCTGGCACCAATACTGAAAGCAACTCACCATTGTTGTTTGTTTGGTAGCTCCGTCAAACAGAGCTGGTAATTATGTGAATCGTCCCTAATGAACTTAATTAGGGGTTGACAGAGGTTGGTGGAGCAGGCCTTTGCTCTGTGATGTAGTCATTAGGGGTTAATTGGCTGAGAGTCAGTTTGGAGAGAGGCCTCAAGCAAACAAAAACAGGGAGAGGGTTATTTTTCCTTCAGTAAATGCCATTTCTCATTACTGCCACTCGAATCTTGGGGGAGGGAAGGGGCCAGAGCCATCATTAAAGCTGACATGTCTCAGAGACAAAAGGAGAGAGAGAGAGAAAACGGGGAGATAGATTCATGAACAGCCCATACCAAACAGGTGAGGGTCCATTTAAAAAATGCATTAAAAAAAAAAAAAAAAAAAAACCTAGCAGCCATCCCTCTCAAACCAAGTGAGGTGTGCAATCATCCTCTTGCACTATACTGAGGAAATGCTCTTGCCACTGGAACCAAATTGTGATGAAAGATAGTGCTGCCTGAAGGGAGAAAGAACAGCTTAATTAGCTTTGTTCTACTGGGGTTGGGCAATGGGGCAAATGGGCAGTAACCATAGCTCATTTATATTCATAATCATGACCCAGGCCTTGGACCCAGCCGCTCAGTGTTGGGATAATTGAGGAAATAGAAGCAAAGCAAAGTCATTGAGACAGTCATCAAGAATGGGCACATTAACGGCTATCTCCATATGTGAGCTTAAGTATAGATCTTGTTCATTGTCGTGCTCATAACAGTACCATATAGCTCTCATTTTCATGGTATATAATTAAAATGAGCTTGAGCAGGCTGGAAGAGTGGGCCAGACACTTATTAAAAAGGTAGGATGAGAGCTACTCTGTTACTCTGTTCAAGTTCAAGCTACTTTATTTGTAACAAGACAAAAAAAAAAACATAGATAGCAGACAAACATGATAAAAGTACTCAAGACTCCAATAATCGAGACATAAAAATCAAAAGAGAAAAAAAAACATGTGCAACGTTGCAGCAATTTGTTCATCTGAGTGATGGGTGCTAGAGCAAATTTATTTTTATATCACTTTGTCATATACCTTGGGACTATAAACTTCAGCCCAGAGAGAAGGGGCTGAAATTCACTGCATAAAAGGGTGGGTGTCGTCATTTCACTGGTTATGTTCCTCTCTCATGCTCCACAGATCTGGGACACAGCTGGACAGGAGCGTTTCCGCAGTGTCACTCATGCCTACTACCGTGACGCCCATGGTGAGACACACAGAAGTACACACACTGACACGCACATTTTGCATTCACTCACATTCATATCATATTGTTAGATTGTTTTTTTGTCTGTCTCAGTTGTAACAGCAGCACTGGAAATAGTTACACCCACAGAGGATTCATACACACAACCTCTAATTCCTGTCGCCAGTTCTTGTTTTATGTCTTACTGGATGTTACATTTGTGGAAATTGTTTACATGTTACATTTTTACATTATTTCACCGTTCATTGCACTTTCAGTGGATAGGGTCTGAATGCTCTTACATAAGCAGATGTTACATGTACCTTGCATGTTCAGTGTCTCTCATAAAGTGTGTGTATCCATCATTTATGATGTGTAAATTATGTGAGTAGCTCATGAGTGCAGGGGACACCATAAAAAGGTATAAGGTAGAGTGCATCCCTTTGTGCCCATAAAGGTACCCACAATAAAATAGAGCATGGGGAGGTTCACTTTTGTGCCAAGAGCTCTGCCATGAAAATAAAATTGATATGCCAGTTATAATTGCGTTAGTGTCAAGGTGTGGATGAGAGCCATTGTCTTCCCACTATTGTGCACTATGATGAAGCCCTGAAGTCTCAGTTTGAAGGACAACACAATCAAGATTTATAGGACCATATCCTCTGTTAAATATTTTATAACGATGACAGTGGGATGTGTGTGTGTGTGTGTGTGTGCATGTGTGCGTGCGTGTGTGTATGTGTGTCTGTGTGTCTGTGTGAATGATCTGTATCCATGTATTATCCTCATTATGCAGGTCTTGGTTTGGCAATTAGCCTGCGTAATTACAGCAGTGGTTATCTGTCTGTTGCTCAGAGGAAAGAGACCCCAGAGGACATCTATAAACCCCAGTTTGAAGCACCACGCCTGGGATCACAGCTAACTGTGAACACCAGGAGCCTCTGGAGCTTCACTGCCCTTGACAAACTAGAGTTAGGACATTTGGTTACTACTGTGAAGCACATCACGGGAAAAGTCAGGCAGAGTTTACTTTAATGCTGTCGACTATTCTGAAATACCAGCAAAGAAAAATACTGCCTCCTGCTCCAGTTGAAGCAGCAAAAATCACCACTTCGACAACCAGCACTCTCACCACCGTTGTCATCATCATCATTATCATCCCTATCATCATTATCATCCACACTAATGACGTCTAATTTCTACAGAGCTCAGCATAACCTTCTCCTGAACTTGTTCTAATGCCTCCTATAGCTCCTTCCCTCCTCACAGCCCAGTTTATCGAGCTCTGGAGGCCATTCGCTTGTTTTCAAAGACTTAATAGAGCTTGAGAAAGCACAGGTCATTATGACACTGGTGCCTGTGTCCTCACTGCGTGGCAGATTGTATCCTGAGCTCTGCTTACCCAATAACCCGTCTATTCTGAGAACTGGGAGGAGAGGAGACGTAGAAATAGCCATCTGTGTTACTGGGGAAAATCTGAAATTTCTGACCTTTGTAGACTACTATGCAATTTGTGCACTTTTTTTTATACTCCTCAAGGGTTCTGTCCACTTTGTAGTTTTTATACTAAATGTACAAATCATAGTGTCAACACTGAAACCTTCAAAAATATTGTTGGCAATTTTTGGATTCATTCAAAGCTTAATGCACTGATGTAAATGCGGAACGGTAAAAATTCTCCACTGCAGGCAAAGTCAGTGCTGACAGCTGTATCAAAGCGAAAGGACCCAGCTCATCACCTCCACGACCATGTAAATACCAAACCTACAGATGCTGCTGACTATGATTCACTGGGAGTTTGTCTAACCTGAATAACTTCTGCGAGAGATTGTCAGTGAGCTTTTGAAGTTTGTGAGATGTTGTATACAAAAGGGACGACTGCAGTGGTTTTCCAGCTCTTTTGTTCAAACAAAGACATTTTGATCTGCTTGCTTACCTCCAGTACATGCTCTTGTTTGCCAGCTACTTTGTGCTGCCACAGACTCTGAAAACAAACTCCAGTTCCTCCAGCAAAGTGTATTTTTTCATCCCCATATCCCAACTGCGAACAGATCATGTATTGCAAGCCGTCATTCTATATTCAAAAGCATGATTCATGGGAACCCCTGGTGACTTTTTGCCTGAATCAAGCTATGCTGTACATCAGTCAACATCAAACTGCCGTGAAATGGCCCCAGACTTTACGCCCCGAGATTTATACGAAGTGGACGAGGTTTTATTGCTGTGTGTGGTAGAAGCGGAAAATAATGAAGTGATCATCAAGTGGACATTCTTTACTTTACGTGTCATATTTATTGGTGCTCATTTTCTCCACAGCATGGGAATAATGCATCTTAGGTCATGACAGGAAGATTAAAAGTGCAATGAGAATGATTTTCAATGTCCCATAGCTCAAAAAGACCATAATATATCTGCAGGGTTTGGACAGGGCTGTTGATCAATATCTGCTACACAATGATTTTTTTTCTGGTGCCAGGATTTCTGGCTTTCAGTGTTCACTTTACAGCCTGATTTCTCTGTTTAAAACCCCTTATGCTTAATCATGTGTGAAAATGCACCTGATTTGACTGTTATCACACCATTGAATCGACATCATCGGTTGTAAACACCCCCAAGGTATGGGTTAGTGGGTCCCTACTGCACCTTTTAGTGGGTCAGAAGGCTGTTATCATCCAGTCCTAGTCCAATGAGACCCTGGAGCCAGACGTATAGTGACGTATAAGACTGACATAGTTGATCACGGAAAGAGGAGCAGCTTCTGACCCACTGGATGTTGCAGTGGGGTGATGGGGTGTGTGTGGGGGTGATTATGACTTATAACTTCCATTCAGTGGTGTGATAACAATCAAATCAGGTGCAAAATGTGACTTCACTATTTTTTTTTTTTTATCAGCTACAGGCCACCATAAGCTAGGCTACAGACCTTTCAGTCCTGTTGTTGCATAACCTCGTTTGTCGAAAGAGGTCGATAAAAGTGATAGAATACTTAACAGGAGTGTAGTGGCAGGGACAGCGCAGCACCAACACACAAGCTCTCTCTTTCTATACCTAACCCTCATTCGTTTTCACTCTTGGATGCACACATCCATTCAAACACTTACAAACTATTTGGATGCACACAAGCACACACTCCACAGTGAAGCTGAAGCAGTGTATGATAAATGGAGCTGAGAGCTGTTATCTCCCATAACTTTGTATGGGAATAGAGCAGAACTGCAGGCAGAGACAAATAGGTGCCGGTGCATTCAGAGAGCCCAGTCACTGTGGGAGGAAGGAGAGACTCTGCGAGATAGGAGAGGCTGTGGAAGTGATACAATGAGAGAGGGATGGAGAGTAGCAGAGATTATTATTTTAATGGTTTCTGAATAGGCAGTGTATCTGCTGTGTGGGAGAAAAAGTGTGGACAGCCAACAGATTTTTTTTTTTTTTTTTTAATTGCATGAAAATCATATATCATGTATGGCTACAACATTATTCTGCAGTTCTTATGCTAGGCTTGTTTATTAACATGTGAAAAAAAAACAGATGAATAGAAGCATTTTGAAGACAGACTGGATAAAAATAAAAAGGAGAGGCAAGACATTATTAATTTGTTCAGGGTGGCTGATAAAAACAAAGGTCTTCAAAAGCATTTCCCTTTGGGAAAAAAGGCAGAAGGAAATCGTTTATCAGAGGGTGGTAATGACGGGCTTACCCTGACTGTGTGTATATGAGAGAAAGTGTGATGAAGAAACACACACACACATGTTCTCATCATACGCTTCTCTTACTTGCCCATTACTGGTCTTCCAGAGTTGTTTTTCTTTTGCCTTCCTTATCTTTTCCTCCTCTTGATCAGTTTTCTCACTGTTTTTTCTCTTCATAGCACCATACCCCCCCACACACACACACACACCATGTCCCCACCCAGGGCCGGACTGGGAGATTATTTCAGGCCAGGAGGTAGTCATCCACCCAGGCCAGGGAGGGGGTGTTTGTTGGAGTGGAGCGGGGGGGGGGGGGGGGGGGGGGGGGGGGGGGGGGGGGGGGTTGGAAGCCTACACATACAGGCACTAGCCACTCCAACATTCACTCTGATGTCACATAGCCACTCCATATGAGTGTAAAAAACTTGCCTTACAAAATCAGCATGCGGCGCATCAAGGCACTCGATTCTGCCACCACAAAAAAATTAATCTCAAAGGCAGTAAAAAAAATATGGCTTGTAAATCAGTGATTTTAAAACCTCAATCCTTATTTAATTTCAAAACTTTTGAATTTCAAGTCCAGGTCCTACATTTCTACACTGTACGTGTAAAATCTAATCCTCAGTGTTAATTCAACTATAACTGAGAGTGTACATGGCCTAAAGAACCTCCTACTGAGAAGAACCAGTGTGTTTTAGAAAACTCACTTGCTGAAGCATCACTTTTTTTTGACGGTGCGACAGCGAGGAGGGGGCTGAATAACAAGGGCAACTTGAGGCACTTGGCAGCGTCTTCCTCGAGTGCCTTTCTTTTTTTCTCTCTCTCCCTTTCTGCCCCACCTTTCCTCTTTTTTTCCCCGGATTTGGATTGGGGTCCATGGAAAAATTTATTTATCAACTGCAATGTAATCACTAAACCTTTCCTTCCGCCTCCTCCGCTCTCCTCCACAGTCCCACACACTCGCGCGAGTCGCCACACCCCCTCCTATGTTTACAGCGTGCTCGGACTGTTGGGGCGGGTGTTAATCAAAACAAACCAATCACGTCTTGATCTTGTCACAGGCTGCTGGCCTCTGATTGGCCTGGCCTGGCCTGTCCCTCTGTAAGGGACAGGCCAACCGGAGAGCGGACCGGCATGACAGCTGATTGGCCTGGCCGGCGACCTGTCCAAAAAAAAAAAAAAAAAAAAAAGACAGGCAGGCCAGCAGGCCAGTGACAGGCCGGCGCTTCGGGAATTCTCCCGGTTCTCCCGATGTACAGTCCGGGCCTGTCCCCACCCCACCCCATGTCTTTGTCTATTCACAGTATCTGTTCATTCAAATGTTCATTTCACTCCTCTCACCGGTGAGCCTTGTATACAATGAGGCTTTTCGATTGAGTCTGTTGTTTCACAGACTTAAGAAGAAGAACTAGGACATATTTCACAAAGTCTGTAAATAGCTGATTTGTTTCACTGTGTTTGTGTTTCATGAATGGTAGGGAATAAAGGTTTTTTTGGAAAGGATGTTTTATACAGTATATGCCCTTATACAGCAGAAATTGGCACAAATGCACAGACTTACACGCAAACATAAGTCATGCTTGAATCCCTTCAGACACTTTAGCCACAGCAGCTTTTGATCTTGTGTGTCCTGAGTTCAACCAGTGATTGATAAGAGATAATAAGAGAGTGAGAAACACCTCGAGAACAAGTTTTGCAGAATCCAGCCTTATTACATAGCTGTCAGTCTGCATCATCCTCATCTCTCCAGGGCCACATCCTGTCTCAGCTCCACAGCCCCTTCCTGCCTCTCAAATACCTGCACACTCCTGAAGTGACTCCTTGACTGGGTGGCTTGGCAAATTGATAGGGAAGATATTGTACTGTAGCATGTCCTAGCAGCAAGTCTTCAGTGTTGTTTTCTCAGTGCAGTGCAGCAAATGTGTCACAGATATCACTCATATTGTATTATGTGATCAGAATGTTTTAATGCACAACAGCACCCCTGGAGGCTGATTAGCATTTAAAGTGTTACAGAAGGAAACTTCAGCATGGTGGATGCTTGTCAACACAACACCAGAGTATTCCACAAAGCAGGATTTCCCAGATAACTTTAAAAAGTGTCACTGAACATTTTCTGAAATTTTTTTCTGTTAATAGCAACCATCATCAACGACGACTGCATCATTATCCCAAACATAACATTCAACCTTTGTTTTACAGATTCAAATCACTATCACCAGCATTTAACATAATATTTTCCACAGTTATCTGGCTAACTTGCTAATCCTAGTTTGTGAAATACCCAGTTGAAGGACAGTCTCTGTAACCACAATAACTCTTTAATTACAGATTATTACTTCTACTCAGGATGAGGTTGTTTCTCGGTCTCAAAGGAATTACATGCCAGCATGTGATGCTATCATTTGGGCAAAACCAAAAGTGCAAACTCCATTTGGCCAAAGGATAGCACTTGTAGGTGAGAAAGTGAGTTAACCACTTTTTCCAGCTGTGCCCTGTTGGACTTTCCATTTATTGCAGTGACAGGTCATTAGACTGCTTGGACTGTGTTAGATGGCCAGCTTAAGACCAAGGACCTGTCTTTGTGAGTTCAGGCTGTCAAAGGGTGAGTCAGGACTTTGTCAGGCCAAGTGAAAGAACAAGAGCAGCAATTTACCAGTCATCACGTAGCCCCTGTGAAATGAATAATAGAGCTCTTCCCTAAATGAAATGAAGAGGAAGGTTATAGGCCAAGGTAAAGGAGCAAAAACCGAGCATTTGCTGAGAACTCCTTATGCCAAGCAATGAGAACGATGTAATGATTCATAGTCGTGCAGTTTCTTTGGACAGATATCATAAAATAACGCCTCTTCTTTTTCTCCCAATTTCTTCACATTTTCTTAGCTCTCCTGCTGCTGTATGATGTCACCAATAAAGCATCTTTTGACAACATACAGGTAGGTTGCTCTTTCTTTTAGAAACAAATGAAAATGACCTATAATCACTGGGGCCATTGTAGATAACTACTCAGAAGCCTCTAGGTGGTTTTGTGACCAAACTGGCAACATTTCATGTTTTATTCTTTCATGAAGTTTTCTAAATGACCTCTGCTTTGAGTATGAGGAGACTGTAAGGACACAAAAAGCAAAACCTGGACAGATATAAACACATACAGTGGTGCTGTATGCTGATGTGCTGATGTCACCTCTTGCACCAAGCAGTACTTTATTACAAACATGTGTCAATTCCCCCCAAAATACATGTAACTATATGCTATTGTATCTCTAGTATAGATGTGTCTAAGTATATGCATGTTGGTGTACATATTCAGAATGATGTGACACTTGGTCCAAATGGCACGATAAATTATCCAAACCAAACCCAAAATGGCATCCATTCACAGTCCTAGAGGCAGATTTGCAAGCGAGAATAGCTGGATATGTGCCCCAAATAGTTGGGTATGTGTCCCAAATAGCTGAGGATATGCCCCAAATTTCATGCCAAGAAAACTTGGCTTGTTATTTTTTGTTTTGTTTTTGTACCTGTAAGTGTAGTACCTCCCCTGGGCCCATGTGGAACTGCAGTTGCAAGATTCATCAGTGCCATTTTTTTTTCTCAAAATAGACTCAGCAGTATCTGGGATAATCGCACATAATGGGTGAACAAATGACTGGGTGATGCTCCGCGGAACATTCACACATTTTGCACGACCGAAGTAGCAATAGTCATTGGCAAGATCATTCCCCAGAGTTTTGTCAAATTCAAACCAGCAGTGCCTGAAATATCTCATATTATAGATAAATGAACAGGAAGAGAGCATTCTGCAGTCTGAGGGATGAAATGGGGTAGAAAAAGAGGAAGAATAGAAGTAAAGGAAATGGTGAGAGACAGTTTAAATGAGACTCAGTGAGGAATGGTACATGAAGGCCAGCTTTTAGTAAAGACTTTAAGCCCACTGCATCAGAGATTGACGTGGCAACTGTGGTCCCAGGTGAGCTGTTAATATGCTTCTTCCCTACTTTGGCCCTGAGGGAGTATTCAACTGTCCATCTGTCTGGCAGGCTTCTATCTATCTCCCCATCTCTCTTCACTTTCCACACACACTCTCTCACTCTCTCACTCTCACTCTGGTGGATTTTAATGGCTGCAAGGAAGGGGAGAAAATGTTGCTAACTGTGACCAATGAGCAGGTCTTCTGGAGTGATGAGTATCTCTCCTGCTGCTAATAGAATATTTGCAATATTGTGAGCCAATGAGGTGTAAGATATAATATCCTCAGCATGCAATTTCCTCACAGAGGCCATTTTAGACAACACCCGAGATGGTCGAGAGGTTAGATCAGGTTAAAGCAACACCTGTAGAGCCACTGTCTTGACTTCATCTTCCCTACATTGTCTCCTTTTCTGTCTTAGAACTATCTAAATAAATACTAAAGTGAGTGGTAAATAAAGATGAATATACTTTACCTTGTGACAAATAAGTTTTTGTTCATCCACAGTGTAGCTACCCAGTTTTGCTGGCTGGTATTTCCAACTGTGTCCTACCTACAGATATCAAACTGAGCAGAACAACAGAGGATTTTTTCTTTTTTCGTTTTTTTTTTTTTTTTCCTCCCGGATGTTGGCTCAAATTGTTCTGGCTGTATTCTCTCTGATAGCAGGAACACTAAACCCAAATTAGAGGTTGGGGGATGAAAGTGACTACTCATGCAAAGGAAATGTTTCATTAGATCAGTATAAATTATTTGATTTCCCACAAATCCAGTTAGGCTGGATGTGAGCCTGTTGTACAGAAACTGCCCGTGTGTGCATGTGGCTTTATTAAAAATGGGCTTATAATCTTTGTAGCCTGTCCTGCAGCACAAGGCATTTTGCAAGTCAGAGCACTGTGGCAACAGTCTTTGCTGCCTTTATTGCTTCACCAACGTTTGATTAAAAGAAAATGAAAATGCAGGAGGCAGGTTTACACACTTGAGGATTAAAGAAAGTCCACTGATTTCAATTCATGTTTCTGTTTTGATTATAGCTTGATTAGTAAATACATACAGAAAAAAAATCAAAGGCCACTTAGTCATTAGAAAAATAAAATGCCTTTTTTAATGGTGGGTAATGCATGCATCACACCCACCTGAGAAAGCACCGACAAAAAATTGGCACCAGCAAAAAGAGCAAAACAGTCAACCACACATTATTAATGTGTTACATTGCAATCACATTACCATGAATGTCTAATGACCACTAAACATGGTATCTGTGTGCATCATAATCATGTGGCAGCACCCTAATGAAGGCATCAATACCACAACATGTATTATGCCTTTTTTCCTTGCTATTTTTTATGAGTGAGTCACCTTGTTTCTTTCTTTCTTTCTTTCTTTCTTTCTTTCTTTCTTTCTTTCTTTCTTTCTTTCTTTTTGTACATTTCCCATTGGGAGCACCTCCATTGTACGCCTCATTGAAGCAGGTTAATTTGTGTCGGGGCAGAAACCTGAAGTGAGCTGTATGAATCAAAACAAAACGTAATTTAGGATTAGAATTCAGAGATGAAGAGACAGCAATATCAGCAACGGGTCTACATAACAATAAAATGTGTATGCATTGTACACACAAAACATGCCACACTGGAACAATTACAGAAAGCCATCTTCTCTCCTCCCCAGGTCTGTCCCTCTCTCCTCTCTCCTCTCCAGGCCTCTGTTTGTCTGATACTAACATTATTCCCGAGCTAAGCAAGCAGTGGCACCACCTGTTAACCCGTCCCTGTCACAGATAGCACTGCTTTTCTGAGTTCAAGGAAAACTTTCGTACATCCATTGTTATTGTTATCCATGGCATGTTCTGTCTCTTCCTGTCAACTTTGTGCATCACTCACTAGGTGGAGGAGGGGCAATAGTGACAGCAGCAGATGCTGGGGGTGAGACCAGACCAGATGTGCTGGCAAAAAAAAAATTATTCAGGACTTTAGCCCTGAATGCCAAGGTTGAGCAACACCCCTGCTGTGTGCATGCAATGCCTTAAACACCACAGAAAGTCTTTCTTTTTTATTCTGTGAATGACTGACACAGTTTTGTGCAGCGGCAAGTAACTCAAACTCCCGCCAAACAGTTTATCACCAGTAGTGAGCACGGGGCCTACTTAACATCAGAGACACCAACATCATTAAAACACTGGCTAAAGCACCCACAATGAAGAAAGAAAACAATGACGTTGCTGCTCAGTTTTGGAGAAAAAAGGAAGAAATGTCTCAGACACAATGTTGTTGTTTTTTTCTTGACAATGAAAAGAGTTGCTGTGTCATGGCAACAAGGATGACATGTTGTGTTCAGCCTGTAAAACCTCAAGCCATTTCAAGCCTGAAAAGGTCAGTTTGAGACAGAGAGAAACAACCACAAGTTAAAGAGTATTAAATATCATTAGAGTGACAGAGCAGTTACTTTCTAAATTAAAACCCCATAATGGTGGAGATCCTACAGTGTCTATAGCCCCTTAGCTTGTTAAAGCATTTCCAAATAATTCTACAGTATGTATAGGCTAATGTGTTCATTAATTAGTTAACAGAAAATCCTGACCAATAGTAAGGATAGTAGAGAACAGCTTAATTACTATTGCATTATTTATTGAATCCCGTGTATGTAGTATGTATGTTACAAGAAACAAAAATAACACTGAAACTTATTTTTAACGTTGTAGCTAAGGGTGTGTGGTCCGTTAAGGTTGCTAGGGCGCCACCTCTTTTTGAGCTCTAATTGTGAAATATGCATTTTAATGATAAATCGCTTTTTTTATTGTTGTGTTGTATGTATATGTATAAATTTCAGTTGTTATTCTCATCTAAATCATACATTATTACAGAGGTGTGAATATTTTTCTCTGCCCGACAGCAGTAGGCTTCATTATGTGTGCAGTAAGGTTTTTCCTGGTGACCCCTGATTGGTTGGCACTGCATGCTGAAAATAACTGGATCTGGGCTGGAAAAAATTGCGCCCAAGCAAATGTTTACAGATTGGGTGATTTTCTGGTGCAGGGACTAATACATAAATATTACTTTTCTTGTATTTATGTTTTAGGTGTTGGTGAATGTCTTGAGCAGTTTGTTAAAGTTGCTAAGTGGCCACCAAAAGATACTTGGGAGTCGGCAACAATTTTAACAGCGCAAGTAGAATATTTAATCTACTAGCCTGGCCAGCTAGCGCCCAAATTCCTCACGTTCCCTCTGTGAGCACTGCATACTAAAATACCAAAAGAAGTTGCAACTTTTCTGTACTGTAACTTTTCAGAGAAACCTGCATTTACCCTGCCACCACTCTACCCATTTCATGAATAAACAACATCTTTCAATTTGACGCGCTGTGAAAGTCAAATTGATAGTTAGCAGTTAGGAGCATGAAATGGCAGTGTCTCAGAGACATCCGTCACTTTCAGTGCCCTCCCTCCATTGTGCCACCTCTGTCAGCGGGACTGAAGCTGTGCCAGAAATGTCAGCATGCCATCATACCTGCTGTTTACCTCTGAGTTGAGATTGCACCATGCAACAGAAGGGGGTGGTCACTATCAAGCACTTTAATTGGCAGGAGGCCTTCAGAAAAAATATCTCTCTGACAGCAGCACGGGGTCTGTAAAGGGAAGAAGTTGTTTACTTCAAAGAGAGAAAAGCAATGCAGCCATCTGCCCGGAGAGATAGTTTAAACAGGAAAGGTGTTCCTTAGGCCCAGATGTGGACAGTAATTTCAGGCAGAGGGAGAGAGGGAGGAGGGAACCAAGAGGGGGGCATGTGGGTGCGTGAATGGGTGCAAAGGGAGAAAGGAAGGACACTGATTTTCTGGGACAAAGCAGCACAAAAATTGGGAAGAAAGGCTGAATAAGCCAAGTGGAGAAGATGGTTGACTCTGTTGAAAGTCTGAAAGTGGAAGCCCTAGAGACAGTAGCAGAGGAGAGGATGAGGGCTAAGCTGAAGTCCACCATAAATAATATCTCCCACTGCAACTGGTGAGCTGATGCAGCTCCAAAGCACCTTCAGGCTTTGTTTTGTCCTTTAGGCACCGTTTTGTGCCAGAGGCCTTTAGACTGTACAGTACTCTCTTCCCTAAAGGCCCCAGCCTCAGCCAACTTGTATAATATGAGCAGACTGTGATGATGAGGCCTGACATCAATACACATGCACCTAGCACATCTACATTTGTAAAGTGAACTATTTTTTGCAATGTGTGTAGTTTAATATAATGCAGCTATACAACCGATGCTACAACTTTTAGGGTTTGTTTGTTTGTCTGTTTGTTTGTTTGTTTGTTTGTTTGTTTACAGTTCATTGCACATGAAATCAAATTCTCATTCCCTTTACATTTGTAATATGTTGCACACTGTATATGTTGATAGTTATTTTTTTCACTAATTCACTTCAATTCAGCTTTATTATTGCAAAGGTGAAGTGCTCTGTGCAGCCAGGTGAGTGAAACAGACACATTTTGAGCAATATAACCCCACTACACAAATAAAATCAAAGGCAGCAGCTGCAACAGACGATTATAAAACCAATAATAGCGCCTATTTTGTCTCGGTAACTTAGTAAGCTAGTAGGGTCAAGAGACAATGCAGAAAAGCTGAGTATATATAGAGGGCTAACAGGTTACACGTCTCCCTTGATATCTGACTGCGGTTAAAGAGGCAAGATCACTCTATTTCTCAAGCTTGATCTTCAGAAATCCCTGTAACTCCAAAGTCTTATTCAAGGTAAACTGATTCTTTTGTGAGCAGGTCCTTCGCCTCTAATGCTGAACTCTGACTTAGCAGAGGAATATCTGAAATATTTTGTTAAAAGGTGGAGGATGTTAGGACTGTCTCTGACACGGGTGTCCTATCTATCCCCCCGCCACAAACTGTGCAGTGCTGACTCAATTTCAGCCTCAGTCTTTATCTCATCTTTGTCTCTCTTATTAAATCTGCTCCCCAGCTCAATATTATTCCCTATAAACTTTTAAAGGATATATGTCCACTGTCAGTTCCTGCATCTTATCAATTATTAATTGCTCCTCAGCCATTGGTATTTGTCCTTCTTATTTTAAGCATGGAATTGTACAAGCCATTTTAAAGAAGCCTAATCTTGACCCACTCTCATCCTCAGCATTTACTAACCAATCTCTGAAATATCTTTCCTGTGTAAGGTGTTGGAGAAAGTTATTGCCTGTCAACCGGCTGCTTTTATGAGTACTGACAGTATTTTCAAAAACTATCAGTCTGGTTTAAGAGCTCTACACAGTATTGAGACGGCCGTAGTTAAGGTGACTTGTGCAGTTAAAGATGAAAACTCCATTCTCTTTCTGCAAGACAGGCGTTTAGAAAGCCTTATATTATTTTATTTTTATTTATTTATTTATGTATTTATTTATTGATTTTATTGTTTTATTGTATTATTGATTTGTGAAGCACTTTGTAACATTGTTAAGAGAAGTGCTATACAAATAAAGTTTATGATATCACTATTATTACTGCTTCTTCTGCTTCTGTTTTGCACATTTGCATATTGCACATTTCCTCAATGCTGTCATCTGAACTTTCTCCACAATTTTATACAATTCTACTTCACATGTTCTAGCTTTGAAATTTTTGATTGTATGCGCTCATATAATGCCCTTATGTTCTTTCTGATTTCTTTGCTATGTCCTATTACTGTTTGCAACTGCAATACCGAGCTACTCCACATGGATTTTTCTCGAAGCCAAACAAATTAGGAGTAATCTAAGGAGGCACAGATTGACAAGTTCCTTGCTCTGTTCTGCCTCTCTTCCTTTCTCTCTCATCTCCATATCCCTCCACCACTCTGGCTTTCAGTCAGTGTCTATTACAGCTAGGAGATATGCTGGCAAGCTGCAGACACCTGCTGGCACACCACTGCCTAACGAGCCCTAACTCATGCTAATGAATGCTAATGGTGATGAATGCCACTATGAAGGAGAGGGGGAAAACGAGAAGAGTAAATCACTTTCCTCTCTTCCACCCTTAATCCCACTTTTCTCTGTGGTCTATCATTCTTTCTGCGGTGAGGAGGCACTGAGGCAAGACCAGCACTAACGTCGTAAGGGAGCTGTCCATCATCTAAAGGAGAAACATCAAGGATTAGTCACCTTAGTCACCATGAAAGTGAACGATTACTTGTCTATATTCTCTTGATTTGTCATGCTGCATTCAGCTGGAGTTGTGATCTAAATGGCCTGGAAATGAAAGGGCTTTCTTTTAACCCATTTTCGTCTGCTCAGCTGTCTGCTCAAATCTTGCTGCTCAACTGTGGAAAATCACTCTCCCACTGTTACTCATACTAATACTCATACATACTGTATGCTCACACAGTCACAGATACACAAACACACACGCCTCATGAATGTGTTATTCGCTTGACTGCTTGTTTGTGCGTGTGCACATGTATTTCAAGCTCCAGACTGCTCCAGAGACTGTTGCATGTTTATTGAGGTGTTCTATCAAGTCCTCTCTTGTCAGTGCCATGAATCAATATTTTGCTTATTAAATATGCTTTGCAGAAAATTTGATATTTTAGGTCATTTTAGTAGAAACACACAGTCCATTCAGAAATGTTATAAATGCCTTCTTCGAGTTAGGGGTTGAGGGCGCGTATTAAAATCCATTTAGGCTTGACTTGTTTGTTAGAATTATAGTGCTAAAAAGCAGTCTGGTTCCTGGGGCGCCATTCAGAGCTGTAATCTTTTTTCTATTGATGGGAGTCATCTCGTCAGAACAGAAAATGTTGGTGCTTTCTGTCTGTTCATCACTGAGATACACAATAAAGAAATGGCAGCAGGTTTCCATAGTGATTCGATAGATTTATATATTCTTTATTTGTCCCTATGGAAAAGTTGACTTGCACTGTAATCACTAGGCGTTTCATCACAACATCACAGGCTCACCAGTAAACATACACATGCCTTGCACTTTGCAACAGATTAGGTGCAAAGAAGAAAGGAAAAAAGGAGTTTAAAAATGTAACTGGAACAAATGAAAATTTGGATCTTTTATTAGTGAATAGACGGGGCAATATCGTCATCTGGATGGCAACAATTCAAATGAGGAAGCAAGGGGGTGTGTCTCACAATGTTGTTTGCCTCATTCATCATTCTGTGCTTTTAAGATCCATGCTTGGTAACGAAATCGTGAACAATTTACCAGCCATTGTTAGTCTTTTTCTGTGCCACTAAGGCACAGAAACAAGAAGATGATGCAGAAGACCAGAACACTTTCAATAAATGCACAGTAAAACATTCAAAACATTTTTTTGTGGACATTGAAGGACAACTTCTTTTAATAAATACATTCTTAAATACATAAATACATTCTTCTCTGTGTTTTAGTGCTTACAAGATCAGTTGACAGGTCCCATCTAAGCTTACAGTCGAGCACAACAACAAAGTACTAGTAAGTTGTGACTGATTATACAGGCTCCCCTTTGATAAAAGTAAAGTTAGAGGAAATGAGTGGACATTTCCTTTGTTTTAGTTGTTAAGGAGAAGGTTTGACTTCTCACACAAATTCAGGAAATAGTCAAGAACCCACCCATGCCCCTCCTCTCCGTCATATAGAAGCATCAAGGCAGTATTGTCTGCGTACTGAATAAAATGCCTAGGGGGACTGTGCAAGTGGTCATTTTGTCTGAGAGTGATGTAGCTGCTCTGTCCTGCTGGACTCTGCAGAACAAAATCAACAATCCATGAAATCAAGTCAGCCTCAAGTGAGAATTCTTTGGTCAATATGTCTGTTAAAATACGAGGTTGAGCAGTGTTAAAAGCGGATGAAAAGTCCACAAATAAAATCTTGGCATGTGGCCTTGGTTATTCAAGGTGAGTGTGCAATAAGTGGAATAGCATTGTTATAATTGGCCTTATAGCTCAATGTCTTTTGTATTATCCAATGTATCATATAGTTCAGGACAGCTTGACCGCTAGCAGAGAACAGATAAAACAGGAGCCACATGTACTTTTCTATCTTGTTAGTTAGGTCTGTTGCTTTAGATACACACCCAGTCAACATCCACACACTAGCATCAGACATTCCAGGAACAAGGCGTGGACAGTGGTTGGCCTGTCCAACCACTCATTTCCTGATATCGGGGCTCATTCTGACAGAGATCCTGCGACAGCTCTGTCACCTTGAGCCCAGCGCTGCCTTACTTTATATGTGACCATAATAAATATTTCATCTGAGTGCTGAAGATTGACTCTGGTTTGTTCTTGGGCTTTCAACAAAAGAATCGGGTGCTAACAAATTCACAATTGCGTCTTTCACCCCCCTAGAGGCTTGTTAGGCAAACTGCAGGGTGTCCATGAGCTGCTAGGTTTGTGATACAATGTACCTCTTCACAAGACACTCAAAACACTTAATGATATCAGTGCTATTGGTCAATAGTCATTGGGTCCTATGGGTCCTATGGGAATTTTTTGCATAGGGACAATTGCAGATGTTGTCCATAGGGTTGTCCAATGTCAGTACAGGTGCTACGTAGGTGTTCAGCACAGTGCTCTATAATACATACACATGTTGCTTGGGCTTATCCGTGGGTTACAGTCTCTAAAAAGGTGAAAGACTTCTGATTCTGTGATGGTAAGGTTAGGTGAAAGAGTTGGGTAGTGTGGGGGGCACCTCACAGAAAGTTTTTCCTGTGCCCTTGTGTGGGGCATTGGTCGGTTTTAATTTCCAGCCATGCCTCTCTGGGGTTGCCAAATGCCAGAGTGGGCCTTATCTTTTGTTTGTAGCTGTACTTGTCCAGCTTCATTTGTCTTTTAATTTGTCTCTGTGTGTCCTTTTTAGCTGTTTTAGCTGTTGATACTTCAGTGCAAGCAAGGTGCAAAATAAAAAGCAAACACATAACATCCACCTTAACAATGCGATACAATGCAGGGAGGCAGCCACACCGAAGTAGTCGAAGCTGAGTAGAGATTGCCCTTCAACCTGAGAATCTGTGTCAAAGACCCATTGCTGGCATCTCACTTGCTGAAGTCTGTTTGAGCTATTGAGTTTGAGATATCAGCTGCAAGGTGTTGTTTTGTAGCTGAACCTGCACTCTGACCCTGGGGGGGAACAAAAAGAGAATTTCCCTACAGCGATCACATTGCATTGTCATTGATCAGCTCTCCGGCAGCGATCCAAGTGAAAAAAGCAGTCTCCAAAGCCAAAGTTCTCTGTTTCATATTGACCAGGCCGATCAATGGCTCCAAACTGAATTGAAATTCATTCTCTCTGAAAAAAAATAATGTCTTTTTGGAACCAAATTGAAACATCCCTCCTTGTTGAATAGCATGGGTTGGATGCAGTGGAGTGGCTGCTGAATGTTAAATTGTGCATGTGCGCGTGTGCGCGTGTGCGTGCGTGCGTGCGTGCGTGCTCATTCATCAGTGTTTACATGTGAAAGCACATTAATGCATTTTTGTGTTGAAGAAGGACCAATTAAAGTAATATGATGAAACCTTAAGTTCTCTCTCTATCTCTATCAATCAATCTATCTCTCTCTCTCTCTCTCGCTCTCCCAGGGCAGGGGCTGGCTTCAAATGAAAGGGCTGCCTGCCTTCCACATAGCTGTTAGTTAAATGTCATGGCGCCACCACACCAGATGGTGATGAGAGCATTAGTCAGTAAATAATGCAATGATTTGAATTCAAATACCATTCATCTATCATCAGCGGAGGCTGCGGCATTTTTGAGGTGACTGCTGTGGCCTTAGGAGCCACCATGCTGTACGTCAGACATATTTCAGGCTTAAAAATTTTGTTTGGAAAAAAAAAAAAAAAAAACATTGATCATTCTGCACTGTGAAATTCCAGGTTACTGATGGTGTGACATCATCCTTATTCATTATCTTGTCGCTCACACATCTCCTGTAATTGGGTCTCTTGTAAAGAACATCAATAGTATGTCACCTCCATTGATTCTGAAGATTACTGCCTGTCCTTGACTGTCATATATGATGCAACTGGTGGAGCTTGAGTCTGTAGAATCAAGGTGTCACAAGAAAAGTGATTGGCTTGCATCCAGTGAGCTTTTGTGTATCAACAGTTCTATATATTTTTATGTTAGCTGCAAGAAAACGGCAAGCCATGCACATAGATACACACACACACACAATAAGATCATAAATTGCTAGTAGACTGTGCTTGTGTCAGCTCAGTTTAATCAGCCAAAGGTAATAAAAAAATAAAAAATAAAAAAAAGGAAATTTTGTAGTCACCACTGACATTTAGTGGCAAAGCCCACAGATTTAACCCTGGAAGTGGTGGAATTACAATGAAGTGTTTTTTTAATGAATGTATGACACATAAAAGGTTTTTTAAAAAATACACAGTGAATTGCTGGCTTTATCCTCCTTATAAAGCCTTTTCATGTGATTTTTTTTTTTTTTTTTTTTTTTATAGATTTTTAGGCAAAAAAGGCTCCTGTCTCTCTTCCTGCCTTTGTTGTGGAGAGCGTGGTGCGTGGATGACCATCTCCACTCAATCATTTTGCTGCCCTTTGTTACATAACACGCAACACTCTGTCTGTTCGCCACTAAAGTGCCTTTCATCTCGTAGAGAGTTTGGTGCAACGGTACAGAAGGGAGCACTCTACCTGGTTTGCGAGGGAATGAGGGGGTTGACAAAGGTCAGAGCCACTCAGACGTTTTCCATTAGAGCTCTCTGAGGGAAGTTGTGATTAAATGCCTGTCTGTCCCTCACAGTCTCTACTGCATGAAAATCAAAGAGCACTTCAACCTGAGCGAAACTGTCCAATAGCTCCTTCAGTTCTTTATATCACAACTGATTATTCAAAAAGATCGGCTTGTACAGTATTAGTTCTACTGTCTGTGCGGCACATACCCCACAGTTACCATGATTAAATGACATTAATCATGTGTGACGTGAAGAAATATCCAAAGACTTTACAGGAATTGTAATTTATTCATGATGCATTTAAAAAAAAAAAAGACCTTCCCTTTAGTGATAGCCTCAGGGATGGATTTTTGATTCTGAAAGCACTTATTAACAGCTTTGAAACTAATAACACAAGCTTGATTTGTTTGTTGTACTTGAGGAAAAGTTTCCTGTCCTTTTTCTTTTCTTTTCGGATACAAAGAGTTTATGCCCAATCCATGACTGCTGTGTAGTGCCTTCATAACCCCAGTCATCACTCTAGCTCTCTCTGTGTTTGTTTTGTATTCTTTAGGGTGCAGCTTTTACAGCAGTCGAGGGCAGGGGTGCACGGCAAGTGTGTGCACGCTGCAGAGTCTTGGAAACAGCCCAAGCAGCTCATGCCTGCCGGTTGCTCATGGCTAACAAGGACTGCCAACTGCTGTAGTAACTTCATTTAGCAACAGCTAATATGCAGTTTCCTCAAACACACACAAGATTTGTTATTTATTCATGTTCTTTATTGCCTCGCTTATCCCACACCATAGTTCATGCTAGTCACATGTAATCCCAAGGAATATTATATGCTCTTTTTTAAAACCCAGTGCTGTTATCCATCTTTTTTTTTCTAGTACTTGCAGATACTGCCCTTTCCTCGTTTCTTCTCAATCAGACTTGTATACAAAGAGGTGTGTTTTTGGTCTCTCTGCCTGAATGTTTAACTTGAGTTGAGATTTAAACTGATTTGTGCTCCTGTTGCACTCCTGGCCTGGAGAGGGTGTTCCTCTCTCCGTGGTCCTTTGCAAGAGTTCGTCCATTTTCCCGTAGCTGCCTTTGGGTTTTTTGGGACGGCATTTTTTCTTGCCTACTAAGAGAATATAGGTCAGACGAAGACATTTTGTTTTGTTTATATTATGTTGTTGTTGTTTTTTTCCCGTCAACCGAGGGTCTGCAAAGCCCTTTGACACTGTAACTGTGATTAATGGTATTGAACAAATATGAACTTGAACTTGTGACCATGCTCTCTTTTCAGTTCTGTCTTTCACTTGGACTTTTGTGTTTTATGACTGCTTTATCTCTGATTGCCTTTTTTCCATTTCTTCATCAAACTCCTGCTTTCCTTTTATCCTCCAAATACAGAGGGCTTATAGCTATTGTCTGAAATGGAGAAAGCATGAAAATGGAATTAAATCACCTATGTTATTCTCGTGAATAATAGTTGGCTTCAACATGAACCCAATATGGAGAGAAATCCAGCTGTACTCTGCTGTTAAGCGTTGTTAAGTGCCTATTTTCTGTGTCTCTTTTGGATTGAACTCCATTAAAAACATATATACTGTATAAATAATCATAGACCATTGAATGCAGACAGAGTTTCATGGCTGCTCATCTAATTATGAGTACCTGTTAAACAACTTTTTGATAAAACCAGGACAATTTCGTACATCACTGCAAGGCAGCAAAGGTTCAGTGCCTCTGCATATCAGCTGAACCAGAATCAATCCAGTCTCTTCAGTGTCCATGACCCTGTAGCATGACCAGAACAAGATGTTTTCCCAGACGCTTTCAGGGGTCGTGACCGCAGAGGAATAAATGAGGGGAAGGAGGAGGATAAATGCAGGGATATCTCAGCCGAGGTCACCTTCCACCTACACGTGGTGACCCCGAGTCAGTGTGATAATGTCAGGTTTTCCTAACTTATCCAAGCTATGATTTGGTTGAGCATAACATTTATCTTCAGGTGATGGATGCACATATCATCTGACAGAGCATACACTGAGCATACATACTCTGTATGTTCATTTTTAGGGAGATATTTACATTCAATTTCTGTTAACACTGGAATAAATTGAAACTGAACGAAGGCCTGCAAGTGGGAATATTGTATATAATGTTCTCTGTGCATTGTCTTACCTTCTCTCTGTCACACACACAAAGACATTAACTTGCAGTGCAACTTTTCAAAGCACATCAGTCATCTCGATACCAAGACTTTGACTTTTGCTACCTCTTTTTGTCTGTCTGTCTACCCCTCTCTCTCTCTCGCTCTCTCTCTCTCTCTCTCTCTCCCTCTCTCTCTCTTTCTGTGTCTTAAGAAAATGTTACTGAGTTGTTGTTGTTTTTTGGCTTTTTTTGTATGGGAGATAAATCAGAGTATACAGGTTTACTCAGATTTACATGAGGACTGACAAGATGTCAGCTTGATTGACAGTAAAGCAACCCCTGCGCACACGCACACACACACACACACACACACCTCTGACATGTAGCACATGTCTGTGACAACACTTGGCATGGAAGTCACAGCTGACAGGAGAATAATGAGGACAGTGTATGTGGACACATTTTGAAAAACTGGCATACACATAACTGGGCAACCTCTGCATCTACATTGTTGCTGTTATGACAGATGGTATGCATCAATTTATCATAATGATGATGTGTCACAGTAATGGCACATTCAGCAGGCTATGAATTGTTTTCACTTGTTATTGCATTACTGAGACCTTTTTGCTGATGGCACTTGACATTTAGCCTGTTCCATAATTTTTCCCTTAATGATTAACGTAAAACATTTAATTCTTCATTTTGCTTGTTATCATCAGCATTGGGAGAAATTAAATTACTTTTACTCTCATTACTATAATTAGATCAATTTCCCAGTGATGAAGTAAGGTTAGAGATTACTTTAGAGAGTATTTATATGATTAGGTGTCCAGTCTTGCAATCTCCTTCTGATACAGGTGGCTCTGAGTTTTACAAAGTAATGCAAAGTAAAGTAATTAGCGATATAATTACTTTTTAGAGGGAGTAATTTGTGACTATAATCTGTAGGAAGTGACTTTACTTGGTTACTTTTTTGAGTAACTTACCCAACACTGTTTGTCATACATGAACAAAAGAAACAGAAATCCATGTGCAGGGTTGCTGCATGCCTGACCAAAACATTTGTTAATTGAATTAATTCATCCTTTGGCTTAAATTGACCATCAGTGTCTCTCACCTCTGCTCTCCTCCCTGGTGCTGGAGCCTATCCCAGCACTCATAGGGCGAAGGCAGTGAAACACCCTGGACAGGTCGCCAGTCCATCGCAGGGCAGACAGTTAGTCTGCCTGTAGCTCGTTACCGCAGAAGATTTAATTTCTTACCATAATTAACCATTACAATGATTTGTCTCCTTTTCCTGTGATATACAGGATCTGTAAAGTAACTAAGTAAAACGTTCTTCTTTATTCTTCATAGTAAGAAAACTGAAGGTAGACACAGATCAAAAAATAATGTAGGATAATTAGTAGGCCCACTCTGACCAGACCAGCAGGACAGAGCTTCAAGCTGCAAGGGGACAGGAAAGGTGCTACGTGCTCAGTAGAATTTTAATGCAAAAATTTCACTCAAAAGGCTGTGGCCTGGAACCTACAGCCAGAAGGTATCCACACAGCAGCAATATTGTGCAAAGTGGATGCCTGGAGTCAAAACAGATGTCTTCTTTGACCCTCTCTTTCTTTGTACTTAAGATTGTCTGCTTTGCCAAGGGCACTGGTTCTCTAGATGCTTTCAAGGCGAGTCAGATGAATGTCTTGTAGTTTGCCAGCAGTTGTCACAATTTTTCTGTGCGTTTTTGTGCTTGTGTAACACTGGCAAAACCACATATAGTACTATATGTTACCACGCCCTTCACAGTGCAACCATGATATACCATACCATACATGTGCACAAATTAAATTGAACTATATGAGGAACAATTAATAGACATCTTCACAGCCTAACAGCCTCCTGATTCCTCAACAAATTACTGCCTATGAAATACTATTCTAATGAAGATCAAATAATTTGTATTTGTATCACTTTTCATCAATTTTCCTGTAATGTTCCTAAAAACAACAACAACAACAACAAGTTTGAAACAACCAAGCACCAAGCGCACCCTTAAATGTGAGTTAGTATAAGTTTAATACCTAAATATAATACTGTAATAACATAGGGTTACAGTTTGGTTCCTTTTTACAGTCCAGCTTCGGCTGTGAAAAAAATGCAATTATATTTAGTACCCTTGCAGGCCTTAGGAGGCTAAGTGTTCATTTTGATACAAATGTAAAGGAAATAACCTATCGTCACAAGTTTAATAGGCTACAGGTGGGTAGAGACACGAACAACTGCTATGTAAGAAATGTTCATTTATAGGGAAATGCTACGGATTCCTATAAACTCGGGATATTGCAAATATTAAACTGCAGCACCGTCAAGGTGGTTCATGGAATTTATGGGTAATAGAAAAGGAATTTCTAATAAAGTGTAGTCTAATTTTCTGGGGATCATGCCATTAGGCTCTTGCCATCCTGATGTAGTTCCTGTAAAAACTGATGAGCCTTTAAACGAGTTCAACAGTTTCTAAGAATTAATTCACTTAGTTACAGCTGTAATCATTTGGTAACTTATTCTTCTTTTCGTATATTTACATAATGAATACTTACTGTGATTTTTCGCAGTTAAATATGTAGAGTTTTGGTGACTTTAAAAGGGAAGGGCAACTCTTCCCCTCATTACTTCATACTTGTGAGGTCAAGATCAATATACATCCAGTGTCAAGCCTCCATATGCTCCTCTATCTGGTGAGAGCCAGATTAATTCCTGGAGTGGTAAAACATTTTTATCTGTCGCTTTAGCTTTCTTCTGGCTTGGCTTCATTTCCAAGACTTTCCCTTGTTCTGCTTTGACTAGATTTTGCCCTCTGATAAGATACACAGTTTGACAGTAATTCTTCTTTCTTCGGGCAGTCACAAGTTTTTTTCGTCCTCTTACCCCTGTCTGTGCTTTTTGGTCAGTTTCAGATGGCCAAGCTGAGCCCCATTAATATCCATAAAGGAGAGATTTAAGTAGAAGAAGGACTACAGGACATTTCCTTGGGGTAGACTGATCACAGTTCATAAGTGTTTTTCCACTTTATATCTCTATTATTAGCACATTCTCTGTACTAATCAGAAGAAAAAAAAATATTGGCCGTATAAGTCACAGCTATGTCTCAGTGTGTCCCGTCCTTTCAGCCACTGGGTGGGCTTTATCTGAAATCAAAGCCAAGGCAAAACTCTCACTTATAAGAGAATTTCTCATGACACAAAAGACACAGCCACTTTCCCCTTATTAACAAAAATACGTGCACAGACTTTGATTTGCCTCATGCAGCACTTGCAGAGCCACCAGTAGAATAATGTGTTGATTAGACCCTGGGGTTGGGTTATAAATCGATTAAAGTGTTTAATTTGGATTGATGTCTTAAATTGATGCAAAAAACGGCTTAATCGTAAAATTGAGATAGTGTTATAATTATTATCATTATGTTCTAGTGTTATAAAAACAGCTGAGTAAAACAAGTCACACAATTCACTCATCTACACAGAACCTGCATGCCCAAAGACACACACATCCCAGTCTCATGACCATGCGTGCTAAGATTCCCATCAGTTAGTAGCTGTTAGTGAAACATGAGAAAATTCTAGATTATAATCATAAATCATGAAAAGTTGTATGTATTTTGTGGCCGTATCTCCCAGCTCTATCACACATTGACTGAAAGAAAGGTCAGACTGAGCATACACACACTTTCTGCTAACGCTGAAATACATTAAAACTGAAGGAAGGCCTGCAAGTGGGAATATTGTATAATGCTCTCTGCAGATTGTCTTACTTTCTCTCTGTCACACACACACACACAGATTCACTTGCGCTACAACTTTTCAAAGCACATCTGTCACCGAGATACCAAGACTTTGACTTTTGCTTCCTCTTTTTGTCTGTCTGCCTGTCCATCTCTCTCTCTCTCTCTCTCTTTCTCTCTCTCTCACACACACACACACACATGCTGATTCACAGTTTTTCAAAGCACATCAATCATGCAGACATGTCTCACAACCCTGTTTTTTTTGGCAGAGAGACATGTCAGCCCTTCTCTTATAAACATAAAAGAGCTTTTGTGTCTCTGCCAGGATACAGAAATTAGCTTACAAGGCTGTTGCTTTATTCTAATGACTTTTTATTTCCATTGCTATTCCTTGTTTTTAATAGTGTGATGCTGCAGTGCATAGGGTTAGTTTTCTAGCGGGATGTGCTATCTCCAAGTAGCGTGGAGTGTTTGCATTTTTTTAATGTTTGTTGCCTTATCAAGAGGTCAGGTCAAGATAAAAGCTCCTTCAGATACACACTCTCATGCACACAAACACAAATGGAATGGGCTCGAATCATTTACTGACCTTTGTGTGCCATTTTATTACTAATGGTGTGCATAAAAAGTGAAAAAAAAGTTAATTCCATAAAAGCAAATTATATACAATTTTAAAATTCACTATAAACCCAGGACTTTGGATAAGTTATCACATATAAAATGTGGCATTTTCGTGCCCCTTATGAGGCTGAATGTGTCTGTGTCTGTGTTTTTGTGTGCCTGTAAGAATGTGTGTGAGTGTGTCATTAAGTCCAACCCTAAGTCTTACGTGGCCTCTCAGTGCGCACTTTGTGTGTGAGAAAGTGACACAGTGTAACTCTGTTTAGCTCGGCTGCATCATGGAGCTCAACTTGCCTCCCAGGGGAGAAGACCCACATTCTCCCCGAATCGGATGCACGTTCTCCTGGGTCGGCTTACCATGACTCTGCCTGTTCCTGGGAACCGACTTCTCCCCCCTCTCTCTCTCTGTTGGTGTAAAACTCTGATCAAAGCTCGACAAGAGCAGCGCTGTCACCCGTAGCAAATCACCCAAGACAACAGTGCAAAAGAGAGGACGTTAGGCTGAATGTGGGAAGACACTCTAAGGCTCCTTGAGGAGTTTCCGTAACATTTGTCACTTTGGAAGAGCAGTTGTGTATCTCAAGAATTCAGAACTGTCAGTGACAGGAGCACTGTTTTATGGAAAGACTGGAAATTATAACAGAACTGACATTATAACTCACCACATCTGAGTTGCATCATCAACTTATGCATTTCTCCTTTTCTGTGACCTTCTATGGAAAAAGCTGTGGGGAAAAAAAAATCTTAATAGCCAAATATTGCATGGTAAAAGCTTGCCTGGCTAATTTTGGAGTAGGAGAAATAATCTAATTGTCAAAGTCTCACATTGCTGACAACAGGAAAACAAATACATATAGATGGCAGAAGTACCTTCACAATACTGTGCCTCTACTAGTCACCAAAGCACCCATGATGCACCCAGCAGCAGTGCCTGTCCACCTGTCTTTTATTTGGTTTCTCTGCCCTGTTCTCCATCCTCTCCCTCCCCGCTGCAGGTCCTTTACTCTTTGTATGGCTTGTCTTTCACTGTGACTGTCTGCCTCCCTCTCCTTATGCTTTTTGGCACCCTTGCTGTCTTTGTGTACGCGTCTCCCTCTATCTGTGGTTTCTCCTCGCTTGTCTGTCTCCCATTGTGACCCTCTCTCACTTTTATAGCTGAGCGAGCAGCTTGGGTTTCAGCAGATGTGCTCCACTAGCTCTGCGTAAACCTCTTTTTCTTCTCCTCGCTGTAGATTTCTCCCTCTTTCGCTGTCTCTGACCGTACGTCTATCTGACTGTCTCTCTCTGTCTGTCTCAATGAGGATGTTCAAATTCTCTGGAGATGTTGCTCTTTTTATCATTATGGTTCTGTGAAAATTGATATTTGAAAACAAGCAAGAGCAAGATATTTCTCATTCTGTTAATATTGATTGGAAGCTCAATTTGGAGATGTTAAACAATCTCTCACACTGCCATTTTTCTGTAACAGCATCATAAGCCACTGACAAACAGAAATCGCAAGTCCTTTTGATGAAAAGGGAACTGAGCAACTGAGTTCGAGTTTTCTAGAGACTCTTTAATATCGGAGGAGACAGGTCCATTTTGCAGTAAGATTCGCAAATAATGTGACCAGACTGCTTTGCGGCAGGGGTTGTTGCCAAGGTTACTCTTAACAGATATGTCAAGCATGTAATCAAGCCATAGAGATTCTTTTCAAAGCTCATGAATTAAGTTTTTACATGTATGAATTCTGTGGCACCAAGTAATGCAACAGTCATTATCTCTAATGGGCTTGCAGTGTTACTGACGATGAGCTGTTGCCCCCAACTTGTACAATCTGATGAAAATATCAAAGCTGTGCTGCTTTGCAACATCTGAAAGCTGAACGTGCCTTACATTGACAGTGCTGGCATCTTTAGCATGTGCCCCATCGCCTCCAATATTTTAAAGTCTCTGATTTGTTTTTATGGATGAAAGGATAATTCCACTTGGATACCTTTTGACACAATTTTGGGGAATTTACTGCTGAGGCAATGAGCACAGATATATCTTATCTCTTCTGCATCCCTGTCACATTGCCTCTGACTATGGCCCACCTATGCCTTTGTCCGAATATCTCAATATTAATCTTGAATAAAATATGAACCCTGGGCTGTGCCTTTAGCCATATTCAGAGAGCATATTAGACTTCATTGAAATCATGCATTTATTTGAACTAGGTTCTACTGTTTTAATGGGCCCATCCTTGACCCTACAGGGCCATATTGCACCATTAGGCTGTCAACTCATCCTCACTGAATATGAGGGTATTATGTGGTGGATGCTTGGCTATGGAGAGAAAGATTTCTGCTTTCTGCTTGAATGATTTGCACCAATATAGTCACAGCTTTACTCTGTCAGACTCTAATTAAATACTTTAAATGGCTAAATTCTCTTTTATATCATCAGTTGGAGGGAAATCAGTATCCTCTCAAAGCGCCAAATGGTGTTGGTTAAATTGAGTGAGCATCAGAAAGAGGAGGTTTCACAGCAGTCTGTTATTTACATTACTCTCTGACAGAAAGGCCTTCACTCTGATCCTCGGGGGGTCGATAAGAGGGTTTGTAATTGTTGTAAAAAAAAAAAAAAAAAGAAAGTGCAAGAGTAAAGCTGCTGTTAAAAATGGATTGATGTTAACATGGAAAAAGAGAAGCCAGAGGGTAAAATTGCAACAAGCAGAGGGAGTTAGAGGAGGAGCAGGCCAAATGAATAGCCAAAATGGAGACATAGATAGAGGGAGTAAGAGAGTCTCAGAGGAGAAATTTAGCCTTTGACTCCTGCTGAATTCATTCAAGAGTCATTTTGAAGGGAATCTGCTCCAAGTAAAACAGCTTTCAGTGTTGTTTACAGTGCCGATTCACTGATACTACAGATACAAACTATCCTCTACTTTATTTTAGACAGAACTAAAGAGAGGGCTTTAGATATATACATTTTCAAGTGCAAATATGTATTGAGTTTTCATCTCACCTCATTTACTCGCAGAGCACCGTACAGCAGCTAATACAGCACTGTGGAGCCATATCTACTGTTTCAAGTCAAATTAGCTGTATTGAGGATCGAGACATCTCAGGATCAATAATGTTGCTGTTTTTTTAAGTGCATGATAACCCTGTGGTTTTGTAAACTCAGAACACATTTAATTTTCATGTCTTAGCTTATAGGTATGCACAGACATGCAGTAGGTCTCTCTCTCCCTCTCTTCCTCTCTCTCTCTCTCTCTCTCTCTCTCTCTCTCTCTCTTGCCCGGGGCCCAGGCGGCCAAGGTGTTTTTGAACAAAGTGGATCAAAGAGTGGGGATGGGTTGTCCATTCTGTAGTTGAGTCTGTGTATCATGTGTTTGCCGGGTGTAACAAATTCTCACCTCCTTTGGCACAGCTGTCTGGGATCTGTGGGGGCACGGGACTCATTTTCCCGGTGGGGCCACGTTGCCTGTGTTTGATCAGGCTATGGTGACCATTTGTCCCACAAGACGAGACAGGCTACAGGGGAGTGTGCTGGTGAATGCAGCCTTAGTGTTCAAGGGATTGATGTCTGCGCGCCTTGGGGCTGAATTTGAATATTACAGTTTGGTTAATAATAAAGAGGGGGTTTCAGAGTGTTTGGTGTGTAGGTGAGGCTGTCACTACAATGAGGGATGGGGAATTTTTAATTTGTCTCTGATTGTTTTTTCTCTGTTATGCTGTGGGCAGGTTATGCACATTTGTTGTTTGTATATTTATTTATATGGTTCTGTTTTGATGTTTAGTTGTCAGAGAGGGGGTTTCTGGATAATGTGGCGTTGGGGGTGTGTGTGTGTGTGGTAGTGAGCATGTTTTAGGAGAGAGGCGGTGGGTTTTGTTTTATTTTATATTTATACCTTTTTGTAATTATGTGGTGGGTAGGTTTTTCAGTAGCTGAATCTGTAGATTTGGAGATGTTTTAATAAAAATGATCAAAGTCTCTCTCTCTCTCTCTCTCTCTCTCTCCCTCTCTCTCTCTCTCTCTCTCTCTCTCTCTCTCTCTCTCTCTCTCTGTGTAGTGCACCAGATATTCCATAAAACAATAACCTTGGCAAAACTCATCCAGCTAGCGGTCGTTATGTACTGAGTAACGGCGCGAGTGGCCAGTAGATCAAGCCATGAAAGACCTTCCTCAGCAATTACAAATGTAAATGCTGAACTGTATTCCCACTATCATTCAGATAATAATAATGTCTAAGATGCAATTTTCTGCATTAATCCATTTTGCTGTCTGTCTTGTCATTGCTCCTATAATCCTTCTCTCATGATGAAAGGATAATAGGAGACTTTCATTCTCCAGGGTGGAAGGTGACAAGTGACACCATCCGGAAATAATGATCGTCTCGGTGAAATTACCCATGAGGGAATGTGCTATAAACAGCTGAATGGTGTCTAATAACAAGCTATGGTTCATTAAAAGAAAATGCCACATATGGAGAGGGATGTACAGAGGCAAGCTGTCAAATTCTGGAGGAACATTTCTCTCCTAGTGAGGTTTTGCTTAGAAAGAGAGAATGAGATTCCTGTGAGTCATGATGGTGGTGATGGTAAAGGTTGCCAGGTTGGAAGAGGTTGAACAATAACCCTCTGTCACTGTAATGGTTATAGTATCAGATGCTGGGAGCTTGTTTAGATGAACAAGTTTGCCAGCTGGTTAACAATGTCAGTCAGTAGGCCTACACAGACACAAGCTGGCACCATACTAACATACATTTATATATAGTCGATTGAGGTGTACAGAACTGGAAGTTAACATTGCTGGGTATTGCGTGTGTGTGTGTGTGTGTGTGTGTGTGTGTGTGTGTGTGTGTGTGTTTGCTGTATAGTAAACAAAATTCATGGGCTACTTTTGTACAAACACAACGTTTTCTATAAGGATATGTGTTAAAATGAGTAATATGTAGTAAATCAGTTAATATGAGTTATTACAAGTAAACATGTAATACAAACTGTGATAAAGAGCACAACCAGAAGTTGGCATGACCCGTGCGTCATCTAACTTATCAGCAGCTATACACAGAATCAAAGGAGACCCCAAAAGGCCCCCTTTAGAGAAACTGCAAAAAACGTAAGCGGGCCTGACCTGGAAACAAGTGGTCATGGCTCACTCACTGTGACAAGTTAATATGTTGTTCCTTAGCCTGGGACAAACCTTGTGTTATAATATTGTGCTGATAACAGCCTGAAGAGTTAATCAGGTCTTCTGTGGTCCATGACATACCTCATCAAAGTTTTGTGATGAGTTGTGAATTGGGTGGAGGACAATTACCGTAAATGAAGCTGCTAGTGTTCCTGGTGTCTGCCATTACCATTGTGAGCAAGGTGTGGAGGGGTTAAATCAGGATGTCTGCGAGAGTTTTCTGGCCTAGACTATGGGGAGGAGGTGGTGGTAGGTCCAGGAGCAACACGGGGCAACACACACAGCATGAAGGTCCTCGGTTCAAATCCTGGCCAGGGCAGGGTCTTTCTGTGGAGTTTGCATGTTCTCCCTGTGTTTGCGTGGGTTTCCTTTGGGTGCTCCAGTTTCCCACCACCCTCAAAAACATGTATGCCAGGTCAATTCTCCTGTCAGTGCTCCTGACCAAGGCTGGTCTTGGTCCCTGGATGCTGCACGTTGGCTACCCACTGCTCCTAATACTCAGGATGGGTCAAAATGCAGAGAAAGAATTCCCTAAAGGTTAACCCTTTACCCTTAACACTGATATTGGTCTCACCTCCTCTAGTCTTCAGCCATGGAGCCTGCTGCCTAAAGAATCTCCAGGCACATCTCTAATCTCTCACATCTCTGACTCCAAAAATCAAAATGCAAGTGCAACTTCCTGATTCAGCAGCGATACCACAAGATTTTTTTTTTTTTTTTTTTTTCAAAGCACATTTCCTGGAGGCTGAGAGTACATGCAGTGAATTTGAAAATAGGTGAGACGCCTTATCATTTCATACTTACTCATCACCTAGAATACTTTAATGCCCAAACATAGAACTGACATACAGTGTAAGAGTTGAAATAAAACATGCACAAATACCTTAAATTATGCAAAACCCTTCATTACCTAGTAAGGAGAAGCTGGCTGCTCAGAACAGTGCAGTTCATCTAGTTTATCTACTACTAACCGTGGGAACATAAGGTGCATGGGTGGAAATATGTGCAATGTCCAGTGGTAGACAATGCACAAAGCCATTTACAGCTGCAACTACACCACAAGACACGCTCAGAGGTATTTTTCACAACAGCTCCCCAGTATACCGTGGAGAGATGCAATATCATATAGGCAGGTGTTTTATGCCTTTGAACATGGAGAGGAACCTACTTTGCATGTTAAACAGCGTCTCCACAATCATATTCTCTGTAGGCTGTTATGCCAAATATTACCTTTGAACACTAATGCTTGTCCTCATGCAAAATTCAAATTCTCTCTTCTTCTGTCTGTCTAAATTAAATGTTATTAAAAGCCTGTTAAAAGCAGGTGAGATTTTTTTTAAATCTCACCTGCACAGATTATTAATGATGGCTCCTCTTTGTATCACTTTGCTTCTCTCCTTTAATTACTATGCAAATAAACTAAATGTAATAAATAAAATGAGACTACCGTTTATAGCATGATGAAGGGAGGATGTGGTGTTACAGATGATTGCAGAATCAAAGTTGATGAGTATTTTTTTTTATATAGTTGGGATGCACTGGGCATTTGAACCCCATCTACTTAATCCAGACAGCTTTGAGTGAAGAAATTAATAGTTTTAAAATAAAATGCAGCCTAGTCCCTCTTGAACCATTAAGCCCTTTTTAAGATTCTTCTGTCAGTGACTCATACTGCGCGTTTAAGCTGCTATATGCTGAGATGTTCGCTAAGTGCAATGCAGATGTTTTATTTATATGCACCTGTGTGTGTGTGAGAGAGAATGTGAGAGTGTGTGCATGGCCATGCAATACTAATCAGGTGGGTTTGTTGTGGGCCATGCATCATTCCCTTAGATGTGGATCCCCAGAGGAGCTGACTGGGCAAAGAGAGGGAGCTCCTGGGTTACGGTGTAGGACAGTGAGCTGAGGGGTGAGAGAGGCTGGGAAGGTGTTAAAGATGGATTCCTGTTGTAGTTTAGCAGTGGTGTGCTTAGCGAAAATTGCTTAGGTTTGCTGTCTATACACACTTTAATGGGAGGCACACTACACACACCCTACACTACACACTACCAGTCACACAGGCATATGTGCATGTCACTTTTTTTTTTTAATCAAAGGTACAAGGGAAAGGTTTGGGAACAAAGAGTGGATACACAAAAGACGATGCACTTTGCCTGTAAGGTTTCTTCAGTTGGTTAGATCACAACTCTTCAGGGCTGCTGCCATCTTTGTTTACCTGTCATTGTGAAGGTGTCATCAGAGAATTTGTCTACCGGGTAATCAGGCATCTCGCACAGATTCCAGTCAAATCTTTCCCTCGGGAATAGCATATATGACTATGAATATACCTGAATACACTGTACAGTATGGACTATATACCTGAACTTACCTCAAACAAACACCACATTTCATCTGAAATGTTTGTTAGTGTTTTGTGCAGGCTCTATCCCAAAGCCTTTTCCTTGTGTCTTTGTAAACAAACAAACAAAATTTGGAACTTGGAAGTCTGTTTCGTACCCAAATAAATGCCTCTTTTATTTACATATATCCTGGTGCCTATATCTCCTGTTTTGTGTATGTGCGTCACCATTTCCCCACGCTGCCTTTGTTTGCATATAACCTCATCTTGTATGCACTCACAGTGACATGCACAGGCACAAATGCTAACACCTCTCCCATCTCAGCACCGTCTCAAGCTATTTAATGTGACGTTACACCAGAGGTGACCGCGGTAAAATCACTATACAAACAGCAAGTCATCAACAGAATTAATTACAAGGGCCCTGTCATGGGGAAACAGCTCTGGAGCAGGGGTACTAAAGAAAAGAGGGATTGATGACCAGCTAGTCAGAAATCCAATGCAGGATAATTCACTGCGGGTTCAATTAAGCATTGTGCTGAGAAGAGAGATATTAGTTTGGCAGTGAGAGGTTGCAAATTTCTGTCAATTAAACACTTATTAATAGTAGATGGATGGCTCAGCTGCTGTTGGAGCTCATACTCATCAGAAGTGCTGTTTGTTGTGGTGATGCTGCGATGAGGCAGGCCACAGGTTGCCAGGTTGTGAACGTGACACTTGGCTCTGACAACAAGGGGCTGGAGTGCCATAAAATTTCATCTCTTCCTCTGTGTACATACCCACGACAGGATGCAGCAAACATTTTATTAATATGATGAGCCTTCAGTATTTGTGCAGTAACTCTCTCTCTGTCTCTCCTTCTCTTTATTGTCCCTTATATCTCTTTGCCCTTGCCTTAATTTTCTTTGTCTTAGCACTTGTCTGGACTTTTTTTTTTTGTCTTTACCCCGATTCATCTTCCAAATGCCATTGTCACTCTCTCCTTCCTCCTATTCATATTATTAGATTTAATGTTCAGACTCGTCCTTGCCAAGTCCCAGACAAGGTTTACTCTTTCTGAACATATTGCGAGTGTTGTACACATTTTTTCCACTTGTCTCATTATTTGAAAATGTTTCTTTTTCTCCTCAGACTGTCTCCTCCTTGTCTCTAACACCATGTCTCTCTCTCTCTCTCTCTCTCTCTCTCTCTCTCTCTCTCTCTCTCTCTCTCTCTCTCTCGCACTCTGTCCTATGTTATTACCAGGCATGGCTGACTGAGATCCATGAGTATGCCCAGCAGGATGTGGTCCTGATGCTGCTGGGAAACAAGGCAAGGCATTGTGGGAAGTGTTACTGACAAAACAGAACCACAAGTAGAGCAATAAATCTCCTTGAGGCAGAAGTCACAACAATACCACATACATACCGCACACGCGGACAATATAATGCGCCATAAAGACAAAATAGCTTGAAGCTGTGTCAGCAGAGAATTGTTTACCACTGTTTGTCGTAGCCTGATATTGTTAAGGCAGCTGCTAGGAAAACGCTAGAATGAGCACAACCATTGTCCACAGCACTTCTAATATCACAACTGTAGCGCCATTTGTCTTATTCACTTTGGCACCATGTTTACTTATAATAATACAAATAATGTCATGTGTGCGATTAGATGCTGAAGATCTATAGATTCCACTGTTTAAAAAAAAAAAAAAAAAAAAAAACTTTACCAAAATACGATTTCAAGAGTAGAATTAATCACAGTCATATATGGGAATCAGCTCAGTCGCTACAATAAAACCGTTCCCATGGCTGTATTATGTTTTCTTACCGTAGTTTTGTTGATTTAGAATGAATGAAAGTCAATCAGCAGAGAAGCCATTCACCCCCATTAGTTTTATATATCATGAACACTGCAACAGTTTAACACATTTTAATAAGGGCTCTCTATGTCATTTCATTCAATACTACCTGTGAAATACCGGTACTATTTTTATTGCCGAGTTTTAACATTGGAGTCTATGGCACTTCCAAGCTTAATGCCCTTCATTACTTCAGTTAACCAAACATGACATCGAGGTGAATAAGGGGAATTTGTGGCAAATTCAGAAAACTCCACCTGTTTTTACCCAGAAGACATCAGCCGCTCTTGCTGAGATTCAGTGCTTATTGAATCGCTGGGATTTACCCTTACAGAATGATAAACGCGGTGATGATAATAAATCAGGAGTCATTGTGTGTCAGCATACACCAGAGAACAGTCAATTGAAGCCACAGAAGAGCATCCGACCCAAACTGCAGCAAGCGGGAAGGAACAGGAAATTTCATCAGTGCACGCTCTAGTTCTTTTATTATTATTATTATTATTATTATTTAACTCTATGGTTTGAAACTGGAAGGGGTGTGATGACACCTGTTGCACATTTTCAATGAGGTTGTCATTGGAAGATAATCATGCATCACTGAACCTTCTTTAGGCAGAGTTTTGAATAGGAGTGAGGTCATGAAATCACTTGAGGGGGGCTTTAATATAATAAACTACAAACATTCTTCTCCTTTCAAGCACAAACACCAGCTAGTGGTTTCAAACACACACACACACACACACACACGTCAATGTGTTTTTCTGCTCATCTTCAATTATCAGTTACACGCTTTTTCTATAACTGAGTGACACTGACATCTCTGCAGATAACAGATGTCTCTGCTTAGATCTCAGCGTTGTTTCAGTCCCCCACACCCATATCTGCTTTTAATTAGCATACTAGTCAATAATTAGCACGGCGTCAATCTCGACTCATTAGCTACATTCAATCTCATCAGACCTCCAGATGAAAAAAAGCCTTATGTGTGAGAAGAACAAAAATTTACTGCAACAATGTACAATCAAGACAAGTGGAAAACAACAAGTGTTATGTGACATTGCTGGTGATGTTGGTGTGTGTGTGTGTGAAATGTGTGCTCCCTGTCTCATTAGGCTGATGCCTCTCATGAGAGGGTGGTGAAGAGAGAGGATGGCGAGAGGCTAGCGAAGGTGAGAATTAGAGCATACAGTCACACAAAATGTGGATGCCATTGTCACTGTGCAGCTGCTGTTAATGTAATTGGGATTAAGATCAAACAAATATAAAGTTTGCATTCGGGGGGTGTTACAAATTGTGCCACAACCACACACTTTTCATCTGTCCAGTTGTGGTGAAAACAAGGTCATTATTTGTTTTGTATAGCTTCTCTCTCTCTCTCTCTCTCTCTCTCTCTCTCTCTCTCTGTTCCCCTCCTTCAATATAGACTCTTTGTGTGACCTCAAGGGAAGAAAATGATTTTCCCTTTCAAGTCATTTCCAGAAGGATTTATATGACTGAATTAGTTTTGTGGGAGAGCAAAAGATCCTATTAGGCTACAGGAAGGTGAAATTACACCAAGATCAATTTTCTGTCTTATTCTCTCCCTCTTTATCTATTTTCTTCTGTTTTGAGAAATCTGCACCTCAGCAAAAATAAAAGCTAAATTATAATGAGGAGAAATATATCTCAGATGTATTGCCCCACTGCAGATAATTAACATTTGATAATTGGTATAATTTTTTTCCTTGTGTCAGCATCTAGAAAATCTATGAAGACATACGTTGTCTTAGTCAATTACATGGTCATAGGTTGTGTGATAAACTCCAGTACTGCTGTAAATACAGCTACAGGCCACTGAAGCGGCAGCAGACATTTTTCCAATCTCCCTGACTGTTGCTTCAGAACATGGCACACAATGCAAACAGTGTCCAGCCAAGCGTCTCTCCAGCAGTGCAAGCATTAAAGTGCCACTAAGTTAACGAAAGGCTTGACCTGGCAGGCGAAGACAAATTCCCCTGCAGAGGAGAGGCTGGGAGACAATTTATCACATGGGAGTCGGAAATATCCAAAGTAAACAAATCTGCTCTTTGTGTTTATTGAGGAAAAAAAAAACATCCATCTTGAACAAGTCTCATATTCGGTGTTAAAATCGATTTTTTCTTGAAACAGGTGAAAAACTTTGCCAGTGGGATGAGCTAGTCCCACTTACTTCCCATGCAGTTTCACTTGTTTTTTCTGGGAGCTAGTATAAATTTGTTTTTTAAAAAAAATGCAAAGTAAGGGAAATAAGACCAATAAAATCAATAAAATGAGATGTTATATAAAAAAAAAAAAAAAAAAAAAAAAATCAAGATGATTAGCATTGGCAGATTTTTTTCACTTGCTTTAAGAAAGAAAGTTTGTAAGATCTGCAAGACCATTCTTTGAAATCTTCATCTTACAGCCTTCAATTGTGCTTCTCAATCTTGTTACAGTATCAGTGATCTTATCAAATATATTTATCACAGGTATATTTGGTAAACATGTGATGTTAAAAGTCATATCTCCAATAACTTTGGCTGTGCAGGAGTTTGGAGTTCCCTACATGGAGACAAGCGCCAAATCAGGTCTCAATGTAGAGCTGGCGTTCACTGCTGTGGCCAAGTGAGTACCTGCCTGTGGGCTGGGGAAGTGTTGTTGCTGATCGCTGTAATTAAGAGACATTTCATCATTTTAATGTTCTGTTATTCATCTAGAGCAATTATTGTTCCACTTATTGGGCCAGATGCAGCAACATTCTCTCAATTTCCTCTTATATTTTCTCATATTAAGAGAAATACTATATAAGGGCAGCTGTTGTGCCCTGTGTAAAATACTCTGGCAGACGCCCAAAAATTGGAGACTCCACCAAAACAAGGATGTAGGAAGGAAAAGAACTTCAACAGTGCTGAAATCAAAGTTGGTTGTGATTGGATGGTTTATGCTGAGCCATGTTGCAAGGCAAATTTTCCATCCTGGGACAGTAAGGGTCTGAACTGAACTGATGTTCTGTTAAATGAACTTAAAAAAGTAAATGTGACTTTCCAGAGTGTCACTGTGTTACTGCATTACAAGTAAGTCAAAAAGTCAATTATGTAAAAAATCTATGATGCTCTGAATGTTGTCACAGCAGAGTGATGTGCGGTCTTTGAAATAAAATGAAAATGGTTCAGTATTGAAATGGAGATCAAAAAACACATCACTCAAGCCAAGAGCTCCATGTTGACTTCTGCAGGAGGCCAGGACAGTTTCTGAACCCTGACACTGACAGAGATGAACTTCTACTGGATAAATGCTCTAAAATTAATTTATGCATATCATACCTATCATAGCTATCAAAAGCCTTTTACTGTATCATCAATGAACATTCAAATAGTCTTATTTTAGCACTGTAATCCTAATCTAATTATTACTCTAAAATATAAATTAATCTCAATATTGTTATGCATTCATATTCATTTAATGCATTTTTGTTATGGTCTTCAATTTCAAATCCATATGTCGGACAAAAAAATTGTGGATTGTGACAATTAGATTTTTCTTATCTTGTTGAGAGTGCTCTTGACCACTTGGAAAATATTCTCTTTCCTCTGAGAAAACCAAAAGAAAACATTAATGAATCCTGGAAATTGATGAGTGCACTCAAAACAAGAACAAATCCTGGATATGAAAAAAAACTGAGCAAAAACAAGAAGAAATTTGTTTGTACATTGCTTCCAGCATATGATCCATTGTCTTTATATGTCTTGCAACCTTGGTACACAGTATGTAGGACATTATACACAGTATCTGTGTGTCTACATAGAAATAAATGCTTACTAGAAAGCATTCAGTAGAGTGCATTCCTCTGCCAACACTATGCAGATGCCAGTTCCCCATGTTAGACAGTCACCAAAAATCAATCACACCCCCCTTTGGCCAATCCATATGAAAAGTGAAGCATTTCTTCCTTGTTCCATGTCCAACATTTCCACAAAGGCTTTTTCTAGCAAATCCATTCACAAGCTTTTGAGATATCCTGCTAACAAACAAACAGAATGATGCAAAAAAACACACCCCATCCTACTCCACAGGCAGAGGTAATTAACACACTGTTTAGCCAAATTAATTACCTCATTAGCTTCACTGGTTATGTTTAATACATAGTGGTGATTATGGCAGTGCATTAGATAAGTGCTACTTGTTTGATCTTGTCTCATCATCTTCCTCTCTCTCTCTCTCTCTCAGGGAGCTGAAGCACAGGTCTATGAAGGATCCCAGTGAGAAGTTTAAGCTGCAGGAGTATGTAAACAAGGAGATGAAGGGCACCGGCTGCTGCAGGTCTTAAGCCTGACCAGACACCACCTGGGCCTGTGACCACAGCGCCTGTGTGTGTGTGCATATGTGTGTGTACGTGTGTGTGTGTGTGTGTGCGTGTGTGTGTGTTTGCAGGCGCGCACATGGAATACATCTGTACATCACTCGTCTTCACACAGTACGTGCTCCATTCGTGTGAAGATGTTGTGCCTGTGTCTGGCCTGAGCTCGAGAGATAAGGAGTCAGATTCAGCGAGGTATATGTCTGTGGTTCCTCTGCCTCCCCACTCTGTACCCTGTGTGTTTCAGTCCGCAGGATCTACCTGTACTCGACTTTCTCATCCGGTCACCCTCCTCCTCCACCCTCTGTGCCCTGCTTTTTCCTTACTGACCCACCTCCTTCTGCTGCTGTGAATGTACCTTCTGATTTTGCTTTAACAAGAACAACACTGACTGCAGCGGCTAAGCGGCAGATCAGCGCCGGTTCATCTTCAGTCACCCTGCATCTCTGTAATTACCCTACTGACGGGCATTACTCCTGTAACTGTAGCTGTACGAGATTCTTTTGGCTTTTTGATTCTTAACAGTTACCTTTGTATTACCGTGTATGATAACAACAATTGATCACATAACATAACATATTTGATGTTGGAATGAGGCTCCCACACCAGGTTATTACAGAATTTACAGGTTTATAGCAGAGATAAATATATATACCATACATGTATGGTATGTTATGAGAGCGCTCATTTTACCACATGCATTGTTTTGAGAAAGCCCCCGTGGTCAATAAGTCCATGAATGTTCATATACTTAATGTATTGTGTAATCTGTGTGTGGTTTGGTATTCCTGTAAGTCAAGAGGCACCTATAGGAGCCACTTCAGCTCACCAGCATTCTCTCATTCTGAGCATTTGCATAATAAAGCTGTTCATATGGGAGAAAATGTATTTCTTCCTCAACACAGAAGTAAATGGATATGTTTTTTGTTTTTTGTTTTTTTTTTTTCTATACCAAGAAGTGACGCAACGAACTGCATCATTAGATGATATACACCAGCCAGGTGGGTTTGCCAAATGATGTACCAGAAATTATGAAGCAGAAATTTAATGTAAACGCAAGAAGTATCGCCGTGTACAGGTCGTAAGATTTTACCAGAGCCATCATCAGGGTTTTTTAATAATAGCCCCAGCAAACGAACCTTGAGGGTCTCAAGCAACTTTAGCTTGTATGTCTGTAAGAATCCCTAACTGGCTCCCATATTCTTTTGAAATAAATGCTTTGAAAGAAGATGGAAAAAATACACATGATGGAAGAATGTATCATTTTGATTAACATGGTGTAAAATGTGGGCTTGTGACTTTTCTGCATGTAAAATAATGTTTTGTTTCTTGGTTTGCTAGTATCAGTGTAAATGTTAAAGGGTGGGAGGGTGCAGGAGGGGCATGGGATAAACTACTTTGTTGACCATCCAATGAAAAAGTATTACATAGATAAATATCCAACTCTCGTTTGCAGTATATATAAAATTTACACAATGTTTCATATTGTAGTCAGTGCAAACATTGGTAGGCTGCTTAAGTTCCTGCTTTTTTCTTTGCTCATATTTTTATATATGAATATATAGGAATGGTGTATATAGTATCTTGTCTTTTTTTTCTCAAAAATATCTTCACAATTTGACCTGTATATTTCTTATTACCTGCTAACAATATTTAGCCTATAGCAACATAGGCCTTATTTTATATTACCATTGCTTTGGTAGATGTCAGCTTGGTAAAGTTTGCTTCTCTTACAGAATCACTGAAACTGAATGTCTCACTGTACAGTATTTACATCATCATTATTGTGTGTGTGCCGCCCACTTAATATTACAAATGATGTATTACTATCTTTTTCGTTTGTTTGTTTTTTTGTTTGTTTTATTGATTTTCAATGTGCAACTCTTTTCTTCTAACTTAAAACTAACTCTACAATTAAACAATAAAAAAAAATTCAAGGTTATATGTTTGTGTCACTTTTAATATGGCTGCAACGATTTCAACATATGCTTCAACTGATGCCCATAATGAATTTTTCTTTTCAATTAGTTGGTCAAAGCACGTTGGAAGCCTTGCTTTTGTCTCCCTCTCCTGGAAAAATGAGTGTATGACATGAAAATAACTTGACAGGAATCATTAAAGTCTAATACACAAAGAGAATAATACTATACACATTCATTCAATATGTATATGTATGTATATGGGGTTACTATGGTTATCCCAAACTGCCAATGGTAACCCTGAATGGACGGGGGGGAGGCCAGGAAGCACGGTATAGCTGTTGTCTTTACTGCCAACCTCGAGTATACGCATCCTGGGAGGGAGGGTGAGAGCAGAGAAAGAGACGCTTTGAAATATAATTCTATTTTTTAACTTGGGCCCATTTTTGCGAAGTTTTGAGGTCCAAGAGACAGAGATACAAAAATGCAGTGTAACCACAAGGGGCAAGTTTGCCTGTCAAATTACAGTAAATCCAATAGTATGTGCCAGTATGTGCCAAAGTGCCAGTATTTGCCACTGACAGGTTCAGCTTGTTATATTCACAATCTGTCTGTTCTATACTTTCTGACAACATAATTGAAAGGATCCCCACAGAGCTTGGCATTTTTCCATGTGTCTAATAACATTGCTCCACCCTGTCTGCAGCAGGCCCTCTTTTTGTAATCCCGGTCAAAATGGACAAGATCTGATGGTCTGGAAGGTGCAGTGTACGAACAGGAACGTTTGTATCCATTTGTAGCACAACTAGCCACAACTTTTTTTTTATCTTTTAGATAACACAAAGTTATGTTATATGTACTCCAGAACAACAAACTCTTCCCAGTGACTCCTCTCTCCAACTCTCACGTTTCCGCTGTTGTCTTCCTGCAACAACTCACTTCACACAAGTTTTCACAGCGAGATTAAGTTGTCAGACACTTGTAATACCTGAACCTGAACCTGTCAGTGGCAAGAACAAGCACTTTTACAGGACATAATTTGACGGGTGAACTTGCCCCATATGATTGCATTGCAGCTCATTTTGTAGCTGCTGGCTGAGGCGATCTAGCTCAATAATGGACCAATTCCAAAAATTGTTGTTCCTATCAGTCATTTGGACCACCAAAGGTGGGGAAAAAAGCCCAGTTTGAAACATATCAGAATTATCTGCTAAATCCCCCTAACACATGTTTGCAGAGAATTGCAGCAGCCCATTAAGTACAGCTGACACACACACGCTGACAGCCCACCCTTCCCTTCCAACAGAGCTGCTTAGCTGTGCTGCTTACCTGTGCCAGATCCATACACTGTAAAGTAAGTCCAAATAATTTACAGTAGGATTTTACATATCATGTGATCCAAAGGTATTACATCTACGCAGTATGTTCATTTTACTTCATCTATAAAAACACTGAAATTTCAGACTGCAGGGTTGCATAGTAACTGGACAACATCACCTTTGCTCCTGTCCTCTCCATGGAGCCTTCCTTAATGTAGTTCCTGGTTAGCTTTGACACCAACTACTAGAGAAACAAAGAGCAAAGACCTGATCACTGACATGTCATGACCATGTGTGTGTTACTATTATTAAACCTTTACTTAACCAAGTGAGGGCTGTTGAGATTACAAGATCTGTTACATATTCTGTTGAATCGCTGCCAAAATAGCAGCATTACAATATGCAGAATATACAATATAAATGTTGGTGTGTTTTATGAGTGTGTGCTGCTCGTTCACCATGCATACTGACTCACAGCAGCATCCTGGGCATCAGGGAAAAGACATCTATACGTAGTGAACCTTTGCTGCTGAGAGCATTGAACCAGTGCACCATTTCCTACAAGAGCCAGGATAAGGTAGTTAAGTGACCTGATACTCCTGATACTGTTGGCTACTATGATCTACTTACATAATATGATACTTGATGATCCCCAATTTCAGTATTAAACTGCAGTCATTTCTACTCACAAGTATGTAAGGTTCAACTGTGTTGTCTTCATTTGTGTCAAAATATGGGTGTCGGCAAAAAACATGATTTGTATTACAAGAGGGGGAAAGCTATGAAAAAACCACTGACTTGTGATTACAAATTAATTCCACCAGAGGGAGACATGCACCTGAATTGAAGATGCAGGATAAAACTGCACTGACTCCTGTGTTTCCGCCTCGACCCACTGTTCTCAGAGGAAGACAAGTCAATGTGGGACTGGACACATGGCAAAGAGGACACTGGAGAACTTTGCTGTATTTTTTTATTATTAGATGCAATGCAAGGTGTGACTCTTCATCAAAGTCACACCTTGTGTATGACTGTACTGTTTTCCTTCAAATAAATTATCTAGCAGGCTGTGCAGAGAGAGAGAGAGAGAGAGAGAGAGAGAGAGAGCAGGCACTCACATCATGCCTGTTGAAATATTTAAAAATTTTTCGTCTGAGGCACTGTCCGTTGTCTCTGCCTCGTTTCCATAGAAACCCCTCTCGGTAACCTGCCAGGATCGGAGCCACAGGGGTCCCGTTCCATTGACACACAGCAGGAACATGGAGAGGGAACACAGAGGGAGGACACAACAAGCTCTTACCAAAATATAGCACGTAAGGATCCTTTACAAAGAGTCATATAGAAGCCCAAGAATGATACCCAACACCACAATCAGACAATCAACACTGGTCATGAACATTTTCTCTAAATGTTAAAGTGTGTGTGTGCGTGTGTGTGTGTGTGTGTGTGTGTGTGTGTGTGTGTGTGTGTGTGTGTGTGTGTGTGTGTGTGTGTGTGTGTGTGTGTGTGTGTGTGTGTGTGTCACTGGGGTTATCAGCAGTCTTCCACTGAATCAGGCCCTCAGCACCTCCAGTAGAACAGAGCATCCTACCACCTGACTCCTCCACCTCTGCTGTCTGCAGACCCTCAGGTCAGGTCAGACTTGAGATCCATCATAGATTACATTCATCACACATAGTGCATGCACTGACAAACACACACATGCAGACTCACACACAAAATGTGTTTCTGTTTGTGAGAAGTTAACTTTTTGAGAACAAAGTCACAATGCATTTTGTCTTTGTAATACAGTATGACCATCAAGAGTACTATTCAGCATTAGTAATACAAAGTTGTCTGGAGAACCGTGAGCTGTACAGAAGCTGAAGGGTTGAAACTGAAGCCCACTATACGTCCACTCCATCCTGTTGTGCAAGGGGTGGAGGTAGGTAGAATGCAAATGCAAAAGCAGGCAGGCAAGCAAGCTCAAGAGAACTAAAATTTAATAATAATCAAAACACTGGGAACACTGGAAGCATGAGGAATAACACAGGGAAGAAACAAATATAGCAATGACAATGACAGGACAAAGAACTAAACTGAAGACAGGACTTAAATACACAAGGAACTAATTAGGAAACAAAACAAACCTGGAAGGAGCTGGAACACAAGACAGGAGAACAACAGACGAATGGCTGAGGGGAACACAGAGGAGGGAACAAAACAATGATTCCACAGACTGAGGACAGATGTGGAACGCTGGGAAACACAAACAAGACTGACACAGAACAAGGGGAAACACAGGGAACAGCCATAGGAGCTGAGTGGCTAGTGAGTGGCTGAAAAATCAGGAGGCCGGCTTAACAAACTGGGTAACAAGACAGAGGTAACAGCACTGGTGAAATGACACGGCAGGGCAAAGCAACGGGTGGACATGAGGAACACTCAGAGCAGGAACAGAACTCAAAGCAAAACAAAATCCATAAACACAGAGTCCGCAGGAAACACAAGAGAGCAGGAGTTCAACACAAGTCCATAAATAAAAGATCCAAAATGCAGACCCATGACGGTTGCCTTGGTTGAAGGAGTGATATGTTAGAGTTGTTGGAGGGAGGCAAGTTGTAACATACTCCTGATTTAACAGGGACAATGTATACTAACAAACACTGGTAAAACTTTATATTATTAAGGTTCTAGTAATAAATGTTAGGTAATAAGGCCCTTATATGTCCTTTATATGATGCCTTTAACATTAATATGTGATAATAAGACAAAGTGTTAATAACACTATGCAAGTGTATTAATAATAGCATAATGACATTTATTTTAGATTATAAGACATTTATAATCACTATGCTTTTTGCACTTCCAGCATCTGGAATGAGCACAGCATGTGGTCAAGGTTAAGCATAGCTTAGCCTAATCTTTCCCAAACCTTCAGCGAGAGGTTTTGTTGTCTAAACCTAACCACATGGCACTGAACCTGATGCGTCTCATCCCGACGCCCGAGGTTGCCTTTGCCAGCCTTTTGGTATGAGAAACAGGGAACATGACAGCATCGGTATTTGACGACCTGGAAGTGAGAATGTTGTCACACAGCAGCTCGTAACTTTCGAATGCTTTTATTAATACACTTATATAGTCTCATTAACACTCACTAATATGCACTCAACTGAGTGTTTTCTCATTGATTTAGTTTAGTACATTGTGTAGTTGACCCATGGACCTCCCTTCCTGTTGAGTTTGACCAGCCTATCTCTGCCCTTTGTTTTGTTGATAATCTGTGTATCTATTCAGTTGATTGTTTGTGTTGGGTCACTCATAAACTAGTTTTGTCTTGCAGCTTATAACTCTGCCTCAAATTTGTGTTATTGACTTCTTGGTGAATTACTATGGTGATTCCAAACTGCCAATGGTTTCAAGTTTTGGCAGGGACATGTGAGTAGGCTCATCCTGACTGAGTTCATGCACATGCACAGCTATCTGTGTAACACAATATACACAGATCTGAATCTATTCTAATTTATATAAAAGGCTTCAGTGTGCACGTGTTTAATGTAGCTAGTGCACTGTGTAGTATGGTAGTGATGTATAGGTGTGTACTGTATAGTGATGTATTATGGTATGACCTGATATGAAACCCCTTTTGAGACATGCATGTGATGAAGGCCTGTATAAATTAAATAGACTTTAATGTTTATGTACTTGTATTGTGTAATCTGTTTGCGGGACAGTATTTGTCTCCTGCATCATCTTAATCAGAGCATGATGAAGTTATACAGGGAAATATGTACTTCTTTAAAACAAAAGTAAATGAATATTGATGTTTTGTATACAAAGTAATTCAGTAAAGAACAGCACAGTTAGCCAATGTAAACCCAACCATGTGGTAGTTTTGAATTCAGTAATGGCTAAAATGAAAAAGCAACTAGGCGGCACAGCAATGTGTACATCATAAAACCTGAAGAACTCATCAGACCCATTATCGGGGTTCTTCCATATTAAGGGAACAACTATGTGCAACAATCTGATGCAAGCTCACTTCAGATCAGAAGAATCCCTTACTCATTTCCAAACTGTTTCAAAAACGTAAAAACAGATGGTCAAAAGTATTATAATAAATATATATTGGATGAAAATAGCATTTTGAATAACATGTTGATAAATACTGTAATTTTTCATCTGCGCATGAAATAAGTTTTAATAGAAGTCATAGTTGTTTTGTTGGATTTCTAACAGCAGTTTAATTGTTTAAAAAAATTACTTGGGGGCCAAAATTGAATGCCTTGATTATGGTTAGGTCCTTTTTTTTTTTTTTACAGTCTTACATAAGTTTGAGAGAAAAATGAGCCACTACTTGAAAGTGATTTTACACAACAAAATGACAGTTAAACTAACCGGCATGAATACATGTAAAAAAATAAAAATAAAAAAAAAATACTGTAGCTTATTGAATCTGCAGTGCTTGGCACTATGTAAAACTGCATATAACACATTAGACAGTTATTTAAAAAAAAATAAATAAATACATTGAGAAGTAAATACCAGTGCATCGATCCATGGAAACAACTGTACCCGCTGTGAATATGTAGCCTAACTACAGTATGTTTCAAAAACTGAAATGAACTCTGAGTAATGTAGACCAGGAATGAATGACATTGACCGATATTAGACAATATGAGCTTGTTCTTGCCTGCATAGCCAGCCAGATTGACATTTATATTTTGGAGATTCTGGTCATTTACCTGGTTTCCAATCTGCCAGGCAAATTAAATTAACGACATGTATTAAATATCTGAAGCGTTCTTCTTATATTATTATTACTAAGTACAGTTACTCTCCTTGGTATTTTTTTTTTTCATTTGAAACATAAAAGAGGAGGGAAAAAACACACATCAGGTACTTTTCACAAGTCTGAGCAGCAAAAATTCTGATTCCCACACAAGGCGTACATATATAACTCACATTCATGTCAGAGCAACTGACCTCTGTTTCAAGTAAGTAAGTCACATCAAATGACAAATACACAGGTGAGTAGGCTAATATTCATGTACTCCACAACTTGGAATGGACAGTGATTCTGACTTCGGAATAATGAAATCTGGCACACCACTGACTGGTGGATGTGAGGCCAGGGATGGCGGGTGCTCATGTAGGGTAAAAGAGTCGAACAAGGAATGGTAACTGCAGTCCAGGCTCTCTCCCACCTTTGGGTCCTTTTCTCTTTTACTCCTCAAGCTTTATAAAGTCTCTTACTAGGATAAGATCAAGTGTGTACTTTGTGGCTGGAAAACCCATCCCAGGACCCTTTCCTCTTCCTCTTCCACTTGAAATTCTTCAAAAACTAAGGAGATCTCAGGGCTTGTGCTTAAAATAGGCCTCCACTGTGGAAAATGAATCAGAATCAGACCGAGAAAAGCAAAAGTCATAATTACACATCTGAGCTGGTCATTCAGTTTACCTGCATACTCCTGAGGCAGCATCGGTCGGTTGACAACGCTCTGGAACGCAGCAATCCAGTCTCTCTGTTCCTCTTCAGTCTCGCAGGTAAAAAGAAACTTCCTGTCTGGGGTTACTATGGTGATCCCAAACTGCCAATGGTAACCCTGAATGGACGAGGGGAGGCCAGGAAGCACGGTGTAGCTGTTCTCTTTACTGCCAATGAACACTTCACCCCGTGCATAGGCGTCCTGCGAGGGAGGGTCAGAGAGCAGAGGAAGAGACGCTTTAAATCCTCTTTAATGAACCACCAACACGTTGGCACAGAGTTGCAGCTGCCCATTAAGTACAGCTGACAAGCACATGCTGACAGCCCACCCTTCGCTTCCAACAGCACTGCTATAACTTCCTACCTTCCAGAAGTTTTCAGGGTGACAGTAACATTTTCAAGAGAAAGGAATGAATATTGCATAGGATTACCTTACCTTTTCTTTATCCCAAACTTTGCTTGCCCATATATTAATTCACAAACCACATGCGCAGCTGTTCTCTTTGCTTTTATCCCACAGTAAACATCAGCACACATCAAGCATATCCAAGCTTAATCGAAAAGGTACAAGAGCATCTATTGGTCACAAAGTGCAGTCGCCAGTGGCAGAAAGAGCACAAAAAATTGCTATTCAAATAGTATATTTTACTTAAGTAGAAGTACTCCTAGTGAAAAAGTAAAATAGTTACTTTTTCAAAACAGTAACTGTATTAGGTCTGATCTTTTCCATTCAGGTATAAAAGGATGAGAGTACAAGGGCCAAACTAGATTCTTTTAAAGGTGCCTTGTGCAAAACTGACCACGGTTGATTGAAGTGAGGGCCCTGTAAACCCAACTGATAAATGTAGCATAAGCGCAACATGATGGTTGAGTCCACATGGTTCTCAGCATCAGGCCAACTCACTGACATTATTCCCCTTTTGATTTTTTTTTCACATTATTCCACATTTTTGCCAGTTCTGTTTAAATGGTCCTCTATTCCATCGACCATCTGCAGTTTTTCATTGTGAATTTTTATTGGAAATGACACAAAGTAGAACCTCCCAAGTAGAACCAGATTCCTCTTCTTATCTTTGCTGACTGACTTTTTATTGTACAAGACTACACAAGTACTTAAGTACAAGTTAAAGTAATTACTTTTAAAAATACTCAAAAAAGTACCACAAAAAGCTACTCAGTAACAGTAATGTAGGTAAATGTAATTAGTTACTTCCACCTCTGGCAACTGCACTACAATTTCCTCATGATGTACTTCTTGAATACCAGTGGATCTTTGAAGTACATGAGCCTCCTGTCATCCATAGTGAACCATCTTTTCTTGAAGCCCTCTGTGTGCTGTGGGAGAGAGACAGGAAGAGATGTAGCAGCAATCCCAGTTACAATGACCTAGAAAGGTTCACAATATATAATACTATATACCATATACTAGTATTACTACTATAATCCTTATCATAATTATAAACACCAAAAACACCAAATCAAAATCATAACACAATTAAACAGACACATGTAAGATGACCAGGTGAAAAAGAGACACTTCCCACTTCCCAATTCATTAGCAATGTCGCTAAGACCTAAAACCTGTTTTTCAAGATGCACAAAAATTGAATGGCCCATCATATCAAATGTTGCATGTAAAATCTAAGAGAACCACAACTGTGCCAGTCCCCAGCATCAGCAGCCAAGTAACTTTAATTAAGGCAGTTTCAGCGCTGTGGAGGATTCTGATACCAGAATGAAATTAATCAAATTTGAGTAAATATTCATGAAGACAATTAGCTGTGAAGCCGTCACTCTCTTTAAAATCTTAAATGATGATTTTGAAATGGGTCTATGGTTGTTACCTCCAATAATTTTGCACAAAATACCTTAGCTGTCAAGCTCTGCAAAGTAGTAGACTCTGCTTTCTGCTCCTTAGTTACAGCTACACTTTGTATCATGTGGTCTGTAAATATTACACACAGTACACAGTACAGCTGCATAGTGACGGGAAAGCAAATCACCTTTGGTCCGGTCTTCTCCATGTAGCCTTCCTTAATGTAGTTCCTGGTTAACTTTGACACCAACTGGACAAAGAGCAAGGACCTGATCATTAGCATGATAAGTGTGTGTGTGTGTGTGTGTGTGTGTGTGTGTGTGTATGTGTGTGTGTGTTATGCATCTCTGGTTTGGGGTCAATACGGTACATATCTCTATGCACTGCCAACGATCTGATACATTACAGATACATAAGCAGCAACTACCAATGTGATGCGCTACAATGTGATGCAGCGCAGTTTAACAATTTGATTCAACACAATACGATTTAATGCAGTACGACGATGCAAAGGAATGAATGATGGTATGCAGGAGTCGGCATTCCCTCTGTAAGCTAACGTAGGAGAAATAGTTTTAATAGTAATAATGTCAAGTTATTGAATGAGTCATCTTTCTAAATAAAGGCATAGAACATCTAATTATTAAATGGATTAGATTTTATTGATGCAAAGACGCAAAAAACGATGCATCTTGATTTAATCTAAAAATTTATCTATTCACAGTTTCTCTACCAATGCACTTGCATCAGCCTGTACATGTCTATGTATTGATACAAATCGGTGTATCTTCCCACCCCTAGTATGTATATATATTGGTGACTGTTTGTTGTGTGTTTGCATTCAGAGGGGTGTATGTCTCCCTTGCACACAAACTTACATCAGCATCCTGGGCACCAGGGAAAGCCACCTGTAGGTAGTGAAACCTGGCTGCTCTGATGGCATTAAACCAGTCCACCATTTCCTTCAGGAGACAAGATAATGCAGTTTAATGACATACTCAGACTGGAGGCTACTTTAATGTCCTTACATGAGCAATATAACACCCAATGACCCTAAGTACACAGCACTAACTTCCACTGCTTTCTAGCTTCTACTAGTTTTTACTTTAGTAGCTTTTACAACCGTAACTGTACAGCAAAGTCATCTGTAAATTTGCCTTAAGTACTGAAAACACTACATTAAAAACAACAACAACAACAACAACAACAACAATAATAATAATAATAATAATAATAATAATAATAATAATAATAATAATAATAATAATAATTTGTAATTACAAATGATTTCCACAGGAGGGAGACATGCACCTGTTCTTGCCCTACCCGACTATTTAGTTCCTTAGTTTAGTGGTTCTTTAGCGGACCACCAAACAGGACATACAGAGCAACTGTGGCTCACCTTCCCATCCTCATGGTAAACAAAGATATTCCTTGTGCTGTTGTCTTTCAAATAGGTTATCTGCAAGCCGTGGGCGTTGCCAATTTTGGTTGGCTGGAAGGTGGCGTTTAGAGTATTGATCTTCATCACCGCTTTGGGCTCTCTAGCCTGAAGAGGAAGAGGAAAGGAGGAGAGAGTTAAGTGTATAATTACCGCTCTCCAGTACTCCCTGTTGAATTCTCTTATGCACATTATGGAACAAATCTGTGAATCTGAGATCAGCAGTAAGCTGGCCTATGGAGGAGCTGTGTGGCCTTTCTGCTCTTTTGTTGGTGTTTAGGATAGCAGACATCACATTGGAAAAAATAAATGCAGATCCTGAGTTATAGATGAAACACTTTATATATCTATGAGATCAGTACCGCACATGCAAGGTAAAAGAGAGAGCAGGCACTCACATCATGCTTGTTGAAGTATTTTAGGATGCCCTCCCGTTCAGACAGAATAAATTTTCGTCTGAGGTACTGTCCGTTGTCTCTGCCTCGTTTCCATAGAAACCCCTCTCTGTAACCTGCCAGAAGCGGAGCCACAGGGGTCCCGTTCCATTGACACACAGCAGGAACATGGAGAGGGAACACAGAGAGAGGACACAACAAGCGCTTACCAAAATATAGCATGTAAGGATCCTTTACAAAGAGTCATATAGAAGCCCAAGAATGATACCCAACACCACAATCAGACAATCAGCACTGGTCATGAACACTTCCTCTAAATGTTACAGTGTGTGTGTGTGTGTGTGAGTGTGTGTCACTGGGATTATCAGCAGTCTTCCACAGAATCAGGCCCTCAGCACCTCCAGGAGGACAGAGCATCCTGCCACCTGACTCCTCCACCTCTGCTGTCTGCAGACTCTCAGGTCAGGTCAGACTTTAGGTTGATCACAAAAACATCAAAATATTGAAATTTCACACAGCTCATAGTGCACATAGTGTATGTTACTGTGCGTATACACAGACACACAAAATATGTGTTCAGTTTGTGAGAAGTTAACTTTTTGAGAACACAGTCACTCATATCACTCTCAAACACATTCACACACATTCACACACACACTGTATGCATGTCCACTGTATGTTCCAGTGGTCAAAAAGAGACTGATCAGGATAGTTTTCCAAACATGTGATATCACCCGAACGCTTTAGAGGAATGCATTACAAAATGATGAGTCAAGGTTGGTGGACTTTTGCTAATCATAAATAATTCATCTTGAATTACCTCAGCAACTGATGGCATCCTCTGCCAGCCAGATCAATACTGAAATCAAACTCCTGACTGGGCTGGGGGCACCCTCTGTCACCCTCACACTCTCTCTCTCACACACACACACACATACACACACACAAATAGGGCACACAAAGGGCATGTTGATCATAGACTGCAAAAGGCACTGAGTCAAACCCTCTCAAATTTTTGTCACAAGAAAATCAGAATCAATATAGAAACTTTCTACATGAGTCACATGTACAGGATTTATCTTTTTTTTTTATTTATTGTGCTATTTCTTTTCATGACTACCCATTCACAATCCCTAATATCCTCAAAATAATATTTAGTGACTAATGTATTCATCACTTCTCCATGCTCTCTCTCCCCCTTTCTCTGCCACCCTCATAGACACACAAACACACACACACACACACACACACACACACACACACACACACACACACACACACACACACACACACACACACACAGATACAAGGATCTTCTTGGCTCTGTGCCTGTCACTGGCCTCTCTGTCATTCAGAGTGAGCCAACAGCAACAGTGCCGCAAGAAGAAATGCAGTGTCACCGCAGAGAGCCCACACACACACAAACACACACACACACACACACACACACACACACACACACACACACACACACACACACACACACACTGTGGTCCATCCTTTCCCAGTAAGAAATACAGAATAATTCAAAAAGAATAAATTGATGTTTGGTCATTGTCTGTATTATAAACCTCAGCCTACTAGTCGATCCAGTAATGGTGAAGTCAAAGTCAACTGATAGGAATTTTTTTACTTTTCTAATTATCACACACCATTTTTATTTTTATCATTTTTTAAAATTTTTTTTTGGCATTTCTGCTTTATTTAATAGTGACAGTAGAGAGAGAAAGGAAAGGCAGGGCAGAGAGAAGGGATGACTTGCAGCAAATGGCCTGAGGTCGGATTTGATCCCAAGACGCTGCGATCAGGACTCAGCCTTAACAAGTGGTACACGCTCTTACCAGGTGAGTTACGGCGGCACACTTAGTTTTATTATTAAAACAAATTTCTCTTGAACTTTTCTTATCGACATGAAAATGTGGAGATATTCGTAGTAATCATCTCCCACTGATGTAATACTATCACCACCTTAGTCCTCCTCATCACAGGTTCTGCATCCTGGAGGTGAGCACAGACCTGGAAAAAAAATGCCACTATACCACTTTATACACCACCACTATACAAATTTCCTCCATACTGCTACACTGCATGTAGACTATGCAGATGTAGTCACTGATGGCTTAATGCCCACTTAATATAAGCCCATAAAATGCTGTAACAAAGCCACTCTGTCCCCTTAGCACACAAACAACTGTTGCGTGAGTCTCAGCATAATTGTGCACGTCACACAGCATGCCAATGGGCACATTGGAGGCAGATGACACAACCACTCTTCCTTCTCACTAGTATGGAATAACACACATTTGGCTGTACTGTCCTGAACTTAAATGAACTTTTGATGTTCTTAGAAGGCCACTGACCACCTATTGACCTTGTGAGGCAAGCCAGCCCCACTCCTCGAGGGCGTCATTCAAAAGCACCATTCACAGAAGGCCATTCTGCCCTGTGAGTGTGCCTTTCACCAGTGTCTTCACTGTGGCCATTTGTCTCACTTCCCACACATACCTGGAGCATGTGTGGAGCTGCACTCTCACACCACACACCCACAAACCACCCTACTGTATTTTCACGTGCCAAGGTGCAACAGCACAAAGTATGGTTTAACACTTAGTGCACCAGGGACATCACAAACTTTGGGAATTTTTGCGACAAAATGGTGCATTTGGAAACAGTGTGGGACTGAGATTAATATTTTATCAGTAAGTGTGGGAGGGCCTGGGGTTAAATAAACCAATTAGTTATCTACTTATTCTTCCCTTTGAAGAGAGTGCATGTGTTATTTTTGTGATGAGTGAGTGACAGAGAGAGCGACGGAGAGTGACAATGCTGCAAACCACATTAATCAGAGAATTCAGAGAATAAAATGCCATTTTTCTTACTTTCCCTCTGCTTTAAGCAGAATAAAACAACAAATTCCCCAGACCAGACTTTTGTGATTTCAGAAGTGTATTTGGTTGTTCCTCCACCGACTAAAGAGACAAAAATGACACATAACAACGATGCAGTTTGCCATTGACTCAGTCCAAGCGGGAAGGTATTGCCAGACACGAATCGTGGTCATCCATGACACCAAAGTTGCAGGGTGCCACTACACTGATAACAGCTCACACACTACTATGCCTCTCCCTCCCATCTTAGCACACAGCAGGTCACCAAACATACAAAACAGAATCAGGTGCACCAGTCCAGTATCCCATAAAGTCTGTTGGCTAATTTGAAGTGTGCTCTTCCACCAGTTGATTGGTTAGCAATTGGGCTCACCAGGCCCACAACAACTGGACTGAGTGGGGCATGGCTCACTCTCTGGACAGGTAAGGCGCAGGTAGGGCAGTACTTTGCAAGTGGACTGTCAGATGAAGCCATACTAGGTTATGTTTTGAGGTGCTGAAGAACAGATGCAGAGTAGAGGTAAAGATAGAGGTTTTCTCACTTTATATAAGGCCAGGAACCGCAAGGTTATCTTGAGCACATTCATGCATGTTCAACGCACTGATGTAATTAGACCAGAAGCCCTTTAGAGCAAAACAGATCAACCACAAAGGAAATATAATGGCAGCGCATTTCTGTAGAAAATAAAGTGCCTCAATCAAACAATTGCATCGACCAGAGTGCTATGCAATAAAAGGCAGATAATTGAAAGAAAATTGGATGATCCCTCTGGTATGACAGACAATTCCATCTCAGTTACCTCTTTCCTTGGGGAAATAGGTCTGACATTAAGAGCCATTTAAATCTGTTTGTCTGTTCCTTGCGTACTTGTCTACCGGCCTCTTTGTCTCTAATTCTTTTCTCTCTTTTTCTGCCTGTCTCCATCCTTCTGCTCCCAAACCTCCTTTCTCTATCCCTCCCTGCTTCACTTATTCATATAGCAATGAAGTCACCAGAACCAGCAGTATACTGAGCAATGGCCTGCTTTCAACCATTATCCATGTACCAGGGTGTTAAGTCTGACAGCTGCGAGCAGGGGGTCAGATCCCTCCGCACCAAATTCATTCATCAAACATTTGGTAGAACCAAGCACGTTTTTGGACCACAGTGGATATTGTTTTATTTCTTCAGGTTCTACCAACCACAGAGAAACCGTTTTTAGCATTCTTGTGGTTATGCTGCTAGTCTCCCCTGGCCATGTTGGACAGAAACCCAGGAACAATGTTATGCAGAATGGGCTATACACAAAGGATAGCATTCTTCCCCCACTGGCAGAGACACACAGCCACATGCTCCCGAACCCCTGCACAGCACAACACAAGGAGCCATTGAGTAAGACAGGGTGGGGTGGAGAGAGAGAGAGAGAGACAGAGAGAGACAGAGAGAGAGAATTTGATTTTGACAGTCATGAGACACTGATGATAGTACCTGATTTACCTTAAAGCAGCATTTTGCTTTTGCACAAAATCTTCACTTTTTGTCTGTACTGCATGCCGTAAAACGTCAAATCAGGTCCCAGTGTGTTTAAAGTGATCGATACACTTTACAAAAAGAAAAAAAGTAGCAACTGTGATTTAAAAAAAAATAAATAAATAAAAATAAGAGTAATAACAATGACAAGAGGAAAACAAATAAAATGGCACAATGATTAGTAACAGCCAAAAGTCAAACAAGGTAAACAATTGAGTATAGACAATTAATAAGGCATACAATTGTCATAATACTGGGAGTGTGGGAATGAGTCTACTGTCCTAATGAAGAAAGGAAGAGCATTCCAAAGATAAGGGACTCGGTAACTAAATGCTCTCCACCCGATCGTTTCCTTATTGATCTTTGGGATGGTAAGATAGCCCGCATCCAGTGAGCGGAGAGGCCATACAAGGGGGTATATTGAGCTCTTCCAAATAAGATGGTGCCAGACCGTTGAGTGCTTTGTAAATTAGTTACAGCGATGTCAGCATCAGTTACACTTTAACATTGTCAAATTCTGTGAGTGTGGGCTTCATTCCTCTGTGCGAGTGGTCAAATCTGTTATTGAATAGGTGGGTATGATTAGTGGTTTTTGCAATTCTGACAGGTTTTAATGATGCTGCACGGGGTAATTAAGCTCAAGACATTCATCATTTTGGCATACATAGGCTGCCTGACACACATTTGTTATCTGGCCGAGCTTATATCATCATAATTTCACAGTCTCAATCATGAAAGCATGGAGAGAGAAAGGCGGAGACAGAGGTAGATTATATATATACAAAAGTGGAAAGGTAGAGCAGAACGACAGGAGGAAACAAGAGCAGAGACAGGAGGACAGTGAAGGGCAGTTCTCTTCTCTTCTCGACCAGTCCTCCCTGACTCTCCAGCCTGAGTCACACTGACACACTGTTTGTGAGGACTGCTGCCAAACATCGCAACAAACAATCAGCCAGGCTTATTGGTAGGGGTTCACCAATACTGATACTGGTGCCAAGCAGTGCTAATCCAGACATAAATCATGGATCAGATATGTATATACTAATGTTACTGATCCATGTACTGATTTTCAATAGCTGTACTAATTTTGTAATATTTCTGTAGTTAATCTACTGCTTCTGCCTACACAACTGTCTGTTAACCTGGCTGTAGATAGTGAACACAGTGGTTTTCTTCTTCATCAGTTCCTTTCCAGATACATTGTGCTGATTACAGTATAGCAACACAGTGGCATATGGCCCTATAGCAACATAATGGCGTGTGCCCCTATTGCAGAAAGATGAGGAAATTCTACTGTAGTGGTCATTACTATAGGTGAAATGTACTTAACAGCAGTTGATTGGCCATAGTAATCAAGTTGCCATAGCAGCCCATTGCACCCCTACATTTCTTTGTATGTGAAGCCGACATAACCAACATTTCAAATAAATTGCTTTCAAATTCATATAACATAATACATTTACAAAAATGTATTATAAAAATATTTTTTGCATCATTTAACATTCTGACCAAGAATTTTTTTTTTTTTACATTATTTGTAGCCAAAGATAGACAATCTTTATCATGAGCATATAATATAGAGGTAAAAATGGGTGGAAGATTTTAAGGGTTTTCAAGGCTTTGTAAAGGAGTAAAATATATGGAGGGGGGGCAGCAAACTAGAGTGTAAGATGAGGCCTCTGTCTCCTTCCTCCCTCCATATTTATCTTTATCTGATCATCTATTCAACCCAAGAATGTTGATAATGCTAAATGAATGATGCTGTTTCCCTGCTGAGTGTTCAATCAGCTCTGAATGGGTGATACTGTGGCTGCGAGACAGAGGAGATGCATTGTGGTGCCTGAGTAAGCAAGAAGTAGTGTGTGGGGGGTGTGCTCATGTGTGTAAGTATGAGTGCATGTGTGTACCTGCACATAAACATGTTAAATTCTTACCTGCCGAGTAGGGCTCCTGTCTCTCCACACACACAAATTCACTCCTCTCGTACCTGGCTCGGATCCATTGTTCCCGGAGGAGCCTGCAGAGCAGTTGGTGTTGAGATAATCAGCTTTGTCTGGGTTTGATGTTTACTTCATGCTTGAGCTGAACTGCTGGGAGTGTCTCATTGGCTCACATTTATTTCAAGCATCCTGGCTACATTATTTCATAACACGGGCAATCAAACATTACAGTAGTTGGCTCATCTTCTTGCAATTATCATTTCAGGATTGTAGTTCATTGAACACAGAGTGATCAAATGGATGAAACTCATGTTTAATTTTGTGAATCATTTAAAGTCTGTCTCTGCTCTTTTAATTATTATGATGCTACTAGTCTTCCTCACATTGGCAGACATTCCTCTGTCTACCAATTTTGTCTCTACTTTCTGAGGAAGCAGAGGTCCCTCAACATCTGCCAGACGACGCTGAGTTTTATGTGTCTGTGGTGGCCAGCGCTCTCCTGTTTGCAGGTTGAGGGGCAGCAGACGCCAACAGACTCAACAAAATAAGAAAGCTTTGTAGCTGCTGTAAGGTTTATTTTTTCACTTTAATGGAGCTGGGCTAATGACCCCCATAGACTTCATGTCTTTATGTTCAGCCAACACAAATTGCTACCCGTAGGAATTGAACCAATGGATGTCCAGAGGTGAAAATGGTCTATCTTGTCTCAGTTCGGGTAAGTCATAAAAAGAGAACTTCACCCAAAATGTAGGAGCATAGCTTTAATAGATATCCTTCTTACTTTCTTCATCACTCGTTTCACCATGCCTTTGCACTTAAAAGCACATTGTCTGATACTGCAGGTTCCCTCCGGAAACAGCTAAAACTGCCCAGTGGTTTGTGGTTATATATTTTTATTTGTATTTCAGAAACAGTTGAGGAGAAACCCTCATGCTGCACTGGTGCTTCCTGTTCACATTACAGGAACTCAGCACTCTTATCACGGAGGAAAGCTGCTTGCTGTCGCTTGATGGCCCTCTGTTGCTGAATTCACCCCTATGTGGAGCAATAAATGAAGTCTTAACATTTGCTTTTCACCATGTCATTTCATTCTCAACTCCTTCTTACACAGCTTGATTTGCCACTGGATGTGAGGGACAACACTGACCTCCATGATTTGATGAAACCAGGAAAGCAGAACTCAAAAGCAGCATGAAAGAAAAGTTGTGCCATAGTTTCCACAATATCCACCTACACTGTAGGCGTGTTATCAATCTATCTTACATTAGAGGTCACCATCAGTACAGGAATGACAGAGAGCGATGGCAAGTGTGCTGAGAGACGCCCAGAGGAGGCACTGCGGGTGGCAGAGGTGGCCACATCACTTACGTGCAGTCTGTGTGTGTGGGCTGGTAGTAGAACGCAGGCACCTTTTGTTCGAACTTGACCTTGGCAGCATTGTTACCAGTGGACTCCATGAACTGCAGAGAGGGAGAAGAGAAAGTTTGGATATTTCTAAAATGACTGTGTGTGCTTGTAAGAGAGAGAGACGGGGCAGGTGTGTGTTTTTATCTGATAAGGGCCAATTGTTCATGCTCACACCCACACAGATTCAAATGTAATGAGGTGCTTGCAGCTCAGTGCTTGTGTGTCTATGGGATTCCTGGCCCACAGGGAGACAGTCCTGCTGCTTCTTCCTCTGTCTTCCTCATTATCAGAGTTTCACCGCTCAACACTTACAGAGGGTAAACTCTACATCCCACACAAACGCATGGATGCAAACACAAAGCAAGCAAAAGACAGAGAGAGAGACAAGGAGAGAGTGCTGATGAAAAACTGACAAAAAAAAAACCACCAGCATAAACCTGTTTTTTTTACACACATACACTAGGGGTGCGGTAGTTCAATTAACCCACGGCTTGGTTTGTCATGCGGTCTCTCAGCCACGATTTCAGTTTCTTTGGTTTGTTTGGTACATTAGAGACAGAAGAGAAACACTACCATTTCTAATGTTTTCTGTATTTTGTCTTATTTGCAAAAATAACATTAGTCTATACTTTACTTGAAACAAACATAAAAATACTTTCAGTATATTCATTAATTCATCAGCTAGGTGCATGGCTTTCATATAGTGGATGTGTTTGTTACACTGCGTTTTTCATTTCCCGGTTCAAAATACAATCAACACTCACAGTCACGTAACTCTCAGCTGCCCTGGAGGTCCAACCATCACTGGTGAGAACTTTGTAGAGTGTATTGTGTGTTGAACAGTTTATTTATTTATTTATTTATTTTTTGGTTTGGTTTTGCATCCCTAACATACACGTTACCACATATATAGCAGCATACTTCTCCTTTGACTAGATGTGTGAATTTTTTTGTGTATTCTTACTATGTATTATTTTCATCTCAATGTCACTGACATTGTCTTGCCATCAATCTCTTTACAAAGTGACAACTGTGTGTCCCACTATTCAGTGTACCTCTAACCCATATATGTGGAGACACACACACACACACACACACAAACACATATAGTGTGTGCCAGCTGCTAGCTCATGCCTTTTGCCCCAGACTGAATTGAGACTGATGACTTGTTTTATTCTTCCAAGCAGGGAGGCAGGGGCAGAGCGGTGGGCACAGCAGCAGAGCGGGCTGGGTCGTCAGGCCAGAGGCTGCAGTCATCAGTTCAGGCCAAGTTTTAGACAGTAATCGATGGCTGATCCTCTCTTACAAAGCACTGGCGTCTCTTACTTTTCTTTGTATTAGGATTTGTATGAACCAACAGGACTCCCATGACAGCCTACATGATTTAACAAGACATCCATATTTACAAAAACGGGCCCACACTCAAAAGGCGGCAGTATGCTTGGAAAGACGTAAGATTCACTGGAAAAAATGTCAGAAAACACCGCTGCTGGGATAGTCAGTAAGAAATGTGTCTTGTGGGGTGGAGAGACAGAAGTACACACACACATTCATCCACATGTCATACACATTCACTGAATTGATTCTCAAAGACACAGAAAAAAATGTGTCCTACATGAGTATTGAATGCAGTTTTGGTCTACTTTACAATTCCACTAAATGCATCTGTTACAATACATAAAACTGGTATTATTAAAATATGGCAAAATATTTAAAAATACAATTCTAGACAAGTTAATTCAACAGAATTTGGACCAACTAGAGACAAATGGAGATCAAAGAACAATGAAAGACATAAGTCAAGTTTAGGCAAGAGGCTCACACATAAAACAACAAAACATTTTTCCTCACATCACTGTGCAAGACATCTTTTCACCCCATAAGTTCCATTTCTCATAAAGTATACTGCGGCCTTAGAATATATGGAGGACTAAAAGGGACAGAATGAAATAAATAAATACATCTTTAAATAAATACTTAAAAGTGTCATTAATTAATTAAAATGGGAATTAAATAAATAAATGTGTCATTAAATAAATAAATATGTCATTAAATAAATAAATGTGTCATTAAATAAATAAATGTGTCATTAAATGTGTCATTAATTCATTAAAATACCAGTTCATTTAATGTAAAAACATATATATAATTATTTCATTATTTATTTAATTATTTCATGGACCGGTGTTGCAGTACTTCATGAATTAATTTTATCTGTCAAACTCACCCATCAAAGTTAGTGGGCGGGACTAACGTGAATCTAGCCCAATCGATTGCTTAGGTCTGAAGCCTGGAAGTCTGCCGGAGCCGGAGGAGTTTTGCTGAGAGCCTCTCCAGTTAAAGTTACTGCTTCTCTGAGTAGTTCTGGGCAACTTCTCGACATTTTGTGGCTGCACCTATCTAGCACGCATCGCGCACCGCAGTAACATTTGCTCCTGCAAATCCCCCATTTGCTTGAACCGAGTAAAGGTTGCGCCACCAAGTGTGTCAGAATATCAAATCAAATCAAATCAAATCAAATCAAGCTTTATTGTCATTAAGCTACACATACAGCAGTAGTGCACACAAAATGAGATAGAGTTTTTCACTTAGGATCCCCGACTGATGGTAAAGTCAGCAGTTTAAAAGTCTAACAGCTTTCTGGAGGAAGCTGTTGCTCATTCTAGTGGTTTTGCTTTTCACCGTTTGCCTGATGGAAGCAGTTCAAAGTATTTGTGGAGCGGGTGAGAAGGGTCTCTGACAGTGTTCAGTGCTCTACTCCTGCAGGGATGGGATGTTTCCATGGAGCCATGTCTCCGCAAAAGCAAGCACACAGCAGTCTCTCTCCTGCGGGTGTCTTAGCAAGCGTAGCTCGTCCAGCTTGTTGTCGAGGGAGCGAACATTAGAGAGCAAGAGCCACGGTCCTGCTGGTCTGGAGGGGTTAGCCTATAGCCTTTAGCCTGTAGCCTATAGCCTTTAGCCTGTAGCCTGTAGCCTTTAGCCTGTAGCCTGTAGCCTTTAGCCGTTAGCCTGTAGCCTAGCGTGGATCCCGGCTCTCTTCCCCCTCATTTGTTTACGTTTGCACCGCTTGCGCTCCCTCCTCTCCCTGGTGACGGCCGGTGTAGACGCAGGTAAAATCCCGTGCTGGCGTAGTGTGTCCACATCAAAGCAGAGTGCCTCAGTTCTTGCAGCATGCTTTACCTGATGTTTAGTAAAGTCTCTCGGCTGTAGGTTATGCAACCTGAGCGTCTGGGTTAAGCAAAACAGTTAAAAACTTTCACTCTAGAATATGTTTACTTGCTCTGCATCAATCGATTATCTGAAGTCGATCTGTCTTGGCTTGCTGTGCCGGGTAACCAATCAGGTGTTAGGATCCGCCCACTGACTTTGATGGGTGAGTTTGACAGATAAAATTAATTCATGAAGCACTGCAACACCGGTCCATGAAATAATTAAATAAATAATGAAATAATTATATATATGTTTTTACATTAAATGAACTGGTATTTTAATGAATTAATGACACATTTAATGACACATTTATTTATTTAATGACACATTTATTTATTTAATGACATATTTATTTATTTAATGACACATTTATTTATTTAATTCCCATTTTAATTAATTAATGACACTTTTAAGTATTTATTTAAAGATGTATTTATTTATTTCATTCTGTCCCTTTTAGTCCTCCATAAGAATAAAGTCAGACACACACACATTCAAACACACACAGACTGAAGTCCTCACCTCCACCTCAGAGCTGCTCCAGGGATCCAGCAGGACAGACTTGACTCTGCTGATCTGAGGGATGTTTCTGTGGAGGCCCGAGCAGCTCTGGCAAACAAACACACCCAGGGTGTAGGATGCCCACTCCGGGTCTGCAATACAATACGATGCATGCGCACACACACACACACACACACACACACACACACACACACACACACACACACACACAGAGAGAGAGAGAAAAAACTGTAATCTCAAAATAACTGTGAAACGTTTTAGAACTTCCTTCAGTCAAGCGCACCGCTATATCTGGAGCAAGCTGACCATAGTCAGCACTGGGCAACTCAAACTCTGCTTAATACATCACATGCAGAGCCATCTCACTGGGGAGTCAAATTTTGCATATTGTTATAGAAGAAGGTATAGGAAGACACAACACAATGTAACTTCTCGTAAAACACATACTTTTGTGTTTGTTTGTTTTAATTCCAAGACGCGTATTTCAAATACACGTGATACATTGTGTAACTATGATAGCTTCAAGGTTGCTGTAATTTTTATTTTTTCACTTTGATGGAGCTAGGCTACTGACTCCCGCAGACTTCAAGCGTTTATACAGAGCTAACATGAAACACTGGAACCAAACCACTGGACGTACAGAGGTGAAAATGGTATCTAAAATCTTTCCTCAGTCTGGGTCGGTCGGAAAAAAAAAAGGTATTTTGTGCAAAAAGTCGGAGTATTCCTGTAAGTCCATCAGAGCTCAAAGGGAAACGAGACAAAAACCAGTGTCAGACCTCCAGCTCCTATAGACTGAAACAGGCGAAGACAGAAAAAGAGATAGAGAGGAACCGTACAGTTGTGACGAATGTGTGTGTGTTTGTGTGAAAGCTATGATGGACAAAAAAGAAGAACAACACCCCTCCCCACCCCCACATTCACCTGACACGCTGACAAAAAAAGGCATCCATCTCCCCATTTTAAGAAATACTCCCTTCAGTGCAGACAGGAAACAGGTGCACCAAGTGTCCTCACACACAGCTAGTACCTCCGTGACCTGGATTTAGACCATATCCTGGGAGCGAGTGTGTGCAGTTGTTAACAGGCTCACTCTCTATCACAGATAATCAGTGTAACATCTGTCTAGGCTGCAAACTTTACTCCATACGTAAGTTTGTATGTGGGGAGGCTGGGTGTCTCCTCTCTATTTACCAGTAAGGTTAGAGCAGAGCCAGCTGGGCACCAATGATGGCTCACCTTGATTCACCTTGGCAGGATAGTGCTTCATATCCACCACGTCTACACACATACACACAAACACCAGGGGGAAAAGGTTGGATGAAAAGTTCACCCTGACTATTTACACAATATCAGCCCCCATGTTTTACTTTGTTGTTGCAACTGGCACAGCAACACCTTAGAGGGAAAAATGGATATATCACAGACAAGCATCTTACCACACTATATATAATATGAATGAATGCTTTTTTTTATTACTGTGTCGTGCCACATATTGGTCCATCCCACATGGGACCATAAGACACCATTTCAACAAGAAAACAAAATACAGATCGAGGGACCGCGTTCCCAGCAGAGCCTCAGACAGCGTTGTTATGGAGCTAAGGCAGCAAAACATCAACACAAACAAACCTATTTCACACAATATCAGAAACAATTTCCTCAAATTCCATGCTTTCCCCAGATAACCTGCTGAGTAATAAAAGTCATTCTCACAGAGCCATTTGAGGATTTCACAGTCAGTCACTGCAATCAAGTCCACTGTATGTCCACATATGTGTGCACGTGTCTCTATAAAAACTGCAGTTAAAACATGAAATGCACCAAAATTGAATTTACGAGGTTTTTACACAACAATAATGTGTCTTTTATTGCTTCTCGAAAAGCAGTCAAAAGGCACGGATGGAAATTCACAATTCCTTTGAGGCCTGAGAAAACACAGAGAACAGGTAAAAACCAAAAACGTCATTGTGTTTTAGTCATGTGTCACCTAGCCAGTGATTTTTCAGTATTCATGCCTGGAAATTCTCAGTGCTCCTATGAGGTTCAACAAAAGGTCAGATCATTAAAAATGACTTTGAATGGGGGGTTATGAGTGTGGAGGGACAGGGAGTGAAGCAAAAGCATCTGTTTTACATGGTTTCAAAATGAGTATTTGGTATTCTTGTTTGCACCAAAAGGAGCATAAAGCCAGGGAGTAAATGACAGAATAGAGCTGCATATGCACAGACAGCGGAATTGTATATATATACAAGCACTGGGCCCTGAAAAAGGGATATACAGATGAAGCTACAACAACACATGGCAAATTACACCAGTGAAAAGAAAAGCTCTGCTACAAGCATGTGTGAATGCTTGCGGCATCTCACTGTACCTAAGAATCTCATCTTTATTAATCTGATCTATGCAAGGTGAGATTATGGCTCCTGCAGTGGCCACTTTGTAACTGGGCCAGGGAACTAGGGCAATCTCAAGTAGTTTGTGTATCTGAGAGCTGCAGGTCTTCCATCACTGCAAATGAAGACAAAGTGAAAGATGACACACACGTGCAATCTCACACATATTGTATGCAGTATGTGTGAGACTCTCTCTCTCTCTCTCTCTCTCTCTCTCTCTCTCTCTCTCTCTCACACACACACACACACACACACACACACACACACACACTCTGATAGTAGCACAAGATAGCAATGCCATAATCGGAAATATAGCATGAGAAGACTACTACATTACTTCCTTCTGTACAATCTCGATGCCACACGCTTGCCATAAAAGTACATGTGTACAGAAGTGACAAGAGGCTGATGTGTGCAGCTGCAGTTCTTACTGTACTCCAGTTCTTACTGTAACATGTATTGCAGTTAAGGCAGTCAACCACGGTGTGTAACATGTGGGTCTGTGTACTGGGTGTGAGGTCAGAGAAACAGGGGAGTGAAAGACTGCTGTTGCAATGAAAAAATAGACCAGAGAAACATAACATAGCTGGAAAAGTCTCAAAATCTGTAGTGAATATTATAAAATATATAAAATGAAGAGAATTAAAATGAACAGTGTTGAGGCTTGATAGGAATAGGTATTCATACATACAAGTGTGAGCTCATCTACTACACATTTCACACTGGAGCTCTGATCTATTCAATATGTTCAATATATTGTCATCTATAAAGAAAAGATAAACAGATGGGGAACAAGGGAACATGTTAAGACGTTTGACAAATTATTCCTACAAATGCTGCACGTATAGTTTTTAAATGCTCGAGCCGTCAGTGGTTTTCCCTCAGATGGATTTTCCCTCAGAAAGCACACCACCCTGTTTGCTTGTCCTCTGCTTGAGTGTGCCAGCGCTTAACTGCAGATCTGATAAGTGAGAACAAGGGAGGTCAACCCTGGGGTGTGAAGAGGCAGCTTGTGTGGCCACATGCCTGCACACAGGAGGAAATAAAGCAGCAACTGGACATAGATCTGGCCCACCTGATGAATTCCCATTCTACACCTACTGTTTACACACTGGACAAACACAACGACAACAACACACACCAACACTCCCATATTAACAATAAGTGTAGCCTTATCAGATTGCTTTTTCAGGGCAAAGATACCGCTATAAGCAAGAAATACACTTTTCAAACAGCACTTGTGTAACCAACTGCATTTTTTCTACTACATTAAATGAACATGGCTTGCTTTAAAAGACTTGCATACATTATTCAGTCAACCTATTATTCTAATCCTTGCCCAAGTGTGTACTGAGTGATAAACTTCAATTTATCAAGTGATGAATATTTCATAAGCATGCCCAGACAACATAGTGACTGTCTGCCTCTGAAAAGAGAAACTCCACGACCTTGTGAGATAATCTCTCAAGAAAAGGAATCATAAAGATAACACACAAAATACGACTATAACTATAAATCATGAGCAAAATGAAGTATAGCAAGGTCACTTTAAAGTCACAACTTTGTACCTCAGACACACATCCATTCCTACACGAATAGCAGCTTCATGTCTGGTTTGGGCTGTCGGTGTGACAACGACCCGCTCACCGCCCGAGACATTTCATGTTTCTTCTTGCTTTATCATACTGTACCTGCAGCTCCGCAATCTGCACAGTGTCCATTGCCAGGCTTCCCCAAAACCTGTTTTAAACGATGTTTGTTCTTTTCTTGATCCGTAGCCATGACGCGCACTTATTATCTGTCAGACGTCTGCTCGGCGGCGCAGAGCCTCCAACTCCCATGCACCGAAAGTAAAATTGCGCTGAACAGCCTATATCGCCTATAGGCCAACGCTATATTGTAATTTCGCGGCGGAGTATAGAACCGTGGCAGTCACTGATCGGCATTGTTTTAGATGGAATAAAGGGCTCGTTATGGAAGCATGGTCTGTTCAATGTGGGTGCTGTAAAGCCATAAAAATAAAAATAGGGAGTTCGTGTAATACTTCTATACTCTCTCTCTCTCTCTCTCTCTCTCTCTCTCTCTCTCTCTCTCTCTCTCTCTCTATCGTGAGACCTCCTGCGGTCAATTTGTGTTTCTCAAGAGCAGAGAGTCACGACGCTGCCTGGTGCAAGTTCCTCAGTCATGTGTGCGCTCACTTTTTGCCTGTTCTGAGCCAGGTTAGATTAGAGAATCAAAATGATCAGGGCTATTGGGCAGTCATATCATAGTCTGGCGGAGCACAAACATTTTTAATGACTTGTCGTCCTGCACAGGCCGTTGTGATCAAGGCTTTTCTTCCGCTGCTTTTCTGCGTCTCTCCCTGGAAAGCTATGCGGCCCGGCAGGCAAGCTCCGCGGCCCCACCCCTCCTCTCGGACGCAGTTGGCGGAGAGGCGAAACTTCTCTTTAAAGGCAAAGATGGGAGCAAGCGGAGCAGGGAGAGCCGGTGCCCAGTTGTGCCAGCAACTAAACTGCAACATAGATCCAACAATTTGTCGTCTAGTGCAGTATCCGTGTACGATGAGAACATTTGGCAAGCTGAAAAGCGTGTTAGGTATTTGGAGAAGTCAGGTGGCACATTGCAGAGTTCAGACAGTGCTTTCTCTGTGGCATGTTGAATTTTGCACAGCACATTTACACTAAGTGGCCACTTTATCAGGTCCACCTGTACAGTAATGCAGTGCAACAGCTCTGCCGTAAATTCTACCTTTTAACAAAGTTTATAATGTTCAGTTTTTGTTGACATTGTGGAGAATGTGCAAAATTGATTATATGTTCATTACTGAGGATGTAGTTTGCAGGGGTCTTGTACTGGCATACATTATACTGAGAGGAGTTCCTGTTTTTTTGTTTGTTGTTTTTTTTGTCCTCCCTATTTATATACAATGAGGGGGACAGGATATTAGAAATAGCTCTCAATAAAATGCAGTCCAGTACAACAGCAGCACTAACTATGAGCTCAATGCCAAACATAGAACTGAATTAACACCACTATTACTGTAAGAGAGAAGAGAGAAGCTGAGCTGAATGTGGTGCAGGTAGATCAGGCCAACTTGATGCGCAACGCACAGCAAAGGAGGGACCAGCTGGCAGAGGAGTTGTAGCCGTGGATTGCATTCTCTGTCAGGCATTACTTACATTTGTTACTTTAAAGGGGCAAAAAAACAAAGGAATGCATATTTATTCATCTGATAATAATGAATTCCGCGTGTAGTTCATCTCCCTACCCCTCTAATGTATTCCTCTACACCCAGCCCTTAGCGCACTTGGGCAAGGCTGCGCCCGGATGAGTAAATATAGCGACCGAGACTGCATCCGCCCTCACTGACCATGAGTGCTCAGCGCTGGTTATAGTGACTGCGAAGTTAAAATAGGACATCATGTCTCCTTGGTTAGATAGATGGAACATTTTGCACTTGTGCATGAAGATTTGTAGCCCTACTTTCTCTGCGTGTCATTTATACGGACTGGCTGCTGTCTGGAATTTATTAGTATGATACCATTAAAGCAGAAGAAAAGAAATGCAGTTATTTTTTTTCATGTAATAATAGATCTAACATTGTACTGAGAGTAGCTACCTGTTGCCATTCATGGACACATTATTCCGTGTGGCCCATGAACCCCAAGTGAATTTGAACCCTGCTTTAGTTGAATAGCCGTGTTCACACTTTGCATTTAGGTGATTCAAACTTACAAATCTTCAGAAACAGAAAAAAAAAAATAGTAACACAAACCAGAAGAATTTTTTTCATGTAAAATCAATAATCATTCCTGACACAAACTGCAATTTTGACTAAATTATGAACAGAAGATTTATTTTACAAATGAACAGCAGCCCCAAAATACAACAAATGCTATTTTAAAGCGCAAAGTATTGTGTTGTTTGATGTTATTCCTTGCAGGAAAAGTTCAGACGATCAGAAAATGAAAATATGATAGTTGCTGGTGGGCTTTCACTTTTATAAATCACAAGCTTTCCTAATCATATGAAGACATATGATGATGCTGTATGGGTCCTGAAATTTTGGGCCTTCTGTACTTCCAGACTCTTGAGCTTTTTACTGCAGATGAAGAAAAGGCCTTTTTCATCAGATTCATTTATTCACTTAAACCTATAGCACAGACGCTCCACTCACACATTGGCCAAAGATTACCTGAGGATGTGCTAAACAGAAAAGATTTGTGTAGTACTGAATCAAAAAACTGAAACATAACCAGTGGCCTTTCAGAATCATCCCATTAGTTAACTAAAAGTCAAGCCCACACATATTTAAGCATTTTTATTTTCAAAATGTCTAAAAGTTCAGTACATGGTAAAAAGGTCTCACAGTTTTGAGTAAAACACGAATATATCTCAAAAAGGAATACCAACTCAGACTATAACCCTCAACATAAATATTGAGCCACTAGCTTTGAGAGACAATTTAGCTAAACAAATTGGAAAAAAAAAAAAAAAAAAAAAAAAAAAAAAAACAAAGACAAAGAAAAAAAATCTCAATACACATACATGTCCATTTCCTACATGCAGGCAGAGTTTTATGTTTGGCTACAAAGCAGATCGTTGTATTGGTGTTGAGTCCATAATACACGTATGAGTCTGAGAGCAGACTGTCCAGATGATCTGGTAGCAGAGCCGCCAGGTGATTGAGTGGCACTGGGAACCAGGGAGCCTCCTTTTATCGAGAGGAGTTGGAGCTGGAACGGGAGCGGTGACGCCTGCGACCGGGAGACCTAGAACGAGAGCGGCGGCGTGCAGGGGACCGTCTCCTTGGTGACCGAGACCTTCAAGGACAAAAAGAAACAACATTATCAGGGAGGATGTGCACAGATTTAATGGTATTAACAACAAAAAAGCACAGACAATATCTTTTTTTCTACAATTCATATTTGGCAGATGCTTTTATCCAAAGTGATGTAAATATGAGATTTTTATATACCAACAAACAAAGATCAATTCAGGAGAGAACAACAAAATCGAATGCTAGAAAGCTCCAGTTCTGGTCCAATGGACATAGGTGCTAGAAGGCAGAGCAAAGAGGGAATATACAGAGTGCATAAAGTCCTATATATGTCCTGTATATACACATTATACAGCACTCGAGTGAAATTCAAAAACAGGAATACAGAATGACTAATCACTAATGAGAGGTAAAAACAGAGGATATCTGTCCAAGTGAGACATTTTGTGGATTGTTGTTTGTACTATAATCCTGAAATCTGTCCCCGAAGCAGTGATGCTCTGAGACTGACCTTCTCCTCATGCGGGGCGGGCTGCGACGCCACATAGGCGGAGGTGGGGGCATTCTGCGAGGAGGAGAGGGTCTGCGAGGTGGGGGTCGGATTCTCTGAGGCAATACAGCCGAGGCAGTGATTTCCTGCCCATCAATCTGACCTGTCAACAGCATAAGGGACGGAAAGAATTCATGATCAACACTCACGCCCGGTGTAATCCTGCGAGACAGAGGGATTAATGTGAACATGTTCCCCTACCGCCATCCATGTGTTTGAGGGCCTTCTGGGCCTCTTCAGGAGTCTCAAACTCCACATAGGCGTAGCCCCTGGACAGGTGTGGGTGGAGCCTGTCCATTGGCATGTCGATCATTTTGATTTTCCCGTAGGTGGCAAAGATCTCCTGGATATGGTCCTGTGCATCAAAGACAAGTGCTCAGTGCAACTATGTTGAGGCGTCAAAGAGTTCCCTTTCAACGAGACTTAAAAATCTGAAATGCTGCTCTGCTCTCACTGCAATTATATGATGTGAACTTTAAAGAATGGACATTTTTCAAAATATTCATTTTGACACAAAATAACAGGGTAAACACTGGTGTTACTAATGACTTTAACTCAGGTTCCAGTGTGCCAGAGCCAGAGCCGTTCCAGTGAGCCACCTCTGTTAGACCTAAATGGTATACAACTTGTATTACCTGCTATTTCATGTCAAAATGGCTGCTGCGGAAAAGGTCTAGTTCCTTTTATCAAGACACTGAAATATTAGACAGACATTGCCATTGACCAGCAGAATGAATGAATAAATGTGATGTGGTTATGGACCATCTCTTAATTCACATGTCACATTTATGGTGCAGCACGGAGTGAAGAGGATGCTAGTTGTGAACGGTGCGGTTAACACTATAGTGAGGCGCCTCACCACCTTTATCTAACAGGCGTGACTGAAGCAAAGCAAATTCACGTGATATCAAAACATCTTCACCCATATTTATCAGATCACGCTTTCCCTTACAAAACAGATTCTAAAATGAAACTTAGATTATCCCAAGAGGGACTTACATCACTGCAGAAGAAAATAATGTGAAAGTTAATAATAGAGGTAGAATAAATTAACTTACTTAAGGTGAAACAAATAAACATACTTCCGATACAAATACTGCATCTGTGTCATGCTAATCCAGAACTCACTGGTATTAAAAAAGTTTTGTGACACTAACTAGTGACAGATTTACAGGTTACCAGAGCTTTTCAGCATACAGATCTACATTAGTAAAACATACAAAGTTGTAGCTTGCATAGCAGGATGTAGGATGTGTTACAAAACTGACACAACACACTGGATAAGCCTACCAAATGTTTAATACCCCCTTGGTGAGGAGGAGGTTTGAGATGATCTTTTGTTTTATGATGGTTTTTTTAGGCCTATGGAAAGTAGTATTCAAGAACTTAAAAGAATCTATATATAACAGCACATCTGAGTTATATCAAGCATTCAAGAAAACTGGAACGCAGAGCTGAACAACACCCTGGCAGGATTTGAAACCACTGAATCGCAGTTATATGGTATATGCCACAGCCTTAACCTTGAGGCATCAGGAAGCCTCCCAGTATGTGATCTGCTGTGAGCAGTGCTGTAAACTAGCAGTCGCCACTCGCCAAATGCACCTAAAATATTCCCTTGGTGAGTTAATTTTGGAGGTCTACCTGCCACGGGGCGGATAAATATTTGCACCAAGTCATGCAAAAAATTATGCAAGAGGTGGCTTTAAATTTTCCGACGTCGGGGGAGCTATTTAAGTGTGACACACACCAAACAGATCACTTACCCTGCGTTCCAAATCGCATACTTATACTTTTTACTTTTAGTATGTACTGCAGCTGCCCTTACAAAGTATGTAGTTTAGTATGTATTGGGACATACTAATTCTTTTTTTCCCTACTAAATAGTATGGTAGTATGAGTATTGGAACGCAGGGTAGCGCTAGCCGACGGGCTAGGGGGAGCTACTGAAGTGCGACACACAAACATCACCGGTCAAACGCTAACGTTAGCTACCGACAGGACTCTGTCAGAGGCAGGCGGCCTAATTTCATGGATGGACCTGACGACTAGAGATGCCATGTTTTAGGTTACCTCGGCATATTAAGGGATGTCTGAGAGGAGATATGACTGCCTTTTTGGTTGCAAATGCCATTTTGTTTACAAAAAAGTTTTATTTTATTTATAGAAGTTATTTTGTTGTATTAATATTTACAGTTACAGTTAGTAATATTTACAGAGTTAATGTAAATAAAAATAATTGTTCACAACAACAAAATATTAAAATGTATTTTAAACCTTACTTTGGCCTCTTCTCTAAACATGTATTTCAATATAATACTGTTATCTCAATTAAAAGTACTAAAACATATGCATAGCCTATGGGACAACAAAAGGCAATTTGTTATTTTGGCCGGTAAAAAAAATTGCTTGGCTGCTAGATTTTTAAATCTACCGGTCCCCTTGGCCAGTGAGCCAAAAAGTTAGTTTTCACCCCTGGCTGTGAGTGTTTCACCATTTTTCTGCTCACCTTGGTGACATTCCTGGTCAGTCGTCCCAAGTGAACTTTGGTTGGTTTGGGGCTTGGGCTTCTTTTCCTCCGCTCCTTATCATCTCCCCTTTTCTGTGTTTTGGATCTGCAGAAAAACAAACAAAACAATTTCCCACTGCATCACTATTTAAACCAGAGGAAATGTAAATACAATGGCAGCTCGTATGCAAATATTATGCTGTTGGATCAGCTGCAGTGACTGACGCTGAGCGGGAGCGCCGGCGGTTGTCATGGCGTCGACGGCTTGGGCTGGGGGAGCCAGAGGAACTGGAGGAGGATGAGGAGCGAGAGCTGGAGGAGCCGGAGCGACTGGACCCAGATGAACTGGATCCGCTTGAGGAACCCGAGCTGGAACCAGAGCTGCTGCTCGAGGTAGAGCTAGATCTGGACCTGGTCATCATCACAAACAATGCAAAAAACAAAAAACAAAAAACAGGCTGGATTAGTGATAATAAATAATAAAAGGCATTTCTTACTTCTATCATGAACACAACTGATCTCATAAAAATGTGATCATCGCTCATACCTGCTGCTGCTGCTGCCGGTAGAGGCACTGCGACGCTTTCTTCCTTTGTCCCGTCCTCTCTCCTTGTCTCCACCTTCCTTGGTCCCTGTCTTTTCCTTGCCTCTGTCTTTTGTTTTTTCCTCCTCCTTCCTCTTAGTGGGGGATGGCGCCCTAAAGTGTGACGTAAACTGTTGTTACTATCATTTAAGTTTTGAGGGGGCAGAAAGGTGTGCACTTCCTCCACATATGGTAAGTGGTTGTGGAAAAAAAAAAAAAAGCATGAAGCACTAGAGTGAATAACAATACAACTTACCAGTGTAAGTTATCTAAAATATTAAAAGTTATTAAAAACATCTTTCTGAGATCTCAACACATTAAGTGGATGTTGCCCAAAGCCAATAAAATAATAATAATAATAATAATAAAATCTAGACAAATTCAACAAACTCATTCTCAAATTCTCACTAATGTACAAAACAACCCAAACCAAACCCAAAAACGGTGATCCACAAACCGAACCGTGGCTTTACTGAACCCTTAGACTAGAGCCCGACCGATTTATCGGTAGGCCGATTTAATCGGCCGATTATAGCCATTAGGGAATAATCGGTAATCGGCCAAAAGTTGGCCGATTGACGCCAATGTTAACACTTATTTTTCCACTAGTAAAATGAAGGGAATATGGTGTTTTCTTAGAAGTAATGCCCTTGCGTTACGTATCCAGTAGAGGGCGCTCCGACTCCTTTCACGTCACGCTCAACAGTGAAACAGCAGAGTGAAGTAGTGAGAAGAGGGAAGAGCCGACAGCGCGTTTACTGAGCCGAGCGGTTTGCTTCAATGGTAAGTTTATAACTAGTTTGTGAATTAAACAATAACTCAATAAGTTTCCCATTCCCCATGGCGTGCCTCGCTGTGTTTGTCACACTTGACTGATATGTTAGCAAGCTAAAGTTAGGATGACCTAGCTTAAATATTACCTTGCTAAGTACTTTGCATGCTAGCAGACTAGATAAGACCGGAGCACATTAGGAAAACGCGTCGTCGCCGTGCAAAAACCATTATGGGCTGCATTCATTTACAGCAGCGCACCAACTGTGTTTTTTTAACTTATGGCGTTGAGGAAGAAAAAAGCGTTTCTGGTCCAAGTTATAACTTCATGGAGGAAAGAAAATGTGAACGCACGTTTAGAGGACATCAGAGAGGCGCATTTCAAATCATGTTTTACCAGAGACTTTTATGACGCTGTTTATCCACCTACCTATTACCTACAGATAATAATTTATTAATAATTTGTAATTTATTCCACTCACTGACCACTTCATTAGACACTGTGCAATGTAATGCACACCAATAACAGCCCTACGATGAATTCTACTTTAATAAATGTATTACTTTGTAAATGTTGACACTGTCAGAGAGATTTCTTTATGTTTTCTGAGATGATAGTGGGTGTTGCTGTTGGTGTGCAGAGCAGTATGTTGAAGTGTTCAGAGTATTTTGACCCTCTGGTGCATGTAAGTGGGGTTGACAAAATATCAGACACCTCAATATGATGCTCCTCACACCAACACCGACTGCCACCTCAATAATAACCATAAAGAAGAATTATCAGCTTTCTTACAGTCAACAACATCTTAAAAGTAAGCAGGTTTAGTCTAGTGAAGTGGCCGGGAGTGTACACGCCATATTCATGTGAACACAAGTAAGACAAATGCTTAATGTCTGAGTTTCAAAATGGCTCACATAACTGGACAGATTTGTAACGTTATTTTTTAACTAACGTGTAATATGTCTTACTGTTTTTTTACAGATGACAAAAGAAGGTGGATGCAGTTTGGTGTGGGACTACTTCACCAAGGATGTCACTGGTGAAGCAGTCTGTAATATTTGTGCAGCTTCTGTAAGGCAGGGATCAAGCAAGCAAAAAGCAAAAAACACAACCAACCTATGGCAGCACCTTAAAGCTAAACATGATGACATGATGATACTGCCTTTTTACACATCATATTTTTGATTTGTTTTATGTTCAAATTGTTCATATGCTGCTTGTTCCACACAATTTCTGATAATAAAAGTATTTGAAAATAGTAAAATGTTCTCCCTTCAATTAATATCTTTGTAACAAGTGTTTAGAACTATATTTAAGCCATCCAAAGCAGGTTGTCTTTTTTTTTTTTAATTGAAAAATGTAAAAATTTAATCGGCCGATATATCGGTTATCGGATTTTTTTTATTCCCTAATATCTGAATCGGCATCGGCCCCAAAAAATCCATATCGGTCGGGCCCTACCTTAGACCCCTAATTTTACCATGTATACCATTTATTTCCTTGTGTTTTTAAAAGTAAAGTACTGTGAAAAGATTTATCACAATAAATGAAACTAATTTCTTTTTTTGTGTACAAAATCTGGCAACACCTACTCACCTACCACACAACCATGACTTATCTTTGACTACTGCCTTGTCTTCAAATTAAAAGGCAGATGGTGAGATGCTGACGCTGAAATTCAGTCAATTATTTGTCCTAACATTAGTCTGGGGGGAAAATATTTGCAAGAGTTGCTAATGTTGCCGCCTCGACTCTGCTGGCGATAAACAGTGGCCGCCATTGAAGTCCCTCCATTGATTCAAAAACACAGCTCTCTCACAGGGGGAGCGTGTCAACACTGATACGACCATGAACCGCAGATGGCTTCAAAGCATGGCGTGGTTTTACAGTATGCACTACAAACAGCTGAAACTGTCTTGATATTTAGTCTGGAAAACGCTCAAAACTTACATTTCCTCAACGTGGACGTGAACCCGCTTCCACCACTCGTTCGAGGTCCGGAGTGCCGTCGCCGAGCGATGACGCCAAGAGGAAATGGCGTTGCGAGCCGTGCGCCACAAGTCATTTGTTTATTTATGTTTTATGGCTGAAGTGCGAGCTTACTAGGCGTTGGGTTACGAAAAGATTTGGGTTGCAAAAATCCCGCACTGCACACGAAATGGTTTAAAAGGAGACGGGGATATCCAGTGGTTTCTGCCTCATTTTTCACAACGATAACCAAGGTAAGTGCAAAAAAACCGGATGTGTCTACCTGCCATAGCTGCAGTCGTTAGCTAGCTAGGCTAAGATTATCTAGTTGGACTTATGAAGCCACATTGTCACGTTAATAATACTAGTCTGTATAAGAGTAGCTTTCCAGCAGCAAAATAAACACCGCCGTCCGGTTTGTTTTATTCGGGTCTGGTTCTCGGTGTTAGTCATTCATCAGGTGTCGCAGTTTCTCTAAAATGGCTCTCTTGGGGAACCACAGGTCAGGAGAGCATGGGCCGGCTGGATGATGCCGCCAAACGCAAAGTGGTGGAGCTGCGGAAGGCTGGTCTGAGTTTCCGTAAGATCAAGGCTGTTTTGGAGCTGGAGAACATCAAGGTGTCTGCGCAGGCCATCTACCTGTTCCTGAGGGAGTTTCACGGGAGGCCGCCGGGGAGGGTCCGACCCGAGGAGGCTGCAAGCAGCACCTCTCCGACACAGGTGCAAGCTAGAGCTGGGATGGTGAGCCAGGTGGGAAGGCGAGACGGCTGGAGTAACATTCATCTCCACAACCTACTACGGGAGGCATCTCACCATGTTGGCTTCACTGCAGCGGCAGAGTTTGCCAAGCAGACGGCCAGCAGTCCTGAAACTACTGCAAAGCCTTCTGAGTCCGGGGAGAGCAGCGGAGGTGGCAGGGCAGAGCAGCAACACGAGGCCAATAAGGAGGAGAATGACATCCAGATTGTCAGCGTCACCTCTCTTGCGCAGAACAGCCAACAGAGGGGCCTCCAGTCCCCGGTGACAGGAGCAGGGGCTGGGTCAACCACAGTGGCAGTGGCAGGAGCATTCACAAGGAGGAGAGTCACACCTTCCCCAGCCACCAACCCAGTCCTGGCAGCTCGCAGGAGGCTTTTGGATAAAGCTCTGTCACACAGAGCAAAGGTAACTACCTACATTTTATATCTCTAAGGTGGTACATGCCTAATTAAGTTTGTTATTATGGCTTATCAGCAGGGCTAGACAGTGTAGACAAAATTAAGTATCAGGATAACTTTGGACTAAATATATCCAATATGGTGAAGATATTATAGGGATAATTATTGTTGGTGCTTTCATTAGATATCGACATACAAGAGATTTGTGATAAACAGTCATTAGTATTCTGGATATGCTGTCCAAACAAGTGGAAGCAAATAATGCAACAGCTAGAACAGTCTAATAACTTCAGAAAATTGCATCTAAAACACTTAAGCAAACTGACACCTGTGCTATATCATGATACTACAATATCCAAGATCCCAGACGATATCTGGTCTTACATCACAGTATTTATACAACAGTTATCTATTACTCATCAGAACCTGGAAAAGCTGTCCATTTTGTCACAGATGTGTCACATGCGCGTCATCTATCCGTCTGAACTCTGCATAACTTCTTTCTAACCAGTCATTTCATCAAATGGCGTCGTTGTTGAGGAGGGATCACTCCAGTGTTCAAGGTGCTGATTTGAGAAGTGCGATGCCACAGCAACCTGAGACTTATGATCTGACTGCTGAAAAGGTGAGAAAATACAACAACAAACCACAAGCACAAAAGTTAAAGTAATGGCTGCAGCCTTTATGTACCAGACAGCAATAGGCATTGTTTATAGTTCAGTATAACAGCATTATGATACATACTTTACTTTTTGCGTTTACCCAAATCTTATATGCCCAAAAGTGATAGAATATAGTGATATTTTGTAAACAATTTTAACAAATACATTTATGCAAATACAGTTTTTATAGTATAAACATATTACTCTGTCAGTCAACTGATGTCCGACACTGCTACTGCCAAAACTAACAATAATAATGCTAATAATGATAGTAATAAAAATAACTACAAATATATTGTTTAGAAATGCCAGTAGCCGACCCATGCAGAGCATACTGGTCGTCATCAGCAAACAAAGCATCAATGCATCTAAACAGAATGATATAAAACATGCTGAAGCCATGATTTTTTTTTTGTTTGTTTGTTTGTTTTGTTAAGTCTCGGGTCATCATGTACAGACCAACAAACAGAAGTAATGCTTGATAGCAATCTAGACATTAGGCAAAGTCTCTGTTCACATAATGAATTTCAATGCTTTCACTTTGGATGAATTGCAGATATCTGTTGGCATGGCATTAACATGTCAAGGGGTTCCTGTATTATGCACAGCATCTCTTTATGGAGATTTTTTTGTTGTTATATTGCAGTAAAAATAGTTTCCTCCTTTCTGTCAACTGTGGTGTATTTTTTCACTTTTCTTATTGTACATGAGCAACAGTCACTAGCAAGTTTTAGAGATCCACACACTATTTCAAGTTTTATGGTAACATGCCTGCTGAAAGCCTCAGTAGTATAGCTAGTGATGCTTTCACACCAACTTCTTCATGATATCTATGTGTGTTTATGTGTGTGTCGGTGTATGTGTGTGTGCAGACAGGTGTGGAGGGACAGCCAGGAGGAGCCAGTGCCCCCAGACGTTTTCTCACACAGAGACCAGGTTTGTCTGTGCGGTCCCTTCACCCCCCTCCTAGGGTTGGCATTCGGATTCCTAGCCGGGCACCAGCACCTCTAACATCCACAGGTCCTGGGGGTGCTGTCATCCGTCTCCAGACTCCAGGAGGCCAGGGCATCACTCGGAGAGAGGGGAACCCCAGCCCCCAGCAAGCAGTCCATGATGCAGGAGGGAGAGGTGGGCTGCAGGATCAGATACAGAGCCTGGGCACTGAGGTGCGCAGCCTGGGCCTGGCAGTGAAGATGCTGGTGGAGCAGCAGTGCCGTCTGGAGAGAGAGCAGGTGCAGCAGACAAATGTCCAGAGGCAGATCCTCAGCACTCTGCAGAGCTTAGCCTCCAGGCTGGGCCCTTGTAGCAGTCTCCAACAGCAGCACAACAAAACCCCATCTCCCTCATCTTTACCTACTGCCTCTGCATCTACCTCCTTCAGCCAGGACACCTTCAACTATAGTCAAGGCACGTACACTCAGTGCAGCCAAACCCAGCCCAGCTACAACTCTATAGAGGGTCTGGAGTCTGTGGAGGCCTTTAAAGTGCCAGGACTAAGCCCTACAAGCATGAATGGTTTCCCACAGTGTAGCAATGCTGAAAGCCTCCCGCTTACTCACACCCACCCTCAAACACAAACATATGCAACAGCATACACACAGCAACACAGCCAAGCACTCATGCCATCCTTCACACAGTCTTATGTCCCCACATACTCCCAGTCCCACTCTCAGCCATTCAGAGGGTCAGAGACTAAAGCCTCTGATTTCCCAAGTAGCTGTTCAGCAGGGACTCTCCAGGACTGCAGCGTCTCCACCCAGCCAGCAATGAACTCTAATCATTCTCCACAGGATCACCAGGTCAATATTATCAAAGTGGAGGGACCGTAGAGTGCTTCACATTCCACACACGCCTTGGTTTCTAAGCCGTCTTGGGATCAAAAAGGGCTTTGATGTGTTTTTGTAATGAGTCACTTTGGTAAAGTTGTTTAAGACTTGTTTTCGTATAATAATTAACATACTGTATGTTGTAGCATTTTTTACATTAAATAATTTATTTACAAAATACTGTTAAACATAACACAAAGAGCAATAGGAGAAAAGGAATAAAATGCCATAGTAACAGTGAGCCCTGTTTTTGTGAATCAAGACGCTGGTGCAAGTTGATAGAAGCTCATGGTGTAAACATGTTGGGCATGACCAACAGATTTTAGTAGGTGACCAACATTATCAGCCGGTGTGGGAGGGACTTGAATCAATCAAGACCTATAAGATCAGCTCTTGTCATCTCCTTTACAAGCAGTGAACTCTCCACCTTGATCGACTGCCATTTTCATAATGGGAAGGAGAGTCCAGACCAGCCTCTCCCTAGAAAAACCCCAGTGCAGTCGATGAAGAACATATTGCACCCAATAATGAATATATACTGCACAGATATGTCGCCAGTATGTCCCTCATGTCATGTTTTGGTAGACTGATTCACACAATAACAATACTGTTACAACAAACTTTATAGTACAATAAAATGTGTTTCAATTATTTTGTTGTTTCCTTACAGTGTTTTCCTTAAATGAATTTCCTTTGATGAAGACTGCACTCAGTTAGCCAAGTGAAACCACATGTAAGTATCCACAGTGATGCCACAATCACCAGTACCGAGTAAAACATAATTGTATAAACAAACAACTCCCCATGAAGTAACCTATTGATTTAAATTGACAGAACTGTAGAAATTTAAGTTAAAAACATACAAACACACACTTAACCTAACCTAACCCTAACCCTGACTCTAAACCACCACACATGCAGTTGCAATCCAGCAACACAGAGTTTTGGGTGAGGGCGCCAAGTGAGGATGATGACGATTGTGTAAACATGGAAGCTGTGCAGAATAATCCTACCAAGTTACAGTCAGCCAGTTTGTTGTGTACACAAGCAATCACGTTTGTGAACATTTGCAAGAGCCTGCTGGTTGCACAAGACTTAATCGAGGTGTCCACACTTAGTATTGTGTGTTTAATTGCACAGTTCTTTGAGAATTTGCACCATATCCTTCAGATTAGAGGCTACAGATTGAATGATATACTACTCTTGTCACCTTCAGATGGCTATAAGAACCGTGCATTTTCCGTTCTTTTGAAATCTTAAATTAAACTGATATACTGATAAGGATCTTAAAAGTATTTTAAAAGCAGAGTTTTTGAGATACCTACAGCAGTATTTTGTCCGTTTAGAGTCATTATAGTTGACTGTGAAGGTTTTTTTTTTTAGACTTATAGCTATTTAGACAACTTTATATCTTTATATTACAGGCATTAAGGAATCTCTTTCATTTGCTCTGCTCATCCATTATGTGGCTAGAGTTATAGGTGTCTAGGGTCCAAAGAAAAGAGGAAATAGAAGAGCAGAAATTCTAATTCAACATTCTTGAATGAAATGATGTGTTAAACAATGCTGCATGAATGATAGCACTAACACAGATGAAGTTCTTCTGTTCTGCCAGGATCAAGTAGGATGTGTGGGCTTCCTGTTTCTCCTCCTCAGCACTTCCTCAGGGTCAAACGAAATCACTTAAATTAATTATAACAAAGTAAATGGCAAAGCCATTGGATTTTTTCTTCTTTAACCCAACAACACTCAGCATGTGAGGGTTTAACATTCTCAGACTTTAGATTTGAAACGCCGGTTCAGCTCACATGCACATTCTAAAGTGCCTAACATTATTGCAAGTTTAATATCTCTCTTGGTATAAGTCTTAATCAAGTAAAACTATTGCTAAGATTTTTTTGGAAGTTTTTTGGTGAAGGTAATCAAAATATTGATTACATAAAACAGTTCTGGAGTCATAAATTGTTTTTGTTCAGCCTACTCAAATTCAGATCAGAATCAGAATCAGAAATACTTTACTGATTCCCGAGGGGAAATTGGGTCAGCTGCAGTTGCTCAAATTCACAAAATTAAATTATGAGAAGTCGCAAGAAAAAAGAAAATGCTAAATATACAAATATGTGCCCTTACAAATTGCAAAGAGTATGTGCATTATGTATAAGTTGTACCAAAGTACAGTCCAGTTGCCTGTTTACCTCCTTACCATGTCCACCACTAGAAAATGTGCATGCATATTCTTGAGGTCCATGGAAATCACTCAATATCTTACTGCCAAATAGCTGCTGAGATGTATGCTAAGTAATTTAATGTGCTCAAAACGTTCACTCACTGCAGTCCGTTTTGAAGAGATCTCTTGAGATTAAGAAAATTCTGCAAAAAGAAACATAGCACGCTGTATGGAGGCTCTGTCCCGATCTTTGAAGCTGGAGACAAGGAGGACAAGCAGGGACAGAGCCGTCTGCTGGTGACTGAAGAAAACAGAAAACGTTTTATTGGACCCATGGTTCAAACCCTTTTTACTGTTTTATACCGCACTCTTGATGATAAAAAGGAAAGCTTTGAAGATTTAGTTCATGCGGCAATGATGGCATTTTTAGTAGTAGCAGGAGACGCCTAACAATTGTCTCAGAAGGTAGACAACATAAGGGACAGTAGACATAATAAGGAGCAGACTGAACAGTCACTTCATTTGTATGTCATTTTTATTAAGCAAAATCATTTGATAGTGTTTTCTGATCATCACTTATTGTATTGTGTAACAAAAATGATTTTATTCTAGATAATTATGTATTCATGAAAAACATCATAGGCAGATATGTCACATCAATCCTGTAGTGAAACATCCTTTACAAGCAGTTCACTGACAAAATACAATATATTCTGAAATTATGATGACATACTGATTGGGTTGAATGAAATTTTCATGAATCATGGTGCAAAGTTACATACATCACTGTACAGTGTGTAGATACATATGCATGTATTCATGCATATGCATACATTTGGAAGAAAAAAGCATAGGCTAAGGTCATGCTGCAAGGCCATTTAGTGTGTGCAAGAGTGTATGTCAGTATTGGCAAATTGCAGGTGCAGTTAATGCAATGAAAACTACAAATTTCCCCGTCACAGCCTATTTTCGTGTCCAACATGAAAAAACAATGCTTTAATTTATTTATTTATTTAGTATCTTGAGAGATTTATATCAAACTGAAACAGACAAGCAGCAGGCTATACATAAAATGGGACTTTGACATTCGGATGTGTAATGACAAAAATAACACAATAACACAGCGCATGAATGCACTGTTGATTTGGCCTGAGCAGACTTCCATTAGTGGGTTCAAATCATGATTATCCATGGCACCAAAACGGCACTGCACCACTGGAGTCGTAATAACACACCCAGCCAACATTCGCCAATATTAGGTAGCGAGCTAAAGTTACCTAAAAACAAACTCAGCTTGAACTCAGACGGCAGAGGCCAGTAGTTCTGTTGATTGTACCATCCAACACCCAAACCACCTCCACATGTGACATTATTCACTCCCTTGATATTATGTCTTGAACCGTCTGATTTGCTTCATCTTAGTTCCACTGTGTGGTTTACATTTTGCAGCATTTCTGTGTTCGCTTGTGTTTTCTCAGTTTGCAGCTTGTTTCTGTATTGTTGCAACTATCATATGATCTAAAACAGGAGTTTTCATATGTAAAATTCAAGTGTTACATTAATAGGCACACCACAGAATAGCAGCTTCTGCAAAACAGACAGAGAGAGAACAACACAGAGACTCAAAGACAAAGAAAAGAAGAGACGGATTAGTGCCCTGCAGAGAGTCAGCATGAGACATGACACACTGATGGAAACCAGCAGCTCTTACTCAGATTCGTTCCCTCAGCCACAACTGACAGCACACAGCTGGTGTGGTGAGGGGTTGAGGGTGGCGCCCACAGCTGGTGTCAGATCCAATTCATCCTCCTTTACACCAGGTGGAGGAGTGAAACGAAAGTGCTGGAGGAGAGAGGTGAAGAAGAGGAAGAGCTCCATCCTTGCCAGACTCTCTCCGAGACACACCCTGCGACCTGTGAGAGAACAAGCAATAATTTCAGGTCTGCAAGTAAAATGACACTGACAAAAGAATACACCTGAGCTTGCTCACCTGCAGAAAAAGGCATGAAGGCATCTCTCTTGACAAACTTCCCATTTTCATCCAGGAAGTGTGCAGGATTAAAGCTGCGTGGGCCCTCCCATTCATTCTCATCCCAAAGAACAGATGCCAACAGAGGAAATACTATGGTCCCCTTCAGAAAGGCATTTAATACTTTATTAATTCTACCGGTGTTTTAGAGAGTTCCTTGAATGGAGCATTACTGTTCAGCTGTCATAAAATTTTGCTTGAGTTTGAAAATGATTTTTACCTTGCTGATGAAATAACCCTGGAAGGTGACATCCTGACTGGTGACGTGAGGAAGGGACACGGGGAGAATACTTGTGAATCTCTGTGTCTCATGGATGACAGCATCAGTGTAGGGCAAGTTCTTCCTGTCCTCTACCTGGACCTGACGACTTCCTATCACCCTGCTCAGCTCCTCCTGAACCTGATCTGGAAAACACAAGATGACAGAGGACAAAACCTTCTTAAAAACCAAGAAACAGCAAACAGGTTGTCCCTGAGAAATGATATGGCTGTTCCTTGGGCTAATCATTCATTCATCACACTCTGAAGCAATGGAGTCATTTGATTTCATCATCAGTATAGAAATGATTCACTTAGCAAACACTGAGTTACACAGCCCAGCCTGTGATCTTCCAACAGAAAAGCTAGCAGCAATGCAAGTAACTGCATCACACTAACATACCCCTTCATTCTATGTAGTTATTTTATTTAACCTTCATTTAACCACAAAAGTCATTAAGAACAAATTCATATTTACAACGGTGGCCTGGCACTATGCAGGCCAAATGTTGGTGATGACCAAGTTTGTCTGCCACTGAAAGACCAGTGTTTATCCAAATAAAATGCAAATACTAATTTGCATACAGTATGTTAGAAATTTTGGACTCTTGAAAAGGATTTTTTAATTTTTTACTATTGATACAATTTGTTTTTTTTTTGTTTGTTCTGTGCTCTATTTTGTTTGTTATTCTCCCACTGGTGTAAATTCATTTTACTCATGTGACAAAGGACTACATCCACAGCCAATCAGAAGCAGCCAGTCAGAACCCCTCTGCCTATATTTTGTTGCACTATATACCAGGAATTTAATATTCTGTTGACATATGTATGTATAGACTGTTACTCCTTATTTTTGCTTATATTTCTGTTTCAGAACCACATGCACATTTTTGTTTTCAATAACCAACCAAAGGAGCATCTTGGCTGTGGTGCAGTCTGACTGATGCCCCCTGGTGGCCGCAACCATTATAAACCAGTCAAATTATTCAGTGCATCCCCTTCACCATAGCAATTCATATATGTCATATTCCCTCTGAATATACTGAGTCACAGTAACATAACAACATAAGTTGTAAGGACTTCATTCTTACCTTGTATGTGAGGATATTTGGCCATGAGCAACAGGCCCCATCTCAGTGTAGTTCCTGTGGTGTCGGTGCCAGCCGCAAACAGGTTGCCAACACTTGACACAAGATGTTCATTACTGTAGTGGGTGTTCATATTCCCTGATTCCTTATAAACAAGAAAACAGATAAATTAATTAAATTATGTACTGATATGAGTTCACATATTGATATTGGTAAGATATACAGTAGCAATGAGTTTGGGTTTGGTGGAACAGATGTGTTTTTACAGCTTGCGGCTGCACATACACCTTTAGGCAGAGCATAACCGCCATGCAGCAGATAAATGCAGATCTAAACAGGTGGAGCTGGTGGATGAACAAAAGCAGTAAGACTAATGGCAGCAGAGAGAAGCATCAGAGGAAGCAATGTACTCAACTTGTTTTGTTCATTTCCATTACATTTTAAGATGAATCAAGAAAAATCCATCATTTTCCTAAAGACAAGTGACATGCTTGCTTTAAATACCTCTAGACTCTGCTTGCGGGCCAGAAAGGAGTCCACAAATCCTCTGCACTGTTGAGCATTCAGCGTCTCCTGTAAGTGTTTGATCAGCTTTGTCATCTGTTCTCTGTTGGATACCATGTTTTTATGAAAGCGCTTTCTGTTGCCAACCCATTTAAACAACCACGGAAGGGTGTTGTATAGCTGTTGGGAAAAAAACAAATATTAAAACATTAAATACAAATATCAAATGCTGTCAAAGTTCAAATGTTATCAAATTAACCAATTTTCTGCAGTTTTTTCTGCTGTTTTCTTTTGTGTTTTTTTCCCCTCTTGAAACTATATCTAGACACTGTCAGGCCAAAACATACAGTATATGAAGCTTTTTAAAGCTGCCAAGGCATTTGGCCATATTTACAGCAAAACGTCTCAATGCATTGTTTCCTCAGTATAAAAATGAGAATTTTACTCAATATAGTTTCAACATAGTTGAAAAATCCTACATCTCCTCTTCTGCTTACAGTGGGTTACTGCCAATTCTCCCACTCACTGTGAAGATGATACATGGTGCTGACCAAACCAAAGTTGTGACCCATGCCATGTCATATTTACTCACATATTTACCTTACTGGAACACAACAGAGCTTAGATACATATGACCTCTGCCCAGTCTGTTTTCTATTTATTTATTTATAGCAGGGAAAACTGAGTAGCACGCTTCACAGGCCATGTTGTCAGTAAAAGATATTGTACTGCCTTTTAGCTCAACCATGCATCCCATCATTTGATTCTCAAAATGACTTTACTTAAAGCTGCACTAAGTGATTTCTGACCACAAGAGGGTACTGAATGCATAAACTCCTTTTATAAAAGCAGAGCCAGTTTAAGCCAGCACTGACACCACGGAAAGTCAGCATCGTGCACCAAGTTGCAGCAAAGTCCGCAGGCACTTGGCGTCCTGCTAAATGTCTTGAATATTATTGATACCCTAACCAAGGAAAAACCAAACAGTACCTGTATTGAGGGGCAGCCTGCAAGACGAATGTTGTCACTGGCTCGATTTACCATGGCTTTGAACTCTGGATCAGCGTATTCAAATCTGCTGCCATAGACAATGGAGCAGATGATGTTTGAGACAGCATAACATACTGACTGGGTTGTACAAAAGGCTTTACCTAGAACCAGACAACAGACCATCGATGAGTAAAATAAAGAGTACAGTGTAGTGCGAGGATGTACAATATGACATAATACAACACAATACAAGAGCAACAGGTTACCTTCATGCTTCTCAAACACTTTGATCAGGTGCTGACATTCCTCCACAATTTTCTCCTCTACTGCTTTCTTGCCCATCCCGAAGTCTCTCAGGTTACTCAAGGCAAAACGTCTCAGCTCTCTCCATGACTCCCCATTGCTAAATAAAACACCTAAAGTTAAGTGTAAACATTGCAAGTTATGATATTTGAAGTCCTTGAAGGAAATAAATACAGTTCAAGAGGTGAACAAGAAATCAGTAGAGATGATGAACCCATAGGTAGCCAACAGATTCAAGCAAAGGTTTGGCTCAAATTTAAAAATAAAAATAAGATATTACTAAGTACAACAACTCAGCTGTTTTATTTGCTATCTCTCAACCAGACTGCCCAAATTTGCCTAAAGAGCTATCCAGAAAATCTTGAACGGTGAAGCTGGGGACATTCCTCCATCCTCTGACCCCAAGCTGAGTGCTCCTGCCACAGCCAGATATGCAGATATGTGTGTGTGTGTGTGTGTGTGTGTGTGTGTGTGTGTGTGTGTGTGTGTGTGTGTGTGTGTGTGTGGATAGATAGATATATAGATATAGATAGATAGATCTATAGATCTATAGCATATATATACACACACTCACACACACACACACACACACACACACACACATATATACATATATATATATGCACTACTCACAAAAAGTTAGGGATATTCGGCTTTCGGGTGAAATTTCAGGATGAACCTAAAATGCATTATAGCCTTTACAGGTGAACTTAATGTGACCTTCTGTAAACTTTTGAATGCACATGTCCAACTGTTCAGTGTTTCAGTACTTTTTGCACAAGTTGCTGTTCTCTAACAAGGAGTTTAACGGCAAAATTCACATCAGGTGTTTGATGCTCCAGCTCATCAAGGTCGTATCATTAGGAAATGGCTGCTGGAGACTGGGGTACCTCAAATGGAGTGGCCTGCACTTTCTCCAGACCTGAATCCCATAGAAAACCTATGGGATCAGCTGAGTCGCCGTGTAGAGGCTCGGAGCTCTGTACCCCAGAACCTCAATGTCCTGAGGGCCGCCCTTCAAGAAGAGCGGGATGCCATGCCTCAGCGGACAATAAGTCGACTTGTGAACAGCATGAGACGTCGTTGTCAAGCTGTAATTGATGCTCAAGGGCACATGACAAGTTATTGACACTGACATTTTTTGTTGTGGTATATCCACCACTGTTGTTGGCTTTTGTTTCAAGAAATTGTTTGAGATGAGGAAATCACCAGTGTATGCTTCTACTTAAATGCCCTACTTTCATGATTTAATATCCAAGCCAAATATCCCTAAATTTTTGTGAGTAGTGTATATATATATATATATATATATATATATATATATATATATATATATATATATATATATATATATATCATACACACACACACACACATACACTATTTCAGCTGGTGATTTCTTGTTTGAACCTGGTTTTTAAGCATCTTCGCTCTCCTGCACTAAACATACCAAATATCTTGCATTTTGGAATCATGTCTCTGCCTTCATTATGAACAAACATGTGAATTTTAAGGTTCAGGCTGGTAACAACATATTGGCCTCTTAACCCTGAAGTCTAGGCACAGTTTTAAGTGTAGTGCCATAGGTTAATCCCTTACCACTCTGTCATAATGTTTTTTTTTTTTTTTCTTGAAATTGCACTGATTGTATGCTGTAAGAATTTGGCTCATTGCTACATTTCTAATTAAGGACGCTGTAGTCGTGGTTTGTGGATGTACCTTCTGAAGTCATTAAAGTCCTTGGCTGATGTGTCCAGCCTCGCTCCATGGTTGTCACATGTATTCTCTGAAGTCTTTATTTAGATATACTTCAGCCTCTACAGTCAACACAATTACATTTTCTACTTCCTTGTCAGACTGAAATTCAAAAGGTTTTGTAAGGGAAGACCATACCATGTCCTTGACCAGCTTCTTGAAAAATCAAGGGAATGCTTCTGTTCCCAAACTCCTCTGCATGGTTAACCAGAGCCCGCTTGACTGTCTTGTATCCTGCCAGCACCACCACTTTAGTTGGTCCAAAGTACACCGTAAATACAGATCCATATTTCTTTGAAAGCTGTAAAATATATAAGTTTATTAAACCTTTCAGAAATGAACTCTCAACATTCATTATTCATTCATGTATTGTAATGATATTACAATATAATAATGAAATAAATCATTTAAATAAAACAATTTTACTCTAGAGGAATCATCCAATAATGATCCCGATGGCCAGTATCTGACCTTGACACTGCTCCTTTTATGTGCTGATGGCAATTAGTATTAGATAAATGCAATATGTAATTTAAGTGCTGCTATATTTTTTTGACACTGCAACATAAATTGCAACATTTTGACTCACTCGGCGAGTTCACTGCCAACCAATCCATCATTTCACACAAGAGAGGGCAATGGATTTTGGCAGTCCAGACAATCCATTCAACAGAGAGGGGCAAATTCAAATTATAGCTACTACTTTCTTGTGTGATTTAAAAATTTTCAGAGACTGATTAGCATGGAAGTTTGGTTAACAAAAGTCACTGTGACTTTGCTTTTTCTAGTGTCAAACTCACCTCACACAGGGTGATGTAGGGTCTCTTGAGATCCATCTGCAGCAGGTTGCCAAGCAGGGGAAGTGCTGTGGGTCCTGGAGGCTCCTTCATCTTTTTCTTTGAGCTGAAGCTGGACGAGAAGATGTAGAGGACCAGCAGGAACACCACAGCCCCCAGAAGGCTGAATGAACTGGAGGACTGGAGAAGAAGATCTAATAGGCCCATGACTTTTAACCACGTCCGTGCTTGCGTTCCCTGTGAAATGGTGCGGCAGCAAGAGGTATTGTAAACCGGTAATAGTATATCAATTAATTATTGCAGTTATAACTATAGATTTTCATACCAAACCAAAATCTGGCTACGCCACCACAGGGATTGCACCTGGAGAATTGAGATGACCTCTGTTAACACCAATGACAGAGTAGGCACATAAGTTCATTATACTAAAGAGAGACGTGGTTCCATACAAAAATAATTTCTTTATTACAAGCTAGGAATTTTTCACAATAAAATGTGTTAGTGGACCAAGAGAAAAGAAAAGCTATTCAAAATAAGGAGAAAATAACTCGAAAAGAGGGAAAGGAGGTCCTTACAGGGCTGAGGCCCTACCAGTGTGGCTTACCAGGGAGGACCAGGAGGAAGCCCAGAGGAGTCACCCCACTCACACGTGCACAGCTCAGCAATGACACACACACTTCAGGTAGACACTCAAACCAGGGAGGTGACAGCACAGCAAACCAGCGAGGGACACCACCACCTGACCACACCAGTCTACCACTGTCAGCCCTCAGCTGCTGAAGGACAAGAGAAACCAAATTAGGAGGGGATGCACACAAATAAATCAATCTAACCTATGCTAATAAAGCAAAACAAAAACTTAACACAATATACACAGAAAACACAGAAAAACAAAATTGCAAATTAATTCAAATAATTAAAATCAATAAACAAAAGTCATAAATTTACAAAGAAAACTATTCGCAAAAGAAAATCAGAAAATACATTTTAAAAAAATAGTCACATAAATTTACAAAGAAAACAACTATAAGAAAATAAATCCCTTAGTCGCAAAGTCAGTCCAAGTTAAATCAGTGCCTCTGGGAAGGAGCTGCACGACAAGGCGACCCAGCTGTGGAAAATGGCCCTAGTGCCGGAGCGAACCACAGCTGAGAGGAGCAGGCGGAGCGGACGTAGTCACACGCCGGTGCTCTGTCAATTTCTGCTACTTGTCGAGAAATGCTGCCTTGCGATTTTTTAAATTTCATTGCGACCCTGGTAAGTAATGTCCTCAAATTTCTTATCTTTTTTTTTTTTTTTTTGGCCTATTTAAACTTTTCATTCAACATGCGTATCGTAGAATGACATTTCTCTTGAAATTGAATATTAAATAATCGCATGGACTGTGTCATTATCTTTGCACGTTGCCATTGTGCCATATTATCTTTGCATGTTGCCAGAGGTGTCAAGTAACGAAGTACAAATGCTTCATACTGTACTTAAGTAGATTTTTCACGTATCTGCAGAAACATCTGTACTTTCTACTCCTTACATTTTTAACACAGGCCTGTTACTTTCACCCTGCAGTGACAAGGACGTGACATCCTATCAAATAATGCTACCGCTACTCTATGCATTCATATAAGACTACTGATCACCTCACTGGCGCTGCAGGATGAAAGGCAGCATATTTACACGGACCATTTTAATATTTAAAATCAATATTTCAGGGGTAGCACATTTCGATAGTCCAGTAACAGCCTATCAAATAATGCTACCGCTACTCTATGCATTCATATTTGACTGCTGATCACCTCATGGCGCTGCAGGATGAATGGCAGCATATTTACACAGACCATTTTAATATTTAAAATCAATATTTCAGGGGTAGCACATTTCGATAGTCCAGTAACAGCCTATCAAATAATGCTACCGCTATACTCTATGCATTCATAGAAGACTACTGATCACCTCACTGGCGCTGCAGGATGAATGACAATGTTTAGACGTAACCAATTTCCAGCCTTTAGGCAACATGCTCACGTCATCATTAACAGTGAAAAATGTTCTTAAAATGCTTATTTTATTTCCTTTTTTCCCTTAGTTTTTCAAAGTTGGAATGTCAATATTATAATTTGAATAAATATCCAAAATCAATACACATTTTTATTTAGTTTAGATTTATTAATAACAGATTTGCTCTTTGCTTTGTAGCAATGGAACAGAAGTGGGATGAAGTTTTCAGATTCCTTTCTGAGGGAATATAGCTACCCTCCTGGGTATAATAAAGGCCAAAAACTAAACCTCAGAAGGTACTCACAAAAATTTACTTTGAAGGGTGAGTATCCAATAATCATTCAAATTTAGCTATTGTAGCCTAATACATGGATTAGTTTCTAATGATTTTATTTTTTCAATAAATTATCATTTCAGAAGGTGAGCTGGAGTTTCACAGCTCACCAATGGGTGGGCACACAGGAGTAATAAAGACACGACATGCCATTTGTTCCAGATTTTACTGGAAAGGCATGTCTGTTGACACCATAGGCGGAGTTTGAAATTTGCGCTGGGGGGGGCAAACATTTTTTTAAATTATTATTTTATTTATTACAATACCAAACATAATGTAATTCAGATTTATTTCTGAAAATAATCTTATTTTATTGCATTGCTTAAATGTTTATAGATATGTATACAGGAACCCCCCCCTCCTCCCGCAAACTCCGCCTATGGTTGACACTGATACCTGGGTATGTTCTCTGAAGTTTCTATTCTATTTTTCTTATTTGCTATGTCTTAATTTTTATGAAAGCTATGCAAATGTTAATTATTATAGGTGCTGGAATGTGACAAGTGCCAGAGGGTGGGAAAACCTCTGGCATGCTCAGAGCCACTGCAGTGTATAGAGGTAAATCGTGAGACCTGTAAATAATGTGACAAACCAATACTTCCATAATTCTTCCTCATTCCCCTGTCTTTCCATTACCTACCTGTCTCGCATTTCCCTTTTTCCAGCTCTGTCACCGTCTGTTAAAGTTATTGATTTTTACGAGCAAATATAAATTTAACTGTGAAGCCCCCATTTTTAATGAATGTTTTTTTTTTTAACTCAAAGGATAATCCTCGCCATATTCATAGAAATACATGTTTGTTTTGCAACTTTCGACTCCATCACTTACTGATGCAACAACACACTAGAGATTAAAACAAAATCCGGTTCATGAAAGCTTTTACATTTGCTGTTCTAAACGCCCAGTGTCTGGCAAGGAACCGATGCATTTCACATTTCCGATTTGTGTGGAATCAGGGTTTCTGCTAGAAAAAAAATTGGCACCGGACAACGTGACCGGCAGGTTTTCCATTTACCGGACAAATGTTTGAAATTCCGGTCAAATATTATCTGAATTTATTGAGCTTAAAATTATATGCAGGCTATATAAGACTGATATCAAGGCATGTCAATTTATAGCGTAATCTTTTTACTGAAAAGTAGGCTATATCAAATAAAATGAGTGCCATCAATTGACTCACGTGCGTAACTTCTAAAATAAATAAATAAATATTGCACAAACCTGCGCTCTTTTAACATTAACATTGCATAGGCTACAATTGCAAACAAGTGCATCTACGATTTGCAAACAAAAAAAAAAAATGTCTCATACCATTTTAATAACGCGGTGTGCTGCCAACTTGAAATCAAACAGATGCAATAAAAACTTAATTCAGCAGCTGAATTAAAATGAAAAGTCTCAAGTGTCTGTGTATCAGTCTTGTGACCTTGTTCTGCCCCAGGCGACTTCGCTGCGCTGTTTTAATCCGGTGTTCTGTCGATTTTTGCTACTTTGTCGAAATTTGCTACCGCCGCATGAACCGACAGGTTAATCTATCGATATCGGCATTAAGTGGGCAAAGTTATCTTCTCTCGTGTGTCTAGGTACAAAAAGTGTGATGAAATTTAGACATACCATTTTAATATTTGTAATCAATATTTCAAGGGTAGCATATTTCGATAGTCCAGTAACAGCCTATCAAATAATGCTACCGCTACTCTATGCATTCATATCAGACTACTGATCACTTGTCTGGCACTGTAGGATGAATGGCAGGATATTTAGACATACTATTTTAATATTTATAATCAATATTTCAGGGGTAGCATATTTCGATAGTACAGTAACAGCCTATCAAATAATGCTACCGCTACTCTATGCATCGGCTTTGCGCATGCACAGAATCGCAAAGCAGCATTTCTCGACAAGTAGCAGAAATCGACAGAACACCGGCTCTAGTGCGTACCCAAAGCACAGCCAAGCGGTATCAGATAGTAGCACTTGAAGCGGAGCACAGCCCAGCGAGATCAGATAGTAGCACTTGTGACAGAGTAATTGCAGAGAAGCCAGCAACTTTTCCGTACGGCAGGTCAGTAAAGCAAGGTTCAGCAAAGCAAAGCAGCAGTAATTCCGGCTGTGATTTAGCTGTTAAAAACAGCGGCACCAGTCCGTCATCCCAGGCGGCATCTATAATAAAAGCGGACATTAACACATGCTAAACATAATAACCTAACACTAACATGCTAACACATGCACACACAAACCAACCGCACATGCTAAACATGATAAGCTAATGCTAACATGCTAACACCTGCACACACTGAAGAATAATCTTCAAACTGCAGCTAGTAGCCTACATGTGGACTGACTCAAGTCACTGATAAACCTACGAGAATATGTGTCAGACAAGATGACACTAGAACATCATCCTGCACTGATCACATTTTTACTAATTCTCCTGAACTGTCTTGAAATGCATTGTCTGTGCCCATCGGCTGCAGTGATCATAACTTGATTGTAGTAGTGAGAAATACTAAAGCTGGTAGACCTGGACCCACAGTAGTATTTAAAAGATCATATAAATTGTTTAATCATGATGAATTTGTTAATGATGTAAAAAAAAAAGATCAGTTGGTCAGAAATCATATCAATGAATAATCCTGAAACCGCGCTATTGAAGTTTAACAAGCTATTTATGCCCCTGGTAGAGAAACATGCACCATTGAGGAAGTTTAATGTCAGGAACGCCATAACACCCTGGTTAGACAAAGAAATTAAAGATTCTATGAAAATGAGAGATCAATTGAAGAAAACTGCAATTGCAACAGGAAAAAAATGTGACTGGGACCTCTATCGCAAAATGACAAATTCTGTCACCAAACTTAACAGGAAAAAAAAAGAAAATAAATTTCGATAACCAATTTCATAAAGTAGGAAATGACAGCAAAAAAATATGGAAAGTTTTAAATAAACTTAAGGGAAGGAAAAACAAAGACAACCCATCGTTCCTGGAAGCTGGAGACAAATTCATAATTAAGCCTGTTGAAATTGCAAATTACCTGAATGATTATTTCATTAGCAAACTAGATAAACTAAAAGAAAATATGCCTAATCTAAGTGATAATATATCTCACCTATTGATAAGAAATGAGATTATGAAAAGAGAGTACATTCAATTCAAATTGGAAAAAGTAAACATAAAGAAGGTAAAGGATCTCCTGAAAATCTGCAAGGACAAACCTCCGGGTGTTGATGGCCTTGACAGCAGGCTCCTCAAATTGACTGCTGATGATATTGCTCCTGCATTAGCTCATATCATCAATCTAAGCTTTACATGTTGTACATGTCCACAGGCATGGAAACAGGCTAAAATAATCCCACTACCAAAGAACAAAAAACTTCCTTTCTCAAGTTCAAATAGTCGCCCTATAAGTATACTACCTGTGTTAAGGTTTGACACAGCCGATTCACATTTAACCAATCAAACGAGCCCCTGTCCTTGCCTTTAAAATGCGCTGCGTGAAGGCGTAATGAAAGTTTACACAGCTGACATGGAGGTCTGTTGCCGCAGGCGGAGCAGAGCTCAGGAGACAGGCGCGGAGCGGAGACCGGCGAGCAGTGCGGACACGTCACCAAAGCCTCACAGGCAGGCTTCCGGGATGTCAGGCACATGAACGATGCAATAAATACCGAAAAAAACACTATTCAATGCTACGATCACAATCAGCACATACATATACACTATATTACCAAAAGTATTCGCTCACCCATTCAAATGATCAGAATCAGGTGTCCTAATCACTTGGCCTGGCCACAGGTGTATAAAATCAAGCACTCAGGCATGCAGACTGTGAAACAAGACATTTGTGAAAGAATGGGCCGCTCTCAGGAGCTCAGTGAATTCCAGCGTGGAACTGTCATAGGATGCCACCTGTGCAACAAATCCAGTCGTGAAATTTCCTCGCTCCTAAATATTCCACAGTCAACTGTCAGCTCTATTATAACAAAATGGAAGCGTTTGGGAACAACAGCAACTCAGCCACGAAGTGGTAGGCCACGTAAAGTGACGGAGAGGGGTCAGCGGATGCTGAAGCGCATAGTGCAAAGAGGTCGCCGACTTTCTGCACAGTCAATTGCTACAGAGCTACAAACTTCATGTGACCTTCAGATTAGCCCAAGTACAGTACGCAGAGAGCTTCATGGAATGGGTTTCCATGGCCGAGCAGCTGCAGCCAAGCCACACATCACCAAGTGCAATGCAAAGCGTCGGATGCAATGGTGTAAAGCACGCCGCCACTGGCCTCTAGAGCAGTGGAGACGCGTTCTCTGGAGTGATGAATCACGCTTTTCCATCTGGCAATCTGATGGACGAGTCTGGGTTTGGAGGTTGCCAGGAGAACGGTACATTTCAGACTGCATTGTGCCGACTGTGAAATTTGGTGGAGGAGGAATTATGGTGTGGGGTTGTTTTTCAGGAGCTGGGCTTGGCCCCTTAGTTCCAGTGAAAGGAACTTTGAATGCTTCAGGATACCAAAACATTTTGGACAATTCCATGCTCCCAACCTTGTGGGAACAGTTTGGAGCGGGCCCCTTCCTCTTCCAACATGACTGTGCACCAGTGCACAAAGCAAGGTCCATAAAGACATGGATGACAGAGTCTGGTGTGGATGAACTTGACTGGCCTGCACAGAGTCCTGACCTGAACCCAATAGAACACCTTTGGGATGAATTAGAGCGGAGACTGAGAGCCAGGCCTTCTCGACCAACATCAGTGTGTGACCTCACCAATGCGCTTTTGGAAGAATGGTCAAAAATTCCTATAAACACTCTCCTCAACCTTGTGGACAGTCTTCCCAGAAGAGTTGAAGCTGTAATAGCTGCAAAAGGTGGACCGACATCATATTGAACTCTATGGGTTAGGAATGGGATGGCACTTCAGTTCATAGTATGAGTAAAGGCAGGTGAGCGAATACTTTTGGTAATATAGTGTATCTCCATATCAACTGTCCCGTCACAACTGATGTCAGATCAAAGGAGATTGGCACCGTTTGTGCTGATTGTGAGGTTTTGGTGATGTGTGCCAGGCAGCCAAACTTCCACTGCGCCGGCTCCGCTCTGCCTTGCGCTTAAAGTAGACGTGGTTTCAGATGGCGAGCTCTTGGCGCACCTCGGCGAAGCCTTTTGGCACGAAACTGTCACTGCGCCAAGCCGAATCTGTCGGCACCTCCCCCCGCTGCGCTGCCACTCCCATCTCGGCGAACCTCCGCCTGCGAAACTTGGAAACTGTCCGCCTCTCCCGTTTCGCCGGTCGAAACTAACTCTGCGCGGGGTTCGCCTCACTGCGCCACCCTCCGCTACGCCGGGAAACTAGAGCCCCTAGTTTCCGTTTGTGGTGACTGCTGACTGAGATAAGGGATGAGATTAAATAGATCCTGGAATTTAGCCTGGTCTGGAGCAGGCTAGCTCCACAGAATAAATCTCCATGGTAACTAATGTCGTAACATATCCCGCTATCCACTATCCCACTTTTGTGCATCACAGATAAATTAATCCAGGATAACCAAGATATCCCAGCTTAATCCCTTATCCTAGTTTTGTGCAAAAGGCCCCAGGAAGAGTAGCGGTTGCCCAGGGCGACAGCTAATGGGGAAGTAAACAAACAAACAAACAAACAAACAAACACATGCTAAACATGATAAGCTAACGCTAACACACTAACACCTGCACACCAAACCAAACGACCCACCAGAAAAGCAGTGCGTGCACACTCATGCCAGATGAGCGAGGGGACCCAGCACGGACGGACCTAGAAGGCAAGAGTGTCTAATAAATAACAGCGACGTAAAATACTGAGCAAACCACGACGAAATCTGCAGCTACAAACATACCTGAGCCAGAGCCACACAGGTGCGACCCAGCAGCGAGGCGAACTGGAAGTGAGGCGCCGTGAGCATCAAAGAGCAAATGGCGGCAAGATGGTAAACCCCCCGCCTTTATACTAAGTTGACCTCCAGCGATTGGCCAATGAGCCAGGCAATCTGGACACCAAAGAATTCAGCTGGCACAATACATACAAAACATACACTGGTAAAGTTCACTCTCTTTATCCTTTTGATGAAGACACACTGTCTGTAGCTGCCAGCAGGACTTAAGGAACAGCCCAAAGGAAAGTACACCATTGTGGAAGATTTATTGACTTGCAAATCATTGACAATTTGTTATCCAGCAGTTGACTCAGGCTGGTTGATTACTGTAGTGAAAATGTTTTAATGCTTTCATATTGTTAATGTGTAAGGGACACCAACCTTGCAGGCTATTACCACACATTAATTCCTATTTTTATCACCTTTTTTCTGCAAAGCAGATTTCATTCATCATTATGCTCAACTCTAGAGGTTAATCAGTCACTGCAGGAAACTTGACTATATGAATGTGGAACATTTATTAACACATGTTCAAGACGAAAAAACAAAACAAAACAAAAAAACAGAAAAGAAGACAATACTAGTCCGAGTTAATGTGTCTAGATCCTTATTTCAGTGAGTACTCAGTGTTCAGCTCAGTGTTCATTTTGGGGTGTAACAATTCACTCAGTTCAAGATTCACTTTGATTCATGACACAGAGTTTGTGACTTGTTATACTAAGATATTGTGAACAATATTTTAATTGAGAAGAAAGATAATGTCTTAATTTATTGGTACCTCTATGTAAAACAGTGTGTTTTCTTGTCTACCAATGTATCCTCAGACCACTGCTGTAGGGAACTGGGCACTTGAACAGAGGTGTAAAATGTGGTGGTACAAAATGTGTTGTAGCAGTTTTACCTATTATCTATTGAAAAATTATTTTAAATCATGAGGACAGACATCCTCACTCTCCAGGTGCTCCAGTCTTAAGCCTTTTCCTTAATCCTTACCTCATTTTTCTCCACTGTCTTCATGTGCACTGGATGTCCTGTGCTCCCAAATGCAGTGAAAATTTTAAATACCTGTTTCTCATGTCTAACCACCGGTCTATTTTATTATAGGAGAAGTTCAAGAGTTTGTGCTCTGTATAGACAAGCACTGGCCAACTATCCCTGGGAATATTATTTGAGCAAAATTATTTGCAAAAGTGTGTGATCGAAGACCTTTGGTCCCAGAGGCAGGCAGACCAGAGTACAGAACATTAAAGCAGTCGAGTTGACACGTGACAAATGTATGGACAAAACTGCATCAGTCGCACTTATTAGTGACAAGCTGAGGAATCTTTTACAACTGTGTATGAAACTATTATATAAGCATAACTAACAACTGTAACTGGGAGAAGTACCAATAAAGGGGCTTTCACATAGCACGTGCATGGCGGAGACCTCAGCCGCCACAGCCATTCATTGTGTATGTGATCGCGGGGCGCGAGGGCGCAGCGGTCTGCGCTGAGCTGAGCACAGCGCGAGGCTGGCGCTGCCACTGTTCAGGGCACTGCGCCCAAGTTGAAAATTTTTAAGTTGGGCGCAGCACCCTGTGACGTCACCTCGGTGCGTATATGAGAGATATATAAGATATTTTGCTTTCCACAATTGGCAAGTTTTTTTTTTGTTTGTTTGTTTGTTTTTCTGCAATTAAAGACCAATACTGTTGTAAACTGAAGCAAATGATTTTCTAACTGGACAGGAGGTGTGTGTATTAAGAAATCTAGATGACTGACATGATGAGATATGCACTACTCTTGCAAAGACAATGGGGCTCTAGTTTCCCGGCGCAGCGCAGGGTGGCGCAGTGAGGCGCACCCCGCGCAGAGCTAGTTTCGACCAGCGCAACGCGCGAGGCGAACGGTTTCCAAGTTTCGCAGACGGATCTGCGCCGAGATGGGAGTGGCGGCGCAGCAGGGGGAGGTGTCGACAGATTCAGCTTGGCGCAGTGACAGTTTCGTGCCAAAAGGCTTCGCCGAGGTGCGCCAAAAGCTCGCCTCCTGAAACCACGTCTACTTTCGGCGCAAGGCGCAGCGTGGCTGGCGCAGTGGAAGTTTGGCTCACAGGCGGGCAGTGCGCACACGTCACCACAACCTCACAGATTGTCAGACACATTAACAATGCAATAAATACCCACAAAAACCACTATTCAATGCTACTATCTCAATCAGCACATAAATGTATCTCCATATCGACTGTCCCGTCACAACTGATGTCAGATCAAAGGAGATTGGCACCGTTTGGCAGCGTAATGGAAACCCAACCTGATCACCTGTCAGTCAAACAATGTATCCAGTACCGTGATGTCTTTTTTTCCAGTCATGGTGTCTGGCTCTGCTTGTGTTAACTACACAGTTCTTCTTCCATAAATATTCCACTCTGGGTTTTCATTACCGGACTATGACTGGTAAAATCTGCCAAAGTCCGGTAATTTTTAAATGTCCAGTGAAAATATTCACAATTTGAATTTTATTAAAACAGTCAATTTCCACGTAATTTTATTTATAATTAAAAAAAAAAAAATAGACTGCGTGATCCCTGTCTCCGGTGATGCTGCCCCGGTTGGAGTAGTAACATGAAAGTGCGCAAGCCAGTAATTTCGCCTAGAGCGGCAACATAGGCAGAACCGCCACTGCTCCGGTGTACCAGAGGGAGAGAGAGGGTTTTTTTTCTGCAGAACCGGATCAAAACAACGCAGCGAAGTCGCCTGGAGGAGAACAAGGTCACATGACTGATGGGCATTGCAAGTTGCGGAGAGATTTTAATTCAGCTGCTGAATTGAGTTTTTATTGCATCTATTTGATTTCAAGTTGGCAGCACGCCTCGTTATTAAAATGATATGAGCCCGTTTTTTTGTTTGCAAATTGTAGTTGCAATTGTATGCAATGTTCATGTTAAAAGAGCACAGGCTTGTGCAATATTTATTTATTTATTTTAGACGTTACGCACGTGAGTCAATTGACGGCACTAATTTTATTTGATACAGCCTGCTTTTCAATAAAAAGATTACGCTATAAATTGACATGCCTTGATATCATTCTTATATAGCCTGCATATAATTTTAAGCTCAGTAAATTCAGTTAATATTTGACCGGAATTTCAAACATTTGTCCGGTAAATTGAAAACCTGCCGGTCACGTTGTCCGGTGCCAATTTTTTCTAACGGAAACCCTGATTTGCCCTGCAATGGACTGGCGACCTGTCCAGGGTGTTTCCTTGCCTTCGCCCGATGAGCGCTGGGATAGGCTCCAGCACCCCCCCCGCAACCCTAGTGAGGATAAGCGGTTTAGAAGATGAATGAATGAATGAAACCCTGATTCCACACAAATCGAAAATGTAAAATGCATCGGTTCCTTGCCAGACACTGGGCGTTTAGAACAGCGAATGTAAAAGCTTTCATGAACCGGATTTTGTTTTAATCTCTAGTGTGTTGTTGCATCAGTAAGTGATGGAGTCGAAAGTTGCAAAACAAACATGTAGGCTATTTATATGAATATGGCGAGGATTATCCTTTTAGGTAAAAACATTCATTAACAATGGGGGCTTCACAGTAAAATTTATATTTGCTCGTAAAAATCAATAACTTTAACAGATGGTGACAGAGCTGGAAAAAAAGAGATGCGAGGCAGGCAGGTAATGGAAAGACAGGGGACTCAGGAAGACGAATTTAAGGATAGATGCATGGATGGATGGATGGATGGGTGGATAGATGGATGGCAGGTAGCTCCAGCAGCATTGCAGCAGCCAAGACTGGCCTCAGCACTGTTCAGAGTGTGTGATGCGGCTGCTCTCTTCGTCCATGACATATGTGTAGACTACCACTACGCCTTCGCGCAGCGCATTTTAAAGGCGAGGACAGGGGCTCATTTGATTGGTTTAAAGTGAATCGGCTGTGTCAAACCCACTCCACGCCTTCTCTCCTCCCTTGCGCCGGTAGGAGGAACGGTGCAGTAGATGCGCCAAGGCGCACGGCGTGCCAAACTTGCAAAATCCACTTGGCCACACCCAGTTGGCGCAGCGCAGCTGCACTGCGCCCGCGCCTCGCCAGGTCTGCGAAACTAGAGCCCAATGCAGTCATACATTTATTATAAAATCCCTTGTGAAGTCACACAGCAGGTAACAGGTGAAATCAGATGAAATGAGAAAATACAGCATTCCTTCATGTAACAATTTATTAAGCATTAGTTCAGCTAATTCATAAATTAAAGAATGTATTTGCCTATTTACAGTGGAAGAGCTGAAGAAAAAGTGGAAAAACCTCAGGGACAGATATATGAAGGAAAGGAAGGGAGTCAGAAGAACTACTGCCAGAGCTATCCTTTGATTTAATGACAGGTACATGGTGCATCTGAAGCTGCTGTATTGTCCGCCAGAGAAAAAGTGCGCCAGAACAGAAAACTACTTGCTACCGTCTGTTTCGGTCGCATAGCAACCAGCGCCACATACGTGCACAACGGGCATGCGTGTGCCCTACTCGGCGCCCTACTCTGCGCCAGTCTGCGCCATACCCAGCGCAGAGCGCCACCCAAACCGTGCGCTATGTGAAAGGCCCTTAACACAAAAGATATAAATGTTTTGATGGACATAAATGGTTAAAAAATGAACTTCAACCTGCAAAAGTTAGGCAGAACCCAGCTGGAAGTTAAGCTTATACAGCTCAGTGATATGCTTTTTATGCTGAAGTTACGTAAGAGGCAACAATTCACCTCCTGCTGCCCTGAATATAAATACCAGTCTGAGTAAAGGGAAAGAACACTGATTAAAAAATTGCGTAAAAAATATAAACAAAACGACTTGTCCTATTGATTGTCCTACTGAAAGAAACAAACACTCTGGCCTTCACCTGACTTGGGTTCAAACCCAGGCTGTCTGGGTGAACATCATGTTGATTGAGTCACCTGACCAACGTCCTCTCTCAGGCTTTTCCACTGTTTATACAACTTCACTCAAACACTGGAACTTCGACTTTTCCATGACAGACAGCGAGACTGTCAACAATTGTCCTTGATAAGGCTATGAGTTATTAAACCCCAGATTGTTCTGCCACGTGCAAACAATCGTTGCTTATTAGAGGCAGATAAAGATAAGTGAAACCCTGGGGGGGAAAAAATTGACCCACTCTACACTATAATGTCCATGTAAAGGAATGTAGGCTTAATTACAAAGGTATATAAATCCTCTGTATTTTGCATTTGTGCCTAATTACAAATCAGAACTATATTAAATAAATTGTCATTTAATTATTAACTGCTTTTGGGAAAATAGAATATAATTATGCAATTATTATCGAATTCAATTATTTAGTTTTTATTTCTAAGACATTTCAAAGAATTCATTAATTTTCATCTACTGACCAGGAAACAGCAGACCTGAAAATAAAGTGTTTGTTATCAACTAACATTGTGTTACTTTCCTGGAAATGGAGTAAAGAAATTATTATAGCCATTTATTATCTGCTTCTTGGGAAAGTGCAATATAATTATAATATGATGGGCTAATTTTCAACAAATATTAAGCTAAATGCTGATGCAATTTCAGGGTAATTTAAAAGACATGTTATATTACCAGCTAATTATCCCAACATACAAAAAAGACAGGAACATAGGTATATAGGTAAGGAATCAATCTGGGGAAAAGGATCATGCCTATAAATGTAGAAAACTGGCTTCATAGGGTAGACTGTTTAAAAATGACAAAAACAAGTGTGGATTTCCCACAAGAAAAAATTTCATCTTCTTAAGGTTAGACAACCCAGCAAGTCCCAGACCCAATGTTTGTGAGAGGGAACAAAATTACAATTCAATTTGAGATTAATTTAGATAAAAAGTTTCTTCCACAAGAGAAACCTGGCCAAGGTAGCAGCCATAGAAAATTACAACAAATTAAAATACAACATTTACACAAATTCATAATAAAGACAAAGACAGTTGTTCAAACACAGCGGCCTCTCAAGAGAAACAGCTACATGCCTCCATCACCAGTTTCTTTATGATGCCTTTAAATTGCCCCTAAATGGATAGAGAAGTTTCTAGATCTTTTTGCAAATTATTCCATGACCAAGGTGAAGTGTAAAGTCTTTTGTAGTCTTGTGTAATTTGTCTATTTAGAATCTCTTAGAACCATTTAGAGGGTACTTGAATGGCTGGCAAAATTAAAATCTGGACTAGGCTGATCATAAAACATGTGCTTTCTGCCTAATCTCAATCAGTGACATTTTTGGAAATCAGATTAAAGCAGGCCAGGTTCAGATTCTTTCCCTCAGCCACGACTGACAGCACACAGCTGGTGTGGTGAGGGGTTGAGGGTGAAACCTACAGCCGGTGTCAGATCCAGTTCATCCTCCTTTACACCAGGTGGAGGAGTGAAACAAAAGCGCTGGAGGAGAGAAGTGAAGAAGAGGAAGAGCTCCATCCTTGCCAGACTCTCTCCGAGACACACCCTGCGACCTGTGAGAGAACAAGCAATAACTTCAGGTCTGCAAGTAAAATGACACCAACAAAAGAATACACCTGAGCTTGCTCACCTGCAGAAAAAGGTATGAAGGCATCTCTCTTGAGAAACTTCCCATTTTCATCCAGGAAGTGTGCAGGATTAAAGCTGCGTGGGCTCTCCCATTCGCTCTCATCCCAAAGAACAGATGCCAACAGAGGAAATACTGTGGTGCCCTTCAGAAAGGCATTTAACACTTTATTAATTCTAACGGTGTTTTAGAGAGTTCCTTGAATGGAGCATTACTGTTCAGCTGTCATAAAACTTTGCCTGAGTCTGAAAATGATTTTTACCTTGCTGATAAAATAACCCTGGAAGGTGACATCCTGACTGGTGACGTGAGGAAGGGACACAGGGAGGATACTTGTGAATCTCTGTATCTCATGGATGACAGCATCAGTGTAGGGCAGGTTCTTCCTGTCCTCTACCTGGACCTGACGACTTCCTATCACCCTGCTCAGCTCCTCCTGAACCTGATCTGGAAAACACAAGATGACAGAGAGAAAAACCTTAAAAACCAAGAAACAGCAAACAGGTTGTCCCTGAGAAATAATTTGGTTGTTCCTTGGGTTGATCATTCCTTGGCAGAAAATGAGTCTCATAATGGACTACACTGGATAAAAATAGAGAGGCCAACAAATCTTGCACAAAATCATCAATAACGTTTTATTTTCTGCCATCTCGACTGTCTAAGTTGCAATTCTTTACACTCCCCACTTCTTTATAATCCACAAGAAAAAACGGTCACGTTTGCGATTAGTTCAAAAAGCAGCAGCCAGACTTTTAACCTGTACAGGCAGAGCAGAACGCATTAATCAAGTTTTACCCTCCCTTCAATGGTTAAACCTTAGGTTGAGTATTGAAGTTATGATTTTAATGATCACTTTTAAAGCACATAGTGTGGCCTCGCTCTGTCTGACCTTAGAGATCCTTGAGCAAGGCCCTTCTCACAGTCTTATCTCTGGGTCAACGGCACAAAGGTGAGGTAAGGCTTTCACTATGAGGCCCCCTACTCTTTGGAATATCAGAGGATATCATGTGAGCAAACTCAGAGCTTCGTTTTAACCCCCTCTTCAAACCCATTTTTTGGACTTGCTTGCTTTGTTTATTTACTTTTTTTTTTTTTTTTTGCTTGTTGGCTTATTCATTTATATTATGATTTCTTAGTTTGTGTCTTACTCTATTCTAACTTCTGTTGTTATCCTGATTTTGCTGTCATACTATTTATACCACTGGAGAACCCCTACCAATAATGCAGAAAAGCACATTTGTAAGCTAGAGCAAGCATACATGGACATTTGGAATGCATTTCATGTCCCACAACCTTACAGCATGTTAGATTTGGCTATTACAAGACAATGTGATGGAGCTTGTGATGGAAACTTGGTTCTTTATACTTATTTTCATGTTTATAATAATTCATATATTGTGCATATATTCAGTAAATCATATTTTCAGTTGACTGGAAAGTCATAAAGATGAATGCATACGTTTGTATGAGACATATTCAGTTACTTGTGACATGTGATATGATATGTGAGCTATTGCATGAGGAAATAAAATACACAAACAACAGGGCTCTCTGAGTTAAAGCATCATGTGATTAATTTGATGTCAGGTGAGTGCTGTTTGAGCTGTTTTGAATTCAAGTTTTTGACAGTCAGCCCACTCTAAAACACTGTCTACACAAGCATTAGTCATTATGATTACCATGTAATTAACCTGATTTAAAAAAAAAAAAAAAAAAAAAAAAAAAAAAAACTAATCACTTGACGGCCCTAATAAACTGTAATGTAACCCAAAGCATAGGGAACCTCCCAGGGCAAGCACTATCATTAGGTGGGCACCCCGGTGGCTCACGCACCACTGAGGCTAACTTAACCAAAGCAGCATGGGTTCAAATCTGGCCCCAGCCCTCCGTTGCATGCCATCCTCTCTCTCTGCCCTGTTCTTCCTGTCTCTCTCCATTGTTCCTCTCTAATAAAGCAGAAATGTCCAAAATAATCCAAAAAAAACTGTAACTCCACAGAACTGTAAGTTAAACATCCTAAGTCAGTACAGAGAAGGGGTGCAACAGGTGCACTTCCACAATCATGTTGGGTTCATCTACTGCTTCTTACCTTGTATGTGAGGATATTTGGCCATGAGCAACAGGCCCCATCTCAGTGTAGTTCCTGTGGTGTCGGTGCCAGCCGCAAACAGGTTGCCAACACTTGACAGAAGATGTTTAGTGTTGTAGTGAGTGTTCATATTCCCTGATTCCTTATAAACAAGAAAACAGATAAATTAATTAAATTATGTACTGATATGAGTTCACATATTGATATTGGTAAGATATAGAGTAGCAATGAGTTTGGGTTTGGTGGAACAGATATGTTTTTACAGCTTGCTGCTGCACATACACCTTTAGGCAGAGCATAACCGCCATGCAGCAGATAAATGCAGATCTAAACAGGTTGAGCTGGTGGATGAACAAAAGCAGTAAGACTCGTGGCAGCAGAGAGAAGCATCAGAGAAAGCTGCCTACTCAACTTGTTTTGTTCATTTCCATTACAATTTAAGATGGATCAATAAAAATCCATCATTTTCCTAAAGACGAGTGACATGCTTGCTTTAAATACCTCTAGACTCTGCTTGCAGGCCAGAAAGGAGTCCACAAATCCTCTGCACTGTTGAGCATTCAGTGTCTCCTGTAAGTGTTTGATCAGCTTTGTCATCTGTTCTCTGTTGGACACGAAGTTCTTATGGAAACGTTTTCTGTTGCCAACCCATTTAAACAACCACGGGAAAGTGTTGTATAACTGTTGAAAAACAAATATGCGTATTAAACTGTGCAAGCAAAACAGCCAGCCACAGAAGGAAACCTCAAAATAACATGAAAAAAGCAATCCACCATCTTTGCCCTTAATATGTCTGATATCCAAACAAACACCCGGCACAACAAAGATTAATTCATTTTTACTTGACATTATACTTTTGACACCTTATCAATATCAGTATCAATCCTAATGTCAGTCTTCTGGGTAAAGCTGTTTTTTCCCTATATTGTATGGAATTTTGTTGCTATAGATGAGTATAAATCTGTTGTTTTGTATGTAAAAATGATTCCATGTAAATCCTCTGATGCGGTTTGCCATTATCACAGTTTTCCTCTCACTGGCTTACTCTTACTTTGGTCCTTATCTAAATTCTTGGTCTCATTACATGTTCTTGCTTGAGCGCTGAAATGACAAGTCAGATGCTCAGAGGTTAATGAGTGGTTAAGTCACCTGCCTCTTCAATATATTTGGTCCCTTTGATCACTCTGTTAAATAAAAACAACATTGTACCTGTATTGAGGGACAGCCTGCAAGACGAATGTTGTCACTGGCTCGATTTACCATGGCTTTGAACTCGGGATCATCATATTCAAACCTGCTGCCATAGACAATGGAGCAGATGATGTTTGAGGCGGCATAATTCACTGACTGTGCAGTATCAAAGGCTTTACCTAAAACAAGAATGCAGACAAGCAATGAGTAAAATAACAAAGAGTACAGTGTAGAGGATGTACAATATGACATAATACAACACAATATAAGAGCAACAGGTTACCTTCATGCTTCTCAAATACTTTGATCAGATGCTGACATTCCTCCACAATTTTCTCCTCAGCTGCTTTCTTGCCCATCCCGAAGTCTCTCAGGTTACTCAAGGCAAAACGTCTCAGCTCTCTCCATGACTCCCCATTGTTAAATAAAATACCTAAAGTTAAGTGTAAACATTGCAAGTTATGATATTTGAAGTCCTTGAAGGAAATAAATTCAGTTCAAGAACTGAACAAGAAATCAGTAGAGATGATGAACCCATAGGTAGCCAACAGATTCAAGCAAAGGTTTGGCTGTCTTGTTCTCCACGGCACAACATTGGTTTTACTTTTAAATAGATATTATATTTTGTATGATTTCAAATAGGTTTAGTTGTTCAAAAGCCCTGTTGATTTGACAATAATCATGTGTTTAATTTTTTAATTTATTTTAATGATTAAGTTGCTGATTGGTCCAATACAAATACAATAAATTACAGATAAGTATAGCAGTAAAAGGTTCCTATGAATTTGGCTGGGCAATATATAGATATTATATCAATTAAAGGCTGCATTACAGAAACAGTTTCTGTACTTATTAGGTTTTCTAGCTGTTTTATTATTGGTCTCAACCTGCTTGGACATCATATCCACATTACTAATGATTGTTTGTAAAAAAAAAAAAAAAAAAAAAAAAAAGTGAAAATATTTGCCTAAAGCACCAATTGTCATTTCTACAATATTATCAAAATATAGATATTGAGGTATTCAGTCAAAAATACTGTGATATTTAATTTTAAGTACCGCCCACGCCTAGCTATGAGGAGGTCATAGAGTGAAGTAAAAGAGGTAAAATCTGCATTTTCTATCCTCACCATGTGAACCAGTGAGGTCACCAAATAGCGGAAGGATCTCTCTGTCTCCAAACTCTGCAGCATGGCTGACCAGAGCCTGCTTCACTGTCTTGTATCCTGCCAGCACCACCACTTTCTTCGGTCCAAAGTAAACTGTGAACACTGATCCATGTTTCTTGGAAAGCTGAGACCAGATACACAGAGCCGTCAGTATTAATTATCCAACAAGTTATCACAGCTAGAGTGAAGATACTGGTCTCATATCTCAGATGGTACTCCAAAAATTGTTGCAACAATTTATCATACATAACTGAGCATGGGAATGGCCATCATATTCTTCAATCAAAATGTTCTTACCCTTACACACTCTAAACAAACAAACAAACAAACAAATAAATAAATACGTGCCTAACCAAAACAAAATATTTATTACAGTTTTATGACCATCATAACAAGCTGACACATACTGCTCAGCTGCATCTCAAATCAATCTTTAGATTCCCAGCTTTCAGATGATGAATACTGATGAGCTTTTATTTCCCCCTTGCAGATCCCCTGCCCCCTACCCCCCTCCCACCACTCACCACTAAAGTAGGTCTAAAGAAAGAGGTGGAATAAGGGCTTAACTGTCGTATCCAAAGCAAGATAAAAAAGAGCTATGTGTAGCACCAAGAGGCTGGTGTGCTCAGAGTGTCAGAGATACCCCAGACCCGTCCTCTGCCCTTTGCAGCAATTAACCTCTTACACTGAGGAACATTAACAACAACTGGTTTTAATGATTTGTTGGCTTAGTTAATGTTCAGTCAGCATTGGGGTAGAAGCACAGATTTTGCTGATGTGTCCTGGCTGACCTGTTGGACCTCTATGGATTTTGTTAGCCCCCCAAGTATGGTACGTTTTTTCTCTTAGTTCAACAGTTGCTATTGATTAAACAAAACCTAATGCAATATATTTTTGTTAACAAACCATCATCATGATCAGCTACTATTACTGGATTATTAATTATTCAGTTGTGAACAATAAAATAATACTCATAATAGCAAAAAAATGCCACATTCAGAGTTACTGGTCATAGTTAATGTAAAAGGTTAACAAAGTTACTTTCTTCAGCACTGGACACTTTTTTTAAAATAAGTGCTATGATGCTCAGAGTTTTTAAACAATCAATTTAGTATGCACCTATTGCCAAAACTGAACATAAATTGTGACAGGGGAACAATAACACATCACTTTACTAGGGAATGATTTTTCTAATCATTATGTACCTCACACAGGGTGATGTAGGGTCTCTTGAGGTCCATCTGCAGCAGGTTACCAAGCAGGGGAAGTGCTGTGGGTCCTGGAGGCTCCTTCATCTTTTTCTGGGAGATGAAGCTAGACGAAAAGATGTAGAGGACCAGCAGGAACACCACAGCACCCAGCAGAGTGACTGAGCTGGAGGACTGGGGAAGAAGATCTAGTGGGTCCATGATTCAGAAAAATGTATCCTTAATTACCAGTGAACTGACAAGCTAATAAATCTGCCTGCTCCCTTTATCTGTGACCTTATAGGTAAGAGACACATCTCTTGGACCTGCCTGTTGAGACTGAGGGAATGGGCTAACCAGTAAAATGAAATGGCCATATGTAAAAACTTGTTAATCATTACCTGTTTTCTTTGCATACCTGCCTGGTTAAGTTCTCTCAGTGAAGAACAACCCTGGCTGCACTGACTATAGCATTACAATGTATATGCATACAGTGATGTTAATTTTATACTTTTGCAGTCATACACTGTAAATGCAAATAGTGTACCTTACCAGAAATTACATGGAAAGTTTACTAGATTTGAACCAAAATGTGTAGTTTACGATCTGTGGTTAAGTGTTGTGAAAATTAAGATGCCACTAGTTCACAGAAATACTACTATTCAAATGAACTTACTGAGAGAATCTAAGTTGTGACTTGAAATAATGAAAAATAGGAAGCACTATCACTGCCCATGGAGGTTGCAGTGCTCGTGGTCATTCCAGAATAAGAACCAGACCTGACTCCAAACTCCCTCCACTTTAGATGTAAGACAGACAGATTGTGGTTGAGCATTTAGAAAGTTCACTTTGTATGAGAGGTGTGCAGAGGCACCACTATTTGTGTTTGTGTTTGTATTTGTTTTTGTATTTGTATTTGTATTTTGGTTTGTTTTGGGGCAAAATAATATGGATCTGGGAAAGAAATGGGTGTGGCTCAAAACAGAAGTGATTTTTTTTTTTGTAATCGTTGGATTTTTAACCACAAAGAAATATTTCATGACTGAATGTGCTGCTTATTAAAACTCTCTAGGTTTAGGAAACCCGCTCTAACAACTATGCATTCTGCAAATCAAAGAAATCTAACTGTGAAAAAACGTGGAGGACTTCTGTATCACTCTGTGACCAAATCCAGTCAGTGGAGTTTCCTAGCATGCTTTTGGTGAAAAGAGATTTACTTAGCAGAAGGCAGAAGGCTGCCTGGCTTAAAGTCTGTCCTCTGCACTCTGTACTGCAGCGACTGTATGCAGTTATTGATGCACTACTGTATTTTTTTTTAACATGCTGCTCGGTTTTTAACCATATGTTCTATTTATTTTAAGCCTTTAGGTTATTTAATTATTTATTATAGGGTGTATCTGAGCTATTAAAATGCGTAATGTGATTTATTCTGTATGCTGCTGGGCCTGGGTAATGAATTTCATTCCTTCATGTTTTTAACATGTTTGAATGACAGAAAACTGAACTCAACTGAATATGCAGTATTTAGAAAACGCACTGCACCAAACAACCAGACATGTTCATCACTTTTAAGTTTCCTCTGGAAACACTTTGGTTGTTGTTAAGGTGTAATTGCAGCACGGTGTCTAAATGCTGCATGTTTCTGTATTCTGTTGTGTCTGACTTTCCCATTGCCCTGCTCAGTCCCTCCTGAGCCTGGTCTGTGAGGTGAATGGTGAGAAAAGACAAAGACATTTATTGTGATGATCTTTGTCCACTGTTGTCAGGTCATGTTTAGGTCAGGAGGCATTTAAGTTCAAAACGGACAAAATGGGAGGTATAAAACTGGGTCAATAAACTTCAGCCTTTACGACTGTTTGTGTCGTCTTTGTTCTGTGTCATGGGTATGATCTATAAAGGATACACCTGAGATAAGGTGTTTGTGTACATAAGATGTTACTGCAGCTCCTTACCCTGTACGTTTGGATATTGTAGCTCCTGCTGCATGAGGTGAAGGGCTAAGGGTGAGGCTGACAGCTCGTGTCAGATCCAGGTCATCCGGTGTAACTCTAGGTGAAGTAAAAAAAAAAAAAAAAAAAAAACCATGGAGCGCCACACCCAGCTATGCAGAGGTCTCCGTTACAGGTCTGTAGATCTTTCACCATACACCGAAGCTGCCTTGAGCATTTCCAAAATTTAAAAGTATGTGTTACTTTTCAAATTATCCTCAGTTCATTGTACACTGTATCCCAGATATTCTTACAATACAATCTTACAATAAATTTTGGTTCCTGTAAAGCAAAATCTGATCTGCGCTTTTGTAGACATGAACCAACAAGACATCCACCTGTCAATCAGTCTTCAAGTATTTATACCTGTTTGTCAACATTCAAATCAAATTCCTCCCAACATGTCTGCCTGTTTATCCTGTTTCACTCAGCAATACATCACCATATGGAAGTTAGATACTCTTGAAAATATTTTTCATCTGGACTTTAAACTGGCTAACAAATAAATCAACATCCAAGGTGCTTATAATGTGACACTGGAAGAATACTGAACATTTGCGTCACACTGAACTTTGTTCATATTAGTTGTCTTTTCTTTTTCTTAGCTAGATAACACTTCCTGTGTCATCATCTGAGTTACAACTTCACCTATCCCTCATGACTATTGCATAATTGTGTCTGTATAAAACACATAACCTGCTGTCATCAAATATAAAATGCTTACAACCAGACTGTAAAAGGGGAATTGCAATCATATTTGAAATTGTCAATTGTTCTTCGAGTGAGATGTACAGAGAGATAACAGAGAGAACACTTAAGCATTAAACATGCAGCAGCTGGTCTTCCTTGCAGTTTATTCTCAGAAATTTTGCACAGTGCATCTTGAACGTTTTCAAACAATGTGACAAAGCCGTTAAGATTAAGATGTCATGAAACACTACAAATTACAGTAATAGTTAATAACTGATAAATGCATAATTATCCACTGTAATGATGATGAAATTAATGGAAGGAGATTTTCATCCCTAAAAATGCTATGTATATTGAGCTACTGGGATTAATATGTAGCTACAGCATAATTACACTATAAAGATTTCTCTGCAGAACCGGATCAAAACAGTGCAGCGAAGTCGCCTGGGGGAGAACAAGGTCACAAGACTGATGCGCATTGCAAGTTATGGAGAGACACTTGAGACTTTTGAATTTAATTCAGCTGCTGAATTAAGTTTTTATTGCATCTATTTGATTTCAAGTTGGCAGCACACTGCATTATTAAAATGGTATGAGCCAGTTTTTTGTTTGTTTGTTTGTTTTTTTGCAAATTGTAGTTGCAATTGTTTGCAATTGTATGCAATGTTCATGTTCAAAGAGCACAGGCTTGTGCAATATTTATTTATTTATTTTAGAAGTTGCACACTTGAGTCAATTGACGGCACTCATTTTATTTGATAGAACCTACTTTTCATTAAAAACGATTACGCTATAAATTGACATGCCTTGATATCATTCTTATATAGCCTGCATATAATTTTAAGCTCAGTAAATTCAGATAATATTTGACCGTAATTTCAAACATTTGTCCGGTAAATTGAAAACCTGCCAGGCACGTTGTCCAGTGCCAATTTTTTCTAACGGAATCCCTGATTCCACACAAATAGAAAATGTAAAATGAATCAGTTCCTTGCCAGACTCTGGGCGTTTAGAACAGCAAATGTAAAAGCTTTCATGAACTGGATTTTGTTTTAATCTATAGTGTTATTGCATCAGTAAGTGATGGAGTTGAAAGTTGCAAAACAAACATGTAGGCTATTTATGAATATGGCGAGGATTATCCTTTGAGTTAAAAACATTCATTAAAAATGGGGGCTTCACAGTTAAATTTATATTTGCTCGTAAAAATCAATAACTTTAACAGACGGTGACAGAGCTGAAAAAAAGATGTGAGGCAGGTAGGTAATGGAAAGACAAGGGACTGAGGAAGACGAATGTAAGGATAGATGACAAATCACTGAAAGTATTCTACCAGTATGCCAACTGGACCACCCGTCTGGGGAAAACACTGGATAAATGATATGGTTCAGTCCCAGATGCCTATAGAGCTGTCTCCCTCCCCCCTTTCAGCTCTGCTGACCACCACAGCATACTGTTTGCTCCTGCATACTCACCTGTGGTAAAGAGGACAGAGAAAGTAACCAGGGACATCAAACAGTGGACAGTGGACAGCATCGACAGGCTGAAAGGGTGCTTTGAAACCACAGACTAGAACACCCTCACATCCTCTTCCACAAACATCAGTGAGCAAGTGGAAAGTGTCTCAGCATACATCTCTTTCTGTGCGGACAATATCATCCCCACCAAAAGGTCACAATCTTCCCCAGCAATAAACCCTGGGTGACTAAAGAAATGAAAAAAAAAAAAAAAAAATCAGAATTAAAAAAAAAAAGAGATTTTTTTTCAGTAGTTCTGAAGCTGAGAAGGAGGTCAACAGAGAGGTCAAGCAAGCCATAAAAACTGCCAAGCTGAAATAAAAAACAAAGTGGAGCAGACTTTTACAGAGGGGAACCTCCACACAGCTTGGCAGGGCCTCAAGAACATGGCTGCAGTGAACTCTGTCACCACCAGCAATAAGCCCATCCAGGTTGCAGGCAGCAGCCTCACTTCACTCCCAAATGACCTCAACTCCTTCGTCACCAGGTTTGAAAAGCACAACAGCACCCAGCTAAAATCCATCATCTCCACACTGAGACCTGATGACTCTGCCCTCATCGTCAACACAGCAGAGGTGGTGAGAGCCCTCAAAGGGACCAAAATGAGAACAGTTCCAGGACCAGACATCATCTGTGGGCGGACCCTGAGGCACTGTGCTGATCAACTGGGAGGTGTGTTCCAGCTAGGGATGCTAACCAGTGGCCGTTTGACCGGTTGTTGACCATTTGAACTTTAACTGAATAATCTTGTTGGTTAAGTTTAACGTGTCGTAAATACTGTAACTTCTGTAAAGTTTGCTCTATCGAAAAAATTCCAACTGTTCCTGAAAGCTAAGGAGTTGCTCATGAACTCACATACAGTTTAATATGGTAAACATGGCGACGGGATGCTGTGCCGGGCTTGGATTACGTCATTACGCACAGAGCTCAGCTCAGTAGAGAGACCAGAGAAATAAACCAAGCTTAAGTTGATCATGTATAATTTTGAACAAAGTATGTCATGCAAGTCTTCAAGAGTCATAAAACCACCAAGCAGACTCATCGAGGAATCTGGAGACAATATTTTTCACAAGGAGAGAGAAATTTCTTCTACACCACAGTAAGCAACATGTGTAAATTACATAATGTTTGTAGGATATCATGTAGGCTATGTACAATATTTGACTTTGGGATGAATGGTGTTCCATATTATCTTATGTCTGAATTGGTTTTGGGCCTGCTGAGGGGACATCCGTGGTACAGAACGGACACTGTCGCTTTCTTGACTGTCTGTAAACTTACAGACGGTCAAATAATATATAAAACTGCAGACCGGCCGGTTTGAAAATTGACACACCGCTTTTCCTCCACAAGACGCACATTTTTCGAATAGGATAATAAGATAATAATAATAAGTATTGGTAGTAAGTAACGGCTAGTAACGGCGCATTTTATTGTCAGTAACGGTAACGGCATTACTCTCATCACTGCTGGAGAAATGCTGATCACGAGGCATCAGCAGCTAGAAATGCTTCCAGCTGTTTGCAGAGGACATTCTGACATTCTCAGTCTTTGCATGACGATAGTGAAGCAAAATGCAATGGAAGCTCTTCTGATCTGGGCCCCTCTGCCCGACCTTCAACTGGTGACCTACACCCTGGATCAAGAGGAGGAGCCCAGGCAGCTTTAGGACACTGAGGATGGTGACAGTGAAGGAAGGTGCCCACTTGATAACCCCCAATGACTTATTGACTCTCACTCACCCACCAACTATACCTACAGGTCACTGTAGGTATAGTTGGTGGATGTTGCTTTCTATATTTTGGTCCTGTAGATTTATGATTGCATAGGCTTAAGTTCTATGATACTAATTTGTGTATTAGTTTAACTTGAGCCCCAAGACTGCCAGCTCTACTTGCTGACAAAACCCCCTGAGGGTTTTGTCAGTGGGTAATTTCAAATGTGTTTCTCAAGGAAGTAGTTACACTTGGCTCTGATGGCCCTGACTTCAAAAGCCACTGGTCTTATATTGTTCCCACCAAGGGATGCTGTTGCAGCATTTAATTGGGATAACCAAAATGCTCAAAATGCTGTACTGAAGAATTTAACTTCTGTGGGATCTGTCTCATGGCTTAGTTTACTTTTATGTTTGTTGTTTTTTGTTGAGGAAGTTGATAATCCACAGAGTGAGTTGGTGGTAGAGATGGAAGCATGTAATGAGTTTCTCAGCTAAAATGTGTGGCTGCATTGTGTTAAATGCTGAGGAGAAGTCTGCAAACAGGAGTCTGGCTGTGGTGTTGTAATTTCCAGATGCTTATGGATGGTATTGAGGATGAATATTTTTGCATCAACACCTCTGCCAACCCGGTAAGCAAACTGCAGCGGGTCCATCATCGAGTCAATTATCTTGGTGATATGGGCCTTGATGGTCCTCTCCATGGCCTTCATAACCAGTGATGGGAGTAACGGCATTATAAATAAACGGTGTTACTAACGGCGTTACTTTTATCAGTAATGAGTAATCAAAGAAATTACTGTTTCCCTCGTTACAACACCGTTACCGTTACTGACAATAAAATGCGCCGTTACTAGCCGTTACTAGCCGTTACTTACTACCATAGGCGGAGTTTGAAATTTGCGCTGGGGGGGGCAAACTTTTTTTTTTAATTATTATTTTATTTATTACAATACCAAACATAATGTGATTCAGATTTATTTCTGAAAATAATCTTATTTTATTGCATTGCTTAAATGTTTATAGATATGTATACAGGAAAAAAAAAATATTGGACCTATTTTTGACTCAATGTAGTTTCACATTTCAGACGCTAGGGGGGGGCAATGCCCCCTCTGCCCCCCCGCAAACTCCGCCTATGCTTACTACCAATACTTATTATTATTTTATTATCCTATTCGAAAAATGTGCGTCTTATGGAGGAAATTGTTGTATATGTTCAGGCAAGCAGAGAGCAGTAGCAAAGCATCTGAAACTACGGCAATGCCTCTGTTCAAGGCGCGCCCTGTCAAACACTTCTCTCTCACCACTTCTCCTGTTTAACAGGCTTATCTGATGTAGCAAACCATTAAATGTTAGATAAATTAACTGTGATGACATTAGGTAAATGTCTCAGTAGAGAAACATTCATGCTTGTATCTGTTCATAAACACCGGAAAAGACATGCAAATAAACTGTAGTGTGCAGCCCACACTAATGTCGATAAAGGGCTAGCATGCTAACCCTCTATCGACATGCACACACAGTGTGCATGTAGTGAGTGAACAAAGGAATCTCTTTGTAAGTGGTAGAATATTGGTCTGGTGCTTAATGCTTTGAGCTGATCTCTGAAAGTGGAGATATAAGATCTGGAAACGGAGGATGTTGTTAAAAAAATCTGCGGAGAGTGTCCTGTCTGAAACATCAAAAGGCTCTTTCTCATTATGAGCTCTAGTTTCCCGGCGCAGCGCGGGGTGGCGCAGTGAGGCGAACCCCGCGCAGAGTTAGTTTCGACCGGCGAAACGGCAGAGGCGGACAGGTTCCAAGTTTCACAGGCGGAGGTTCGCCGAGATGGGAGTGGCGGCGCAGCGGGGGGAGGTGCCGACAGATTCGGCTTGGCGCAGTGACAGTTTCGTGCCAAAAGGCTTCGCCAAGGTGCGCCTGGGCTCTGCTCCGCCTGTGGCAATAGACCTCCATGTCAGCTGTGTAAACTTTCATTACGCCTTCACGCAGCGCATTTTAAAGGCAAGGACAGGGGCTCATTTGATTGGCTACATGTGAATCGGCTGTGTCAAACCCACTCCATGCCTTCTCTCCTCCCCTCCGCCGGTAGGAGGGACGGCGGAGTATTTGCGCCACCGAGAACGGCGTGCCAAACTTGGAAAATCCGCCTGGCCACACCCAGTTGGCGAAGCGCATCTGCGCTATGCCCCCGCCTCGCCTGGTCTGCGAAACTAGAGTCCTATGTCTCAGTGGTGAGGCATTATAAGCATCAACAGTGATCAGACAGGTCAGGCAGTACTTGAGATGTTTTCTGATGATGCCACCTCAGTCACTGTTATAACACAAGCTTACAAAAAGTGGCTGAGATGCAGGGCACACTTACCTAGGGGCTGAGCCCTAGGTTTGAGTATCCTCATCCTGACTGGTTGAATACATACAGGCAAATTAACATGCATGTGCTGGGATGTACATATGGTTGTGAAGGTCATAAGACACCCATCACAGAGCAAAGTAAATGTGAAAGCTGTTGTGATTTAAATACATTTTTATTCCCTTTTCTGTTGATATTACTTTATTTCCCTTTCATCAACAAAATCTATCTTCAATATCTTCATCAGCACTGTACAATATACCAAATGAAGAATAATAATCAGTGGTCACATAAGTAGAGAAATCATAGCAAGCAGTTTTAAGGGCATGTTAGGTACTACTTTCACTGAAAGACTAAACAAAGGACAATGTTTTATATTGCAAAATTCTGTATTTATAAGTAATGCTGGATATTCCCATTCATTTGGGTCATGCATCAATGACTTATTTCTTAAGCAATGAAAAATGAACAATTGCTCAAGTCTTTTTCCTTAGAAGCGGCTGACAGCACACAGCTGATGAGGTGAAGGGCTGAGGGTGAAGCCCACAGCCGGTGTCAGATCCAGTTCATCTTCTGTAACTCCAGGTGGAGGAGTGAAACAAAAGTGCTGGAGGAGAGAGGTGAAGAAGAGGAAGACCTCCATCCTGGCCAGACCCTCTCCAAGACACACCCTGCGACCTGTGAGAGACGACACAAAGTCAGCACCAAAATTCTGGTGATGTAATACTCCTTTGAAAAATAGAGATTTACAAATATAACAAATACATGAATTATATACATTTACATGTAACGATTTCACACACACACTGCTGAAATGATATACTGTACCTGCAGAGAAGGGCATGAATGCCTCTTTAGGCATAAATTGGCCATGTTCATTTAAGAAGTGCCCTGGGTTGAAAGTGTAGGGGCTCTCCCACTCACTTTCATCATACAGGACAGACGTCAGCAAAGGAAATACAGCTGTCCCCTGTCAACAAGGAGAAAGACCTGCGTCATGTTGCGTCAGATTTAGGGCTCTAGTTTCCCGGCGCAGCGCGGGGTGGCGCAGTGAGGCGAACCCTGCGCAGAGCTAGTTTCGACCGGCGAAGCAGCAGAGGCGGACAGTTTCCAAGTTTCGCAGGCGGAGGTTCGCCGAGATGGGAGTGGTGGCGCAGCGGGGGGAGGTGCCAACAGATTCGGCTTGGCGCAGTGACAGTTTCGTGCCAAAAGGCTTCGCCGAGGTGCGCCAAAAGCTCGCCATCTGAAACCACGTCTACTTTCAGCACAAGGCGGAGCGGAGCTGGCGCAGTGGAAGTTTGGCTGCCTGGCGCAAATCACCAAATCCTCACGATCAGCACAAACGGTGCCAGTCTCCTTTGATCTGACATCAGCTGTGACGGGACAGTTGATATGGAGATATATGTATGTGCTGATTGTGATCGTAGCATTGAATAGTGTTTTTTTCGGTATTTATTGCATCGTTCATGTGTCTGACATTCCGGAAGCCTGCCTGTGAGGTTTTGGTGACGTGTCTGCACTGCTCGCCGGTCTCCGCTCCGCGCCTGTCTCCTGAGTTCCGCTCCACCTGCGGCAGTAGACCTCCATGTCAGCTGTGTAAACTTTCATTACGCCTTCACGCAGCGCATTTTAAAGGCGAGGACAGGGGCTCATTTGATTGGTTAAATGTGAATCGGCTGTGTCAAACCCACTCCATGCCTTCTCTCCTCCCTTCCACCGGTAGGAGGGACGGCGGAGTACTTGCGCCACCGAGCACGGCGTGCCAAACGTGGAAAATCCGCCTGGCCACACCCAGTTGGCGAAGCGCATCTGCGCTACGCCCCCGCCTCGCCTGGTCTGCGAAACTAGAGCCCATAATCAAAAAGTCATTTTGTTCATTTCAAAATGTTCAGCACAGCATTTAGTATATTTGACTTCGTCTGACCTTCTTGATGAAGTAGCCTTGAAATGTGACATCTCGGCTGGTGATGTGAGGAAGAGACATGGGTGCAATGTTGGCCAGTCTCTGTGTCTCATGGATAACAGCATCAGTGTAGGGCAGGTTCTTCCTGTCCTCTACCTGGACCTGACGACTTCCTATCACCCTGCTCAGCTCCTCCTGAACCTGATCTGGACACACAAAGTAAGAAATCAAACTAACTGCTGTTTGCCTGCATCTGGTATTCACCCTTTGACAGACAATTTTAAACCTTTTAAGGTTTCTATCACTTTCAGGAGATCTAAAGGAGATCCAGAGGTGCTTTTAAATGGCTTTTCAAGATTCAAGATGCTTTACTGTCAATTCTGTAGTTATGTGCCAGACATACAGAGAATCGAAAAAACGTTTCACTTTGACCTTACCCACGGTGCAAACAGTGCAGAAGATTAAATATAAGAAAACAATCAAACAGTGCAAAAAAAATTCTTTAAGAGCAATACAAAAAAAATAATATTAAAACAAAAAAAATGCAAAAAATGCAACAAAGCTTGAGCTTGCATAGAAAGTATAGGCGCTGCTGGGCCTTCCTTGCCAGTGATATTGTGTTGGTCGTCCAGAAGAGATCCTCGCAGATGTGCACCCCCAAGAATTTTGTGCTGCTCACCCTCTCTGCTGCAGCACCGTTGATGGTCAGTGGGAGTGGTTGGGTGTGTCCTCTCCTGAAATCGAGAATAACTGAGGTGTTGTTTCCGACCTGTACTGCTTGTGGCCTCTAACTGAGAAAATCCAGCAACCAATTACCCACAGAGGTGTTGCGCCCCAGCCGGTCCAGTTTGATGATGAGCTGTTGTGGGATGATGGTGTTGAATGCTGAACTAAAGTCTATGAACAGCATCCTAACATATGAGTCCTTCTTTCCCAGGTGTGTGAGGGCTGGGTGGAGAGCAGAACAGATTGCATCTTCTGTTGACCGATTTGCTCGGTATGCAAACGGGAAAGGGTCCAGGGTGGGTGGGTGGAGGGGGGGGATTTAATGTGGGTCATGACCAGCCTTTCAAAGCACTTCGTGATTATGGGAGTAAACCAAGTCCAGAGTGTTATTTCCTCTTGTAGGAAAGTCCACATGCTGATGAACTTTTGGGAGGACAGACTTGAGATTTGCATGGTTCGCTCAGTGCCTCATCTCTAACTGCGTTGTTGGTAGTGGGAGGGATATAAACAGCGACTAGCTGGATCGCCGTAAATTCCCTCAACAGATAGAAAGGCCAACTGTTGTGGCCATGGCTGTATCCCCTGTATTTCCCTGTGTTTCCTTGTGTTTCCCCTCCCCTTTGTTTCCTTGTTTCTCTCTCTGTTTTTTGCTCTGTGTGTGCTGGCCATCTCCACTCACTCTGCCCCTGGATTCCTCCACACCTGCAATCCATCAGCTCATCACCACTGCAGTATATCTACCCCAGCTTTTCCACCACTCCTCCCTAGATTGTTGTTCAGCCTCTGTGGTGAAAACTTCAGGCCTGCTTAACAAACATTTTTGAAAGCCTTTCATTGTTGTGATTCGCCTACTAACTCCTGTCTTCTCTGCTGTTCTCCAGGACCATTACCAACAGCCTGCCAACCCTACCTTCCTCCAAGCCACCTCTGCCTACCACGAACGCCTCCATTCTCCGTCCAGCCAACGTCAGCCATTCACCACCACCATCACCTCTCTCCCCTTACGGAAAGAAAATATATTTACCAATATATGAAATGCAATGTATTGTAATGTATTAAAATATATTACATTTAATATGCGAACAACAATGTACAGAAATATATTATATATTTGAAAATGTCTCAGAAATAAATGGTGTAATATATAGGTGAATCATATATGTGCCATATATTTATATATTGCATCAATATATTGCAATATATGTCAATATATGGGGAAAAAATACAGCAACAATTGCGCATTTCATATATTTGCTATATATTGCAATATAAATATATAATACACTATATTACCAAAAGTATTCGCTCACCCATTCAAATGATCAGAATCAGGTGTCCTAATCACTTGGCCTGGCCACAGGTGTATAAAATCAAGCACTCAGGCATGCAGACTGTGAAACAAGACATTTGTGAAAGAATGGGCCGCTCTCAGGAGCTCAGTGAATTCCAGCGTGGAACTGTCATAGGATGCCACCTGTGCAACAAATCCAGTCGTGAAATTTCCTCGCTCCTAAATATTCCACAGTCAACTGTCAGCTCTATTATAACAAAATGGAAGCGTTTGGGAACAACAGCAACTCAGCCACGAAGTGGTAGGCCACGTAAAGTGACGGAGAGGGGTCAGCGGATGCTGAAGCGCATAGTGCAAAGAGGTCGCCGACTTTCTGCACAGTCAATTGCTACAGAGCTACAAACTTCATGTGACCTTCAGATTAGCCCAAGTACAGTACGCAGAGAGCTTCATGGAATGGGTTTCCATGGCCGAGCAGCTGCAGCCAAGCCACACATCACCAAGTGCAATGCAAAGCGTCGGATGCAATGGTGTAAAGCACGCCGCCACTGGCCTCTAGAGCAGTGGAGACGCGTTCTCTGGAGTGATGAATCACGCTTTTCCATCTGGCAATCTGATGGACGAGTCTGGGTTTGGAGGTTGCCAGGAGAACGGTACATTTCAGACTGCATTGTGCCGACTGTGAAATTTGGTGGAGGAGGAATTATGGTGTGGGGTTGTTTTTCAGGAGCTGGGCTTGGCCCCTTAGTTCCAGTGAAAGGAACTTTGAATGCTTCAGGATACCAAAACATTTTGGACAATTCCATGCTCCCAACCTTGTGGGAACAGTTTGGAGCGGGCCCCTTCCTCTTCCAACATGACTGTGCACCAGTGCACAAAGCAAGGTCCATAAAGACATGGATGACAGAGTCTGGTGTGGATGAACTTGACTGGCCTGCACAGAGTCCTGACCTGAACCCGATAGAACACCTTTGGGATGAATTAGAGCGGAGACTGAGAGCCAGGCCTTCTCGACCAACATCAGTGTGTGACCTCACCAATGCGCTTTTGGAAGAATGGTCAAAAATTCCTATAAACACTCTCCTCAACCTTGTGGACAGTCTTCCCAGAAGAGTTGAAGCTGTAATAGCTGCAAAAGGTGGACCGACATCATATTGAACTCTATGGGTTAGGAATGGGATGGCACTTCAGTTCATAGTATGAGTAAAGGCAGGTGAGCGAATACTTTTGGTAATATAGTGTATATGTGTTCATATATTGACTTTTATATGTATAAAAGTCCTCCATAATGTATTTACATTTATGTGATGAACACTGGGTTAATATATTTATAAATACATGATCTATGACATTCCAATTGTATGGGAAAATGTATTGGAAATATACGCAAAATTGCAGCTGCTGTGCAGCGATGGGTCGGGTCCCTGCATTTTTAGGAAGATGCTGCTCAGTGATCAGTCACACTCAGGCAGTTTGGAGCACATGACTAAGATGTTCACATTACAATGTGGATTCTGCACCAGTCGAGGTTTGAACCTGCAACCTCTGGAGCCAAAGACAGTTGTTTACCGCTCTGAGCTAATTGGCAAGTATCAGCTCAATAGCAGCTTGACAAATTGACTAAGCCAGTGGTTACATCGTGTTTTCCTGAAACTGAGTAAATAACAAACATAGCAAAATAAAACTGCTCTGCTAACTCAATCATGTTGTAACTAGAATATCTGCTGGAAAAAAATATTTTTTTTCAAAGTAACGACAGTAAGCAGTCACATTAAAGCTGAACAGAGTTATATAATCACCTTTTCAGGCTGTTATCAATTTACCTCTGAAATAAAGACGACAGTTTTCACAGATGTGTTGATTTATTGAACGTTCATTTCAATGTACAGACACAAACAAACTGACAAATTAATTAAATCAATGGCCCAGGAAACTCATAAAGACTAAACAAATGAATAACGATTAATAGGCTAATTAATAACTGATAACAACATATAGCCGCACATCTCCATGGAAAATCTTACAGGTAGCCTACTGTCCGTGGTGCTGACTCCGCTTAGGCACTTTATTATGGAAATTAAAATTCACGGAGGATCTTGTTTAGCTCTTCTTTCCTTACAGTTGAGAAATCAGCTGTTTGCCCGGTGTTTTTCAGGTAGTCTTGTAGTCATTTGACGGCCCAAGACGTTGACCAGGCCGTACCGGCTTCATTTCCTGACCTCTCCAGCCGATCCAGCTCTTCACTCGTCACTCTCGTGTATCTCTCCTTTTTCTCTTCTGTCTTGTCTTCCTCGTTCAGCCATTCATCCAAACTTAGGTCGCCAAGGAATTCAAAATTGACAACCAAACGGTCCATTATGCAGGCGAACAAAGTTAACAGCGGCTTTTGATGCAGGTTTCAGTGAAACATTTTGCCAGGGAAACCACACAGATTCGGGTAGTAAGAGGCGGAGTAATATTTTCAGTGATTGATTCAGTATTTTTTATTTGCACACGGCTAGCTGTGTTGTCATGCTGATTTGAGCACATTCTAAACGTCTGATTGATCAATCAGATTGCTCGGTCGGATCTACGCAACGTAGTCTCGTGTTATAATTTTAAAAAATTTCAAGTACCCCCTGGAGTTCCTCTAAGTACCACCAGGCATATGCATACCCCCATTTGAGAAACACTGATCTAGACAACAGGGAGATGATGTTAATTTGTTTTGAACAATGAGGGATTGGCTCCATAAGTGAAAAATTGATGTTTAAAAATGCCATTTTTACATTGACTCCACATCATTGACCATGACTCCAGAATTTTGTCAATTTTTTTCATGAACATTGAAGATTTATTTTAAGACTTTGCAGGTATATGTTTACAGTAGCATTTACAGTAAAACATTTTTGATGCACTGTAGGCTTAATTTTTGATAAATCAAAAATCTGTGAACATCGTTTGTGTAGGACAGTCTGAAGATGCTCTGTAGCAGGTTTGGTGACATTTGAGCAAAAATTGTGGGAGGAGATAGGTTTAAGAAGTTTTACAGTTTTTGAAAAAAAAAAAACAGTGATGGACTTCATAATTTTCAATAGGTTTAAATGTATAAAAGTTTCTTCTATATTGAGGCTACAGTTTGATGAAAGTTGTGAAGTTGTAGCACATATGGTTGATTTGTTATGAATTTTCAAAGTTTTGAACTTTAAAGGTTTGCTATAGTGCCACCATCAGGACTATTGGCTTGAGTTTGCAGCTGAAATAATCTGGCATGGGACTGGACCTTTGTGCAAAGTTTGGTGAGTTTTCACCCATGGGAAATATGATTTCCTTGGAAGAAAGAAGAAGAAAGAAAGAAAGAAAGAACACCTGGGAATACAGTAGTGTCCGGTGTCCTAAGCTCCCCAGACCCTAAATATATGCCATGTGTGGTCCATGCATATGTTATGGTTGTTTATTGGAAAATATGCAATGTTAAGAAAAATCCCAATATATTTTTTTATATATTATGTTGCGAAATATATACATATATAGTATATGCATATATTGCAGTATATTTGAACATATAAAGACAAACTATTGCATGTAAAAATATAGTGCTGTTTTTGGTCTTGATTGCAATATTTTTTTATATGTATCAATATATAGACATGTATGGTCTATGCATATATTTCAATATATTGTAAAATATAAAGACTAGTTCCCATATATGGAAATGTATTATCTAATATATCACATGATATTTTCCAGTATACTGCAATATATTTTTGTTTCATAAGGGTCTTCCAAGTGTGACACTCCATTTTTCCCTTCCCTGAGCCCTAACCTTATTTTTGCTGTTTTTGAAAATAAATTCATTTTTTTTGCTAATCCGCTTGTCTCGCTCTTGGGTCCTCCCTCCGTGAGTTTGCAACACCAACAGTTGATGATCATGTTACTCCACTCGCGGTGAACAGTGTTTACAAACCACCACAGCATCCCAACACCAGTCATTATTAATATAAACACTTTAAACAAATAATATCCACAATTTTCCTGGAGCGCTTCCAGGGTTGTGGGTGAAACATCCGGTTGACTCGGGCGTAACACGGAAGTAGCTATTTGTTTACGTTACGGTCTCGTCTTTTACAACGTTAGTTAGCTCGCTACATTGTGCTCAGCTCTGCCACCTCGGAGCTGAGCTCCGCCACCCCGGAGCTACTACAGTGACGCACTGCAACCCACAGGATGGACCGCAGGTTAATGAAGCCCGGGGAAGACAGCAAATATGCCTCTTAAACCGATGATGTTGGCCCCGACAGGATTCGGCATGCCTACTTTACATATCGATATCTCCTAGACCGTTTATGACATACAGAAAAAAAACGTAGGAAACCGGAGAAACACACTGGGATTAGACTGTCGTGAGACAGGTTAGTTTTACCCTACTGATTTTACCCTACTGCCATTATGGTAACTCCGTAGGACTACTGACATTTCTACCGTCCAATCACAGAAGAGTCCCCGGTGTGTCACATGTTTGTAATATGAGCTTCTCAGTACCGTAACTCCTGAACCAATGGTGCAACCGAAAAGAAATCAGACGGTTTCTTTATCCAACCACTAACATTAAATCCATGAAACGAAACTTTACCAAACGTAAACACCAGTTACCGCCAGCCAGCTCGAATCTTTTTCCGCCTAAACAACTTACTTCTGGCGCACCGGAAGTTTGGAACATAACTGCTGATGATGGTTTCCCCAGCAACTCCCCCAGGAAAATTGTGGATAAAACTTTAAACAAATTTTAAAAAACTTTGAAAATACTGTACTGTTTTCTTTTAAATGCATCTATGTTTTTCATCATTACATAGCATCTTGATAGATAGATGTTAATGCTGAAACTACCAATACTGAATTGTATAGCTACCTTCAGGGATATCATTCTAAATGAGGTACTGTTGATGCAAACTCAACATACTGTAGGCTTATTCCAAACAGCCCAAAATAAACTATAGGCAGTATGGCAATGTAGCAATATGAAAGAAGGCAGCTGTGTAGTGAAGAAAGGTTTCATAATGTGCACAAGCCTCATCACGGCAGAGCTTCTGTGGCTCCCTAATGTTGTCTTTACCTTGTACTTGTGGATATTTGGCCATGAGCAGCAAACCCCATTTGAGTGTAGCTGCTGTGGTATCAGTGCCGGCAGCAAACAGGTTCAGGATCGTGAATATCCGGTTGTTCTCATGATAGTGAGAGTCCACGACATCAGAATCCTGAGAAGATGCAAACCCACATACTGTGAAATAGATATGTACTGTATGTAGCTATATTGGAGTATGGTAGCATTTTGCATTAGCATTGTTGTACTTATTTTTAGATTAAAAACACCAAAGGTCGTTGTCTTACCTCGTCTTTCTGCTCACGGATCAGAAACGAGTCTACCAATCCCCGTCGCACCTGGGGGTTTAGTGTCTCTTTCAGATGCCCGACTAAGTCTCTGACATCTGTCAGGTTGCAGTCCGTATTTTTCATTATTTGCTTCCGGTTCTTTATCCAGTGACCCAACCAGGGAAACATGTTGTACAACTGAAAAAAAATGAGAAGATATAGAAGAGATATGAATTAATGTGAATGTAAACTAAACAGCAACTTAAAAAGCGTCTAATATTTAAGTTTAATATCTTAATAGCGTAATATCTTTGAAATTAATTTTCATTAACAGAAAGCGTAAAGATAGAATGGATATACCATATATACATCAGGTGTCATATTGTGCAAGTGTATTCCATGATGGACTGAGAAACAGGATTGTGCATAATACACATATGACAATACAACATACAACAATACAATATCAAAAACAAATGAAACCTGGGGCACGTTGTCAGACTGTGCTGTTTTACTGTGTATGTATTGATTTATGTATCTATTTATGAATTGTAGTGCTTATTCAAGTAAGTTGGGCTGAGTGCTTGCTCATGTTATAATACTAGGTGACTAGCTATGCCTCAGCTGACGCACCTCACATTTGTTTCTATTTCTTTCTGTGATCTGAGGGAGTTCCCTTTTTGTCCCTGAATTTTACCAGTTGATGCTGGATCCAGTAAAGGCAGGGACTTCTAGCTAAACCTCACTCAGGACCAAAGTCTCAAATCGACTGTGTGTCCACTGTCCTGCCTGCTGGGCAGTGGGACAGTATCCCCCTGGCGATTGGATCAGCAAACTCTCATCAGTGTTTTAGGTCCCAAAGACAAACATTGTCAATGAGAATGTTTAACCTAGCCTGTAACAGGTTAAAGGAACCCTATGGCTGTTGCTATTTCAGGATTAAACCAAAGATGAAGAGGCTTTGGCTTTCGAGGCATCAGAATAATTTGCCTTGAGGAATTCAGGCAGAATGAATGTCATCTTTAAATCTTTCATGAAACTAAGCTTTGCTGTGATGCCCTCTTTTATTTATTTTTCATCCCTGTTGCCTAATCTGTCATTTATATATTTATTTATTTCATCTGTTGAATGGCTATGATGACCAAGGGGATGTCGTCCAGCTAGAGGGATATGATTTTTTCTCTATAAACAGGCTGAAGAAAAGGGGCGGGGGCGTTGCACTTTATGTGAAGTCAATTCATCAATGTGAACTTGTCAAACATATGTCCTTTTCCCTTGAAAATATCATGGAATGTGTCACAGTTGAAATTAAATGTGAAAAATCAAAAAATGTGATTTTAAGCTGTGTATATAGAGCTCCTGGATCAAACATCGATATGTTTGAGCATGATATGACAGAAATGTAGAACACAATCAATAGCAATAAGCATCTATTTGTCTGTGGAGATTTCAATATAGATTTCCTAAATCCGCATAGTCAATCACAAATAACGTCATTCATCAATTCTGTATTTTGTATGGGACTGTATCCAACAGTTACACACCCAAGCATAACTGTGAACACAGCGACACTTACTGACAATACATTAACAAATGTTACTGAAGAGAATTTAACTGGTGGTTTACTCATAAGTGATGTCAGTGACCATTTGCCTGTTTTTGCTGCCTTTGAATCATCTGCTGAATGAAATTATCAGAAAGAAACTAGAAATTTGACATGGAAAATAACAAATATAAACATTGAAAATTTTAGAAAGGACTTATTGCATTGTAAAAAGAAAAATCGATGTATAAGCAATTTTTCAGGCTTAGAACTAAGGATACTGAAAGCAAATATAAGATATACAAAAATAAATTAATCAATGTCATGAAATTTAGCAAGAAACAGTACTACAGTGAATTACCTGGAAAAAAAATAGAGCCAATATCAAATGCACTTGGAATATTTTAAATGAAATCATTAAAAAGAAAAAAAGTTGTAAAAGATTATCCATCTTACTTTTACTCAAATAATGATACAATCATTAAGGAAAATAAACCTATAGCAGATCGGTTCAATGAATACTTTGTTAATATGGGCAAAAATCTAGCCAATTCTATTGATTCCCCTAAAAAGAATTCCTGGGATGATAACAATACAATCAACATAATTTCCGATTCATTCATTCATTCATCTTCTAAACCGCTTATCCTCACTAGGGTCGCGGGGGGGGGGGCTGGAGCCAATCCCAGCGCTCACAGGGCGAAGGCAAGGAAACACCCTGGACAGGTCACCAGGCCATCGCAGGGCATTTCCGATTCAATGTTTATTAAAAAAAACTGATGAAAAAGAAATAATTGACATAGTATGTAAATCAACAGGTAAAAAATCAACCGACAGTAATAATCTTGATATGTTTTTGATAAAGAATATTATTGATTGTATTGTAAAACCCTTAAATTATATTTGAAAGTTGTCACTAATGACTGGAAAATTTCCATCAAAAATGAAAATAGCTAAAATGATACCACTGTTCAAATCTGGTGACAAACATGTCTTTTCAAACTATAGGCCAATCTCACTGTTATCACAATTCTCAAAAATTTTAGAAAAGGTATTTGCAAAGAGGCTAAATGATTTCATATCAAAGCACCAAATACTCTGTGAACAGCAATAAGGATTCAGGAAAACCCGGAACACCTCATTAGCACTAATGGACTTTGTTGAACAAATAACAAATGCAACTGAAAAAAAAACAATATACAGTAGGGGTATTTCTTGATTTACAGAAAGCATTTGACACCATAGACCACACCTTATTACTATCCAAACTACAAACGTATGGCATCAGAGGATTGGCACATGATTGGTTAACCATCTACTTACAAAACAGGTATCAATATGTTCATATTAATTCTTGAAAAAGAATTCTTGAAAATCACATGTGGGGTGCCGCAGGGTTCAGTCCTTGGTCCATTGCTGTTTCTTTTATATATTAATGACATAAGTTTGGTTTCTAAGTCACTGAATTGTATTTTATTTGCTGATGATACAACAGTGTTCTGTAGTGGGGATCATTTGGGATAGCTTCTGGACATGGTGGAGAAGGAACTGCAGAAATTCAAGCAATGGTTTGATTCAAACAAATTATCACTTCATCTTGGTAAAACAAAATGCATTATATTTGAAAATAAACCAGTGAATTTAAGCAGAAACCTAACAATAAATAATACTGAAATTGAAATAGTATCTGAAAACAAATTTCTTGGAGTCATTATGGATGATAAACTGAGCTGGAAATCGCACATAAATCATGTTAAATCCAAAATGTCAAAATCCATTGCAATTCTGTACAAAGCTAAAGATTTCCTCTCTGAAAATGCATTAATTACTTTATATTACTCACTGATAGCTCCATATATGACATATTGTATTGAGGTCTGGGGAAACACATATAAAACATATATTAATCCAATATTTTTATTACAAAAGAAACCATAAGAATCATCAGTAAAAAAAAACCTTTCCATGAGCCAACCAACCCACTATTTATCTGCTTAAAAATCCTGAAATTCAAGGACTTAGTTGATTACATTACAATACAAACCATGTACAAAGCTAAAAACAAACTTCTACCTCCATATGTCCAAAATCTGTTTAAAATGAGGGACACCAGATACAACTTGAGAGGAACCTTATTATTTGAAAAACCGAAGACTTGAACCAATGCAAAAAATCACTGTGTATCTGTCAAAGGGGTGAATATCAGGAACAACTGTCCCGAAAATATTAAATTATGTTGTATACTAGTCAGCCTTAAAAGACTTCATAAAAACAACATCATTTCTCATTATAGTATGGAAAATTAAGTTTGCTAATTCTGTACTGTTATTTTCGGGTTGTGCGCTGCACTATTCTTTATTTTTGCTATGATGGGAAATTTAAGTTTACTGATATGATTCATTTCAAATTCTTGTGCTTTGCTCTTTTTGTATTTCTTGTAACGAGTGTAATTTTGTAAAGTAAAAGGGGTAGGTTTATATAAGCTTTGCTTCTACCTACACCCTTTCGGTTACATAGTCTAACTGAGCAATCAGTCTTTAAAATGTACCAAAATAAACTCATTAATTCATTCTATGTATTTCTACTTATTTTAACTTTTATTTATTATGATGTGCATTACCTATTTTATAAATAATTGACTTCATTTATCTTTTGTTTTATTGTTTTTTTTTTCTGTCTGATTTCTCTTGATTGTGAAGCACTTTATAACTTTGTTTTGAAAACAACTATACCATCATTAGATGTAGAAGAATTTGCTCCTCAATTACAGCCGCTATTATTTTTCCAAAATCCAATGAGGAGTTAAGCTCTGGTTTATTTAGCCCAACATCAAGTTGATAATCAGATGTGCTGCTTACCTGGACTGATGGAGAACCTGATAAGCGTATGGTCTCATTGACTTGATCCACCATCCGTTTGAACTGGGGGTCAGTGTATTCAAATCTACTACCATATACAATGGATGAGATGATATTGGATGTAGCATAATTCAATGGCTGTGTGGTGTCAAATGCTTTGCCTGTTAAAAGTAACAAACAGGAAACAATGAACATGTAAAAACTGTAATAAAAGACAAAGAGTACAAAAGAATATGCTGAGATGCAATGTATTATTTCATACCATCATGGTTTGTAAATTCTTGGATCAAATGGTGGCATTCCTCTGTAATCTTCACTTCAGCTGATCTCTTGCCCATGCCAAAGTCTCTCAGGTTAGTCAGGGCAAAACGCCTCATTTCTTTCCATGACTCTCCATTGGCAAAGAGAATTCCTGCGATCACAATTTGACAAAGAAAATTGTACTAATTACACCTGCAAGTAGTGTCATGTAGAGATTCTCACCAATAAAACAAGACACAAATGAAAACACCGCAGCAAATGAACACAACAGCATGATAGAAAACAGATGACAAACACAATTTGTTGGTGTTTTTCATTGCTGTTATTGAGATTCCAGGAAACCAGGCTGGGAACCGTCTTGGAATTAAGGGTTCAGGGCCACAGGCCTTAGAAGCCCTAGAGCAGGGGTGTCAAACTCGTGCCATGGAGGGCCAAGAGGCTGCAGGTTTTCATTCCAACCAAAAACTCCACCAGGTGATTTCACTGATCACCCTACCTCCAAACAGAGAGGCGGGACTAATCAGTGAAATCACCTGGTGGAGTTGTTGGTTGGAATGAAAACCTGCAGCCTCTTGGCCCTCCATGGCACGAGTTTGACACTCCTGCCCTAGAGCAATCATACATGTCAGGTAGGCTCTTATGGCCCTCTGCTACTCAGACAAGGCAGCCAATGCATATTGGCCCATGGGTATAGTCACAAATACAGATGAACGAAGAGTGTGGGATGATTTGTCAGAAATTACTTATTCACACTTGCCATGTAATATATACAGTACAACTGCAAAATAATGGCTCAAACACACATTAATTGAAGTCAGAATGAGTAGGATTTATTGCTGTGCTTTGAAAACACAACATTCAAAATTGGCCCCTCCTCCCAAGCTATGCTATCCACCCGCCGGCACCTGTCTGACATAAACCAGGCCAACACTGTATCTCTCTTCATCCTCATCCTCTCCTTCAGTCCTCGCTAGCGGGTCAAAGCCAATCCCCCATTTTCAAAGCTTCCTATTGGACGCCACACTTACAATCTGGCACTGCACGCTACAACTGGCTAGGAGCTACACACAGACTGACGCATAGAGGCGTCCCAAGCTCAGGAAAATAAGTAAATCCAGGCAGAGGGCAGGGTCTCTGCAGATACACACACCAACACACACTTCTAGTGGGTCATAAATGATGATTGAGAGGGAACATCGTTCAGTATCTACATCTATATTCAGTGCAAAAAGTTTTGTAAGGGAAGTCCTTACCATGTCCATGAGTGATATCATAAAATATAGGAGAAATATGTCTGTCCCCAAACTCCTCTGCATGGTTAACCAGGGCCTGCTTGACTGTCTTGTATCCTGCCAGCACCACCACTTTATTGGGTCCAAGGTACACCGTAAATACAGATCCATATTTCTTTGAAAGCTGGAAATATTAATCAGGCAGTCAAACATTTAAGTAATAAAGTCGGAGTAATCATTATTAAACTATGTATACATCAAATGTAAAAAAAACAAACAAACAAGCAAACCAAAAACAACAAATAAAAAGTAAACTAAGCCATGAGACAGATCCCACAGAAGTTAAATTCTTCAGTACAGCATTTTGAGCATTTTGGTTATCCCAATTAAATGCTGCAACAGCATCCTTTGTTGGGAACAATATAAGAGCAGTGGCTTTTGAAGTCAGGGCCATCAGAGCCAAGTGTAACTACTTCCTTGTATGTTCTTGTAAATACTGAAATACAGATTTTCATGGCATTTTTTGTGAGAGAGAGAGAGAGAGAGAGAGAGAGAGAGAGATTTTATTTTTTGGCATTTTCTGCTTTATTTGACAGTCACAGTGAAGATAGACAGGAAAGGCAGGGAGAGAGAGGGGGGATGACATGCAGCAAAGGACCTGAGGTCGGATTCGAACCCCGGTCGCTGCAATCAGGACTAAGCCCTGGTCCATGGTACGCACTCTGTACTGGTGAGCCACTGGTGCGCCCCACAGAGGGGTATTGTTAATGCAATTCCAACATTTGCTGCCAGCAGCTCGGCCTTGTGTCAAACTCACCTCACACAAGGTGATGTAGGGTCTCTTGAGATCCATCTGCAACAGGTTACCAAGCAGGGGAAGTGCTTTGGGTCCTGGAGGCTCCTTCATCTTTTCCTGGGAGCTGACGCTGGAGGAGAAGAGGTGGAAAACAAGCAGGAATACCACAGTCCCCAAAAGGATGGTGAGACTAGTTGACAGGGGGAAGACAAAAACTTCAACAAAAGACATTTTTCTTGAGATGTACTCCGCTGGCCGAGCTTCATCAATCACAGAACAATGTTGTTTGTGTTCAGTGGAACATCACCATGGCATATAATAGTGCTAATGATTGCCCTGCCCCACTGAGGTCTGATTCAGAAGGTTTCCAAGAAGTCCCAAAGGAGGAGTAAACTAGTCATGGGGCTTGTTAAGACAGACTGCAGTCTGCATTCCAGGAAAGCGACAGGCAAAACAGGTTCTTTCCACAACAGCATCCACATATTCACATTCACATTCAACCCTCCTGTTCAAATTTACTAGCATCTTTTATGTTTGGGGTCAGTTTGACCCCAGTAGTTTAAACCTCCCCAAAATTATCATAATTAAAATTGTTACCAAAGTTTATGTGTCAGATACTTTATGTTTCTTTGTTGACTACCTAAATAGCCCTTTAAATAAAACATAACCCCTATACTGGAAAAGTATGATGAGGAAAAACAACATTTACACATCATGGCTGCCACGAAGAGAAGGCGGAATGCATGGCAGGTAGGCTAGTAACCTTTTAATTCACTGTTTAAATATCTGTTCTGGCATTTATTCCTTATATTCCAATTAGCGCATATCAAATCAGATAATGTGTAATACGCTTGTGTAAACAGAATAATTCAAAGAACTTGTAATTGACTTTTTTTCTTGTCTTTGTGTAATCAACTTGTGAATTTTTATAGTGATATCTGAAAGTAAAATTTTGAACCCCTTTCCCCTGTATGTTAAAAAGGGTGTTTTTTGGTATAATATGGTCATATAGGCTATAGGTGATTTTCAAAACATTCCACCAATGGGATTTCGTGGGACTTTTTTTCCCTCACTCAGGACATACTGAGGACAAAATCAGTTGAGTTTGCTTCTCTTGCAATTTGTCCTAGGTTTTTTCATAAAAAGACTGGACTATAGACAAGTTTATGAGCCGTTTCCGCTCTACTTCCTAAACTCCTCCCATCGATGCAATCCATTTCCGTTTTCGCGTGCTGGTTTGTTTTTAGCCACAGACATACATAGGTTTTTAGCTAGCTAGCTCTGTCCTGCCGACGAAAGGAAATTAAAGATCGATACTTAAAAAAAAAAAAAAAAAAAAAAAAAAAAAGTGGTTCGGGAACGACATGTGCGGTAGTGTGCTGGCCTAGTTAACCTGAAGAGTCCACTGATCAGAGAGCCTTGTGAGGTTTAGAATTTTGCCTTGTGTCCCTGTCTATCAGCACCCAGCCATGTTGTTCATTAAATACAGATAAACACAACAAATACTGTGTGAATTGTAGTTTTTAATATTATATATGAATATTTTTATAGTGATGTAATTATGTGGGCTGCTTCTGTATTTTACGGTTTAATACCTGTTAGGATTAAACACGTTCTCTTTCTTGTTGAAGCCATTTGTTTAGTTTCCTCAAAGCAATTCATTCATCCAGTGTTATTAATGTACAGCATGAGCTTACTATGAATGATGAACTGTGTTAAAAGAAACTGTTACACTAAGGAACATAAGGCCTAGCATTCATGATCGTAGCTCAGTGCAATAATGAAATGAAATTCCATTTTTACATTTACATAAACTTTTATTTTCACACAAACAGTCAAGGTGGTGGAATCGTGTTCCCATTGTAAGGACATAATTATTAAAATTGAAACCTCACGAGCAGCGAGCTACATGTCCAGACGAAGCTGCGTTAGCATGGAAGTTTGTTTACACCGGCATACGCTGCGCAAACCACTTCCGGCGGAAATGAAGTGCATTTTTGTAGGGTAATGGCGCCCCCCAGGATTTGGCGCGTAAACTTGTCTATAGGATCGGTTTCCTATCCCGATCAGAGGTGAACCAGCTTTGTGATACAGAAAATCCGGAGTTGAGCCCGAAGTTATCTCGCTAACGCCTGAATCCTGCTTCGTGATACACGACACAGATATAGACAGAAAGCTAGATACGACAGGCCCATTAAATCGGCGTGCCTACGGCTAAGTGGGGGCTCGTGGGGGCAGAGTCCTGACTCCATAACCTGCAGGTGAATAGGCTGGTTACAGGTTTGTGCTTGTTACTTGCTCAATTTTCCTCTATTTTTCGAGCGTTTTTGTGTGTGTGTGTGTGTGTGTGTGTGTGTGTGTGTGTGTGTGTGTGTGTGTGTGTGTGTGTGTGTGTGTGTGTGTGTGTAAACACGGCAGACATCTACACAAGTTTTTTGTGCTGTCAGATCAAAGGAAAATAATTTTGAAATTTGTAAAGTATATCTTTAGGAAACTTCCTCAGTCCTGCCCCAGCAGCAAAGATGCCAGCATACTGTGCACCGGAGGAATACTGAAACCAGGCAACTGGGAATCACCTTTCATAGATAAGAATAGTTTTTAGTTTTATATTAAGTATTATCATAATTTAATCATGTTGAGAGCTGCTGTTACTAGCTGGCTACTAGCTAAACGGCAATGCTAGCCAGCTGCTAGGCAAAGATCAGATCTGTAGTAGTAGTAGTAGTAGTAGTATCAATGGTAGTAGTAGTATCAGTAGTAGTAGTATTATCAGTGGTAGTAGTAGGAGGAGTAAAGCCTAAATCATAAAAATCCAGATTTCCATCTACGTTTTTATCCAAACTGATTTTATGACAAGCTTCTCTATTCCTCCAAGTGACTGACACTGTGAATTAAATGATTAGTCAGCTAATAATGCGAAAATGTTTTTTGTACATTGAAATAAAACAGCAGATTGCTTCCACTACTGTGTGTGCATTTATATATACAGAATGTAAGTAAATTATATATTTAAATGCTGTAAACTAATTTTATTTTTAAATATATATGTATCTGGGTAATAAGATATTAGTTTGAAAAATTTGATTGTTAATATAATTAAGTATCAAGTATATTTTACTCTTATCTGGGTAAAAAGTAGCCTATTTTATATAGATTTTTTGATTTTTTATTTAATCAAAACTTCTGTATAACATGTCATGACGTTGGTAACAAAATAAAACGTGAAAAATGGTTGAGAAATAAGCGAGTTATGATTTATTTTAATTGTACGGGCACCACAATGGGAGGGATGCCCCCTCTGCAATGGCCGCTGCGTCAGCACGTCGCTCACTGTGCTAAAACAGTGCGGTGAGGTATCTAGCTTTCTCTCTATGGCTATGTTTACACATACGCGGGTATTTTTAAAAATGGAGACATTTGCCTTCGTTTGTGCCCTTCATTTACACGCAAACGGTGAATAAAACTCCGGCCAAAGTGGAGATTTAGGAAAACTCCTGTTTCGCGTTTGCATGTAAACTGAGAAAAACGGAGAAATACAGAGTTTCAGGTAGCCCACGTCACATTATGCGCCAAAAGTGCGCGCAATGTTTACATTTGGCTATGGTGATCATAGACATGATATACGTATATTATGTCTATAATGGTGATGATCATGGATGCATTCACAGTAGCAGTCGCATTTCTGTCCATGTTTGCATTTTCAAATACAGCAGCTTTTTATATCGAGGAGCAGAGATGAATAAGGGCTCCGAGGTCAGCAATTTTGCAAATTCTCCTCCCTCCAACACAAAGAGCCAGTCCTCGTTACCGCCAGCATTGCTGGTTTTGGGTCCGACCTGGGCGGACTGCTGACTGGTTTGGCTTCTAATTGGCTTGCATGGCTTTCTCCTTCTTCCTACACCGCCGCCCATAGGCTTGGGGTTGTTATGATGCCGCTCGACGGCGTATTTATGCAGGTTGATGTAAACAAAAACTTTTTTGAAAACGATGCCTTGTGCACGATGTTATTTTGGAAAACAGGGGGAGGGAAATATTTGTTTCTCAAAATACCCGACTATGTGTAAACGTAGCCTATATCTATGATACAGGGCTCAGGTGTTTTGTTGATCGGTTTGTTGTTGATTGTCAGCTCCTTAAACCTTAGGCCGGTTTTGCCAAATTAAAAAAAAATAAAAAAATAAAAAATATTACATTGGAGGAATTGCTCACTGTGATTTCTTGCCATTTCCCATTATCACATTCTATGATTCTATGATGATATGATGTTTTTGTTTTTCGAGTATAAGGGCAGATTGAAACATGCAGCAGCATGAAGCAAAGCCTTTGGGCTCTATTTTCACAGACTGGGTGAGGCGGGGGGCGCAGCACAGCTGCGCTTTGCCAACTGGGTGTGGCCAAGTGGATTTTGAAATTTTGGCACGTTGTGCACCGTGGCGCAAGTACTCTGCCGTTCCTCCTACCGGCGCAAGGGAGGAGAGAAGGCGTGGAGTGGGTTTGACACAGCCGATTCACTTTAAACCAATCAAATGAGCCCCTGTCCTCGCCTTTAAAATGCGCTGCGCGAAGGTGTAATGAACGTTTACGCAATTGACAAGGATGTCTACTGCCGCAGGCGGAGCGGACCTGGCGTAGTGCAACTTTGGCAGACAGGCGCGCAGTGAACACATTTCACCAAAACCTCACGGGCAGGTTTCTGGAATGTCAGGCACATTAACAATGCAATAAATATCTACAAAAAACACTATACTACATAAATTTATCTCCATATTGACCGTCCCGTCACAACTGATGTCAGGTCAAAGGAGATTGGCACCATTTGTGCTGATTGTGAGGTTTTGGTGACGTGTGCGCACTGCCCGCCTGTCAGCCAAAATTGCACTACGCCGGTGTGCTCCGCCTTGCGCTGAAAGTAGACGTGCCCTGCGTTCCAAATCGCATACTTTTTACTTTTAGTATGTCCTGCAGCTGCCCCTACAAAGTATGACGTTTAGTATGAAATATGCATGCGTATGCATACTATTGGGATACACTACATACATCGTCCCTGAAATCCGACCCTCTTGCTCACTTCCGCCACTGTCCGTAGCGGCAAATTTGAATGTTGTTGTCAAAATGCCGGTGCTGTTTCATACTGCGCTGTCGTCTGTCATATTTCTGATCTTCTGTCTTCGTGTCACTGCTGCTGTCACTGAGCGAGTTTTGTGCGATATGTGTGTTTTGTTGTCCATATGTGGGTGTGGCTTGTACACGCAACTCAGTCAGTGCGATGTAACGTCCGCTGCACATAGGATTGTGGGTCAGAATGGCGAGAGCAGCATGCTGAAACGTATACTGCGAATTCTGACCGGATGTAGTAGAACATCCTGGTACTCTTGGCATACTGCATCTGACATACTATGTATTGGGACTTACTAAATCTTTTTTTTCCCTACTAAATAGTATGGTAGTATGAGTATTGGAACACAAAATACGAAACTGTGCGCCCCTTGGGTTGCGCTGGTCGAAAATAGCTCTGCGCAGGGTTCACCTCACTGCTCCACCCTGCGTTGCTCTGGGAAACTAGAGCCCTTTATGTCTTTAAATTTATATATGCTTCAGTTTGGACATAAGACAGTTTACAATATCAATTGTGCATATGACATACAATTTTAGGTTCCTTTCTCCTGATAATTTGAGACCCAAGGAATCACGAATTAAATGCACTGCGGATGTAGAGATGGGCAAAACTGTCTTGCAACTAAGTATTGGCAGAACATGACAAAAAAAGGGAGGCCAAAATAATGTTACATTTTAGAAAGTAAAACATTTCAGTGGTCCAATGTGTATTTTTGTGGATGGAATTCCACAAAAGGTGTAGTGGCTCTGAATTTGTTTTTCATGCCACACAAAAATTTTGGTGTGTAAGGATTCCACTGCCTGACGTGAGATCATCAGAAAACAATCTGCTCTCCCACTGAAAATGAACTGATTTTTGGTCTTTTTAGGAGAATAGCTTTATGGAATGGTGTTTCATCCCTCTACTAGATTTCGAGACCCTTGTAGAATCTGTGCCAAGGCATATTAAAGCTGTTCTGGTGGCTCGTGGCGGTCTATCACCTTATTTCCTTTAATATGTCACTTGTCTGTATCATTCCCTGGTAGAGAATGGGATCTCATCAGCAGTTTGTTTTGTTGTGCATTTGTCCCCTCTTGATCTCACATGTTGATCAAAATATGGAAAGCTTTTCTTTTTTTCTTTTTTGCTGTTGTTATTTTGCGTGTTTCTGCATGTGCAAATGCTGATCTTTATAACAAGGTACAAAAAAACAGCAAAGTACAGCTCTGGCAAAGCCGGTTTATTTGTATAGCACCTTTCAATCACAAGGCAATTCACAATGCCCCTAACATATAATTACTGAATGGAGGAACAAAACCACGTTAAGAAAGCATGTCCCCAGTAATCCTTTTCCCACGAGTATGTTGAGGATCATTTTACAGGCCCATGAGGCCCAGTGGCGGACTGGCTGTTTGAAGGGCACCTACTGCATGACAGGCGGTCCTAGCTAAAAAGCTATGATGTACACTCCTGATCAAAATCTTAAGACCAGTTGAGAAATTGCAAGAATTTACATTTTGCACTGTTGAATCTTAAGAAGGTTCTAAGTAGAACTTCAAAATGCAAAAAGAAGAAATGGGAGTGAGCCAAAAAAAATTTGAGTAAGCAATTTATTGGAAACAACCATTGAACTGAAATAGGCTGTTCATCAGCTGATCAAAAGTTTAAGACCACTGCCTTTAAAAGGCCAAATCTTGGCAAAAATGTGGATTCAGTGTCATTTTCTGTCAGGTATCCACACTGTCATGACCTCCTGATGGCAAAGGCAAAAAAGCTTTCTTGTTAATCACCTCAAAAATTTGTTTCGGCATGCTTGATGCTAGTGTTTCCAGAGCAAAAATTTACAAAAATGGACACCAGCTCCAGACAGTGGATGCCCTCCGTGAAGCCATCTTCACCACTTTGAGCAACATTCCCACTAGTCTCCTGGAAACACTAGCATCAAGACTTGGGTTTGATTATCACGTTCAGTCACTCTCTAAATAGAGTTTTCCCTGTTCTTGCCATGGTCGTAGGGGTTTATTTAGGATTTTCTGCTATGCCATACACAACACTCCAATGAGTATTTTTATGTGGATATAGGCGAGGCCTTCTAGCTGGAGAGGGTGTAAATAAAGCCCCTAAGTGTTGTGCATGCACACGAGGGCAAACCCAATACTGACAGCTCATAAAACTGAATAAATATTTAACTACTGGGAAATCATATTGTTAACCTAGTTTTCATATCTAACTACATGCTGTAATCACAATATACATTAATTATTTGGGTTAATTATTTGAGTTTGATTTTATCACTGTAACAGTGTGCGTTAGCACGGCTGAAAAGACAACCCTTCAAGCCGCTGCCTCCCAGCATTTTCCAACGCCAGGTCCATAACTAACAAAATCGACGAACTGCGCCTGCACATCGCATCCAACAAGTGTTTCCATGACTGTTGCATTTTTCTGATATCAGAGACTCGGCTATTCAGCTAGCAGGTTGCACGATGCTTTCTACTCTGCCCTGCACCGAAAGTACTGAGCCCTAATTTTGTTGCATTATTATACCGTATATGATTGTGCAATGACAATAAAGATCTATCTATCTATCTATCTATATATATATATATATATATATATATATATATATATATATATTAGTATTCATCTTTGAACATGTGAAAAACTAAACTAAAAGTAAAATGACTCACTTTAAAAAATACTCAAAAAAGTACAAGCACAAACAAACTACTCAATTAGCAGGTTGTTTGCGAACAGAGAAGTTAATAATTCCACGATACAGGCATTACAGCATACAGCCCATAGATGTATCATAAGCTAATAAAGATGATAAATTACAGCTAATTCTTCCTTGATGACAGCCCTAGGGATGTATTACAGCGGTATACAGCTAGAAGGAAAACAGAAGAACAGGAAAATCATGAATGAATGCAGGGCAGCGGAGTCTCTGATGTTTTCTCAAATAACTCTGGATTTGCTTATTACTAAATGTTACAACTTCGAGGACATAATGATTTAAATGACTATTTAACTGTCTGTACTGTAAAAATAGCTATAGTATAAAAATAGCTAATAGTCTGATTTACAGACATGTCTTTACAGACGAGTGAGTGCAAACAATTGGTTGCATTTGGTTTTACCGAGGTTTGAAAACCAAAAATAAAGCTGTGAAATTAAAATAAAGAGGTGTCATGATTAATTTTTGTCCTCCAATTTGATTAAAACTGAAAAGCAAGGACTCCAGGAAGAGTGGCCACAGATAAACAGTCCAGTGTCTAATGGTGATCTAAATTCAATTTAATCCATTATCTTTATATGTCCTAAATTAATGCAAAGCTTGAATTATGGCTTTGTGGATATAGGCTGTACCTCCACCCCTCCTTTATTCTCTTCCCCCCCATTAATGTTCCCCTTACAGTTTAAGAATGAGCAACTTGTTCTGTTTAGTTCAAGCAGTCAGCCTTGGCTGCAGCCTCTCTCAGCAAGTAATCTCCAAACTATCAGCAGTATGGCAGGTCAGTCACAGTGAGCCATTTTCAGTGTTAGTTATCTTTGCATCTTGTCATGATCACATAACACTTCTTTACTCAGCAACTATCTCTCCCATGCTCTTTTTAGTGTCTAAACTCTCACATCAATACAGCCCACCTCCAGCAATATCAGCAGCAGCAGCCTTCTCACCAACCCCTTCAACAGAGGCTATTCAGTGTACCCCATCAGGTAAAACATACACTACTTTTGCTTTGCACTGGCCTCGAACAAATATATGACATGTGGACAATGATATGGTATGTTGTGATTCCATGTTACATTCTTTATGAATATGGGTTGCTACAATTCATCCAGTTATATTGTAAGGTATGTTTCTGTATGGTGTTTCAAATTTGTGCTCCATGTGCCCCCTTTTAACTTTGAGCACCTGTCCCCTCCAAATGTCTCTGCATGGCCCTGTTCTCAACCCACCAAGACCAATCCTCTGATTATTTTGTACACTGGTGCACTCAGCGTGTTTCTCACACGATCCTCTGACATCATAGTAAACAGTTTTAAGGGGATGTTGGAGCTTAACACCACTTTCACGTAAAGATTAAACAAAGCCACTCCCTGATGCAGAACAGGTGTGGGCTGCACTGATGCTGGAGCATAAGCTCATTATTTTAGAATAGAAGGCCACCTCTGCCCCCCTGAAAATTTTTGGCAAAATCATTTAGCTAGACTAGCAACACTGGGAGGTCTGTCATACAGTTTCCATTTGAACTGGGACATTTATCTCTCTAACATTAGGGGGCAGACTAGGACTGGGAGGGACTCAAGGATTCAAAGTCCTATGGTGTAAGTGACTGCAGGTGATTGGTCTCTCGCCACCAGGGGGCACATTGCATAGAGTAGGCGCTGCCCACCGGGACAGCCTCTTGCCCTCTGACTCCTGAATAGTTTGTTTCATTTATTAAGGTACGTAATTTATGTATTTGCCGACAGTGGTGGAAAACCACCAGTACAACCAAATAAGGAACCGTTGCTGTTTTGCCTGGATCGATTCTGTACGCGTCATGGCGTTGGGTGGCGTACGGCCACTTAACGCTGTGTCCTCCCTCGTTGTTCTCGCTGCCAGCCAGTCGCTCAGCAGGTGGTGGCCATCCATCGCAGCGTTTAGTGGACTCGACGTCGGCTGCTTGCCCACCTAACCTGTTTTAGTGAAAGGACTGGAGCATTGTGGTTTACCTGTATTGTTTTTGATTCCTCATAAGTTTCATATTTAATGATTTATTTTGTTTTCCTTCATTTAGTCTGGTTTCTTCTGTTAATGCATTTGCATAATTCATGATTGATTTGTTTTTCTTTAGCTTGTTTTCTTGGTTGAGAAAAGTTATATGATGACTTGTTGATTGATTAACTTAAGACATTTTGGGTTGGTTTCATTATTTGATTGATTATTATTATTATTATTATTATTATTATTATTATTATTTTGAGTGTGTGTGCTCCACTAATTTTATTTTTTGCCTTCCTCTCTAGCTGCTAAGTGCCAACGGTGATGGTGTTGGTGTCCAGGGTGCTGGCTCCCCTTTTTTGTGTCTGAGGCCGCTGTTGTTTTTAGTTTCCTTCACCAGAGTGCCGTGAGTGTGGTTTCACATGTGTTTGGGGTGCCTTCAGTTGTTTTCCCTCACCGGGATTCCTCTCACACCTCATCATACCATCCAACCTCCTATTTCCTTGGGTGACGTTGTCTGGCACAAATAACAAACCCGATTTGAAACCCTCATGCTGCCACACTAGATACAGTTCTAATGCTCTTCCTCACTTTTACTTTTGTGACAGGGGATTAGCCTGCACTGCATCTCATTATCATTATCACTGTATTTGACATCTCTAAGTATGGAAGTATGCTTTTGTTTGGTCTTGTCCAGTGTGTCTTTATTAATTTGTTATTTATATATATATATATATATATATTTTTTTTTTTTTCCTTTTGTTGGTTTGTTATTTAAAATAGTAAAAAAAAACAAAAAACAAAACAAAACAACAAAAAAAAAAAACAGTTAATCATAAAAATAAACAAAAGATCAGTATTTCTTGCTGCAAATTCTGCATTCACAGATCATGCTGGATATTTTCATTCATTCAGGCGATGCATTGGTGACTTTTATTTCTTTAATGAATAATGGACACTTGTTTTTCCATTTGTAATGTTCCTCAGAAGCGGCTGACAGCACACAGCTGATGAGGTGAAGAGCTGAAGGTCATGCATCAATGACTTTTATTTCTTTAGCAATGAAAAATTGCTCAAGTCTTTTTCCTTAGAAGCGGCTGACAGCACACAGCTGATGAGGTGAAGGGCTGAGGGTGAAGCCCACAGCCGGTGTCAGATCCAGTTCATCTTCTGTAACTCCACATGGGGGAGTGAAACAAAAGTGCTGGAGGAGAGAGGTGAAGAAGAGGAAGACCTCCATCCTGGCCAGACCCTCTCCAAGACACACCCTGCGACCTGAGAGAGACGACACAAAGTCAGCACCAAAATTCTGGTGATGCAATACTCCTTAGAAAAATAGAGATTTACAGATATAACAAATACATGAATTATACACATTTACATGTAACAATTTCACACACACACTGCTGAAATGATATACTGTACCTGCAGAGAAGGGCATGAATGCCTCTTTAGGCATAAATTGGCCATGTTCATTTAAGAAGTGCCCTGGGTTGAAAGTGTAGGGGCTCTCCCACTCACTTTCATCATACAGGACAGATGTCAGCAAAGGAAATACAGCTGTCCCCTGTCAACAAGGTGAAAGACCTGCGTCACGTTGTGTCAGATATAATCAAAAAGTCATTTTGTTCATTTCAAAATGTTCAGCACAGCATTTAGTATATTTGATTTCGTCTGACCTTCTTGATGAAGTAGCCTTGAAAGGTGACATCTCGGCTGGTGATGTGAGGAATGGACATGGGTGCAATGTTGGCCAGTCTCTGTGTCTCATGGATGACAGCATCAGTGTAGGGCAGGTTCTTCCTGTCCTCTACCTGGACCTGACGACTTCCTATCACCCTGCTCAGCTCCTCCTGAACCTGATCTGGACACACAGAGTAGGAAATCAAACTAACTGCTGTTTGCCTGCATCTGGTATTCACCCTTTGAGAGACAATTTTAAACCTTTTAAGCTTTCTATCACTTTCAGGAGATCTAAAGGAGATCCAGGGGTGCTTTTAGATGGCATTTCAAGATTCAAGATTCAAGATGCTTTATTGTCAATTCTGCAGTTATGTGCCAGACATACAGAGAATCGAAAAAACGTTTCACTCTGACCTTACCCACGGCGCAAACAGTACAGAAGATTAAATATAAGAAAAAAAAAACAAATAGTGCAAAAAAATTCTTTAAGAGCAATACAAAAAACAATATTAAATATTATTATTATTGTGAGTGGGATAGTCCAGAGTCAATCTGAGGCCGCGCCCCTGTGTGTGTGTGTGTGAGTGTGTGTGTGTGTGTTTGTGTTTGTGTGCGCGTATGGGGCAGCAATGCCATAGTTTATGCCACAGAGGGGAGAGAGTTCAGTTTCCTGACAGCTTGGTGGATGAAGCTGTTCAAGAGCCTGGTGGAGCGAGCACAGAGCCTCTGGTACCTTTTCCCTGATGGTAGTAGGCAGAATAGGTGGTGTGAGGAGTGGCTGGGGTCAGCCACAATGCTGAGTGCTTTGCGGGTGAGGCGGGTGTTGTAAATGTCCAGGAGGGAGGGGAGTGAGACACCAACGATCTTTCCAGTTGTGTTCACTATTCTTGCAGTTGTAATCCCCACACGGTGATACAGCTGGACAGGATGCTTTCGATGGTGCCACACTAGAAGGAGCACATGATGGGTGGGTGGGGGCTCTTGCCTTTTTGAGCTTGCGGAGAAAGTATAGGCGCTGCTGGGCCTTCCTTGCCAGTGATGTTGTGTTGGTCGTCCAGGAGAGGTCCTGTGCTGCTCACTCTCTCTTCTGCAGCACCGTTGATGGTCAGTGAGGGAGGTTGGGTGTGTCCTCTCCTGAAGTCGAGAATAATCTCCTTGGTCTTACTCACGTTCAGGAGGAGATTGTTCTCTCTGCACCAGATGGTAAGCTGGCTGACCTCCATCCGGTAGTTGGTCTCGTCATTGTTGGAGAGGACACCCACCACAGTTGTGTTGTCCGCAAACTTCACTATGTGGTTGGTGCTGAATTGTTGGTTTGCAGTCATGGGTCAGCAAGGTGAAGAGCAGGGGGCTAAGCATACATCCCTGAGGGGCCCCTGTGCTGAGAGTGATGATGCTTGAGGTGTTGTTTCCGACCCGTACTGCTTGTGGCCTCTCACTAAGGAAGTCCAGCAACCAATTACCTATGTGAGATGTTGAGCCCCAGCCGGTCCAGTTTGATGATGAGCTGTTGTGGGATGATGGTGTTGAATGCTAAACTAAACTTCTTTCCCAGGTGTGTGAGGGCTGGGTGGAGAGCAGAGCAGATTGCATCCTCTGTTGACCGATTTGGAAGGAAGGAGCTGACAGGAATGGTGGGCGCATGCGTACGCTGCGACCGGCAGTGAGTGAGAGTCCAGCTTCTTTGTCCTTTTGTTTTGTTGTTTGTTTGTTTTTCTTTTACTGATCGTCTATTTGAATACGTGTCCTAAATGACTGAGAGGTGCACGGTGGTGATGATTGAAGCATCATGGATTTAATCCGCCTCGTACTACTGCTTCTGCTGCTCCTGGTTTACCTGGATATCTGCTCGGCCCATACACCTGGGAGGCGATACAGCAGAAGTGAGCTGCTGCAACTCAACATCAGGAGCACGGCTGGCGTGTCAGACATCACGCTACAGCTCCCAGATATAATTAAAAGACGCTCAAATAAAAACTATGAAGGGGCAAGAGAGAAGGGGAGAAGAAAGAGGGGGAAAAGGGGGGGGTCCGACTACGGCTGAGGAAGACTCTGCTTAATCGACTACCCCTGCCCTCGATGATCCAGACCTATTGCTCTGACATCCATTGTAATGAAAACTTTTGAAAAACTTGTGAGAGCTGAAATTATGAGGAGGACAGAGTCTGATATTGATCCCTTGATCCCTTTGCAATTTGAATAGGTCCGACTTATATTTCATCTCACGCCTCAGACCTACAGACTATCCCAATTAAAGTAATTGTACACATGGCTACATTGTAACATACATGATGCGCTGATGGTTGCTATGGAAACATCATGCAAAATGCCTATCTAACTCATCTAACTAAACTTGCATTTAAAGGCGTTGTTCGGATATAGTTAACAGCTAAACCAAATCTATGGTGGTAATCATAGGCATGAAAACTTATCAAAACGTCATGATATGAACATTAAGACAGTCTAAAACAGGCTTAATAATTCCAGCAATGGTGGCTGATCCAGAAATTCAGCTGGACCAAAACATACGCTGGGAAGTAGGCTGTAATGTCAGCCGCGAAGAATCGTGGAGGTGTAGCCTGCAAATTAGTCAAAAATAGGCTGGATCGGTCGGCTGCATTTACAGGACCCCACGCGGTAAAATTGAATTGGGACAGCACTTGTCGCGCCGCCGTGACGTAAGCAGCCTACAAATACGACCTAGGTAACATACAACCTTTGAATTGAGACACACCCTCAAAGCAGTCCTGTAGAGCAGAGATGGCCCCCTCTGGCCACACACAAACCTGTTTCAAAACAGGTTTGTTTACTCTCACTTTGGGCCTGTATGCTGGTCTTAGCTTAAGAGTGACATGGTCAGATTGGCTGATGTGGGGGAGCGGGGACGCCTTGTATGGTCCTTTGTGGTTTGTGTAAACCAAGTCCAGAGTGTTATTTCCTCTTGTAGGAAAGTCCACATGCTGATGAACTTTTGGGGGGACTGACTTGAGATCTGCATGGTTGAAGTCCCCAGTAACAACCACAAAACAGTCAGGATGAGCTGTCTGTTCCTTGCTGATGGCTTGGTAGAGTTTGCTCAGTGCCTCGTCTCTAACTGCGTTGTTGTTAGTGTGAGGGATATAAACAGCGTCTAGTAGGATCGCCGTAAATTCCCTCGACAGATAGAAAGGCCAACATTTGATGATCATGAACTCCACTCGTGGTGAACAGTGTTTACAAACACTTTAAACAAATAATATAAAACTTAAAACAAATAATATCAAAACTCTGAAAATACTGTACTCTTTTCTTTTAAATGCATCTATGTTTTTCATCATTACGTAGCATCTTGATACATAGATGTTAATGCTGAAACTACCAATACTAAATTTTATAGCTACCTTCAGTAGCATCACTCTTAATGAGGTACTGTTGATGCAAACTCAAAATACTGTAGGCTTATTCCAACAAGCCCAAAATTAACTATAGGCAGTATGGTAACGTAGCAATATGAAAGAAGGCAGCTGTGTAGTGAGGAAAGGTTTCATAATGTGCACAAGCCTCATCACTGCAGAGCTTCTGTGGCCCCCTAATTTTGTCTTTACCTTGTACTTGTGGATATTTGGCCATGAGCAGCAAACCCCATCTGAGTGTAGCTGCTGTGGTATCAGTGCCGGCAGCAAACAGGTGCAGGATCGTGAATATCCGGTTGTTCTCATGATAGTGAGAGTCCACGACATCAGAATCCTGAGGAGAAGCAAACCCACATACTCTGAAATAGATATGTACACAATATTGTCAAAAGTATTCGCTCGTCTGCCTTCACATGCATATGAACATGAGTGACATCCCATTCTTAAACCGTAGGATTTAATATGATGTCGGCCCACCCTTTGAAGCTATAACAGCTTCAACTCTTCTAGGAAGGCTTTCCACAAGGTTTAGGGGTATGTTTATGGGAATTTTTGACCATTCTTCCAGGAGTGCATTTGTGATGTCAGACACTGATGTTGGACGAAAGCAGTTCTATCGGGTTGAGGTCAGGACTCTGTGCCCGCCAGTCAAGTTCTTCTACACCAAACTCGCTCATCCATGTCTTTATGGACCTTGCTTTGTGCACTGGTGCGCAGTCATGTTGGAACAGGAAGGGGCCATCTCCAAACTGTTCCCACAAAGTTGGGAACATGAAATTGTCCAAAATGTCTTGGTATGCTGAAGCATTAAGAGTTCCTTTCACTGGAACTAAGGGGCCGAGCCCAACGTCCGAAAAACAACCCCACACCATAATCCAACCTCCACCAAACTTTATACTTGGCACAATGCAGTCAGACAAGTATGGTTCTCCTGGCAACTGCCAAACCCAGACTCGTCCATCAGATTTCCAGACAGAGAAGCGTGATTAGTCACTCCAGAGAACTCCATTGCGCTTGGTGATGTAAGGCTTATATGCAGCTGCTCGGCCATGGAAACCCATTCCATGAAGCTCTCTGCATACTGTTCTTGAGCTAATCTGAAGATCACATGGAGTTTGGAGGTCTGTAGGTATTGACTCTGCAGAAAGTTGGTGACCTCTGTGCACTATGCGCCTCAGCATCTGCTGACCCCGCTCTGTGATTTTACGTGGCCTACCACTTCATGGCTGAGTTGCTGTCGTTCCCAATCACTTCCACTTTGTTATAGTATCACTAACAGTTGATTGTGGAATATTTAGTTGCGAGCAAATTTCACAACTGGACTTATTGCACAGGTGGCATCCTATCATGATATCACACTTGAATTCACTGAGCTCTTGAGAGCGACCCATTCTTTCACAAATGTTTGTAGAGGCAGTCTGCATGCCTAGGTGCTTGATTTTCTACACCTGTGGCCATGGAAGTGATTGGAACACCTGAATTCAATTATTTGGATAGCTAAGTGAATACTTTTGGCAATATAGTGTATGCAGCTATGTTGGGGTATAGTAGCATTTTGCATTAGCATTGTTGTACTTATTTTTAGATGAAAACCACCAAAGGTCGTTGTCTTACCTTGTCTTTCTGCTCACGGATCAGAAACGAGTCTACCAATCCCCGTCGCACCTGAGGGTTTAGTGTCTCTTTCAGATGCTTGACTAAGTCTCTGATATCTGTAAGGTTCCTGTCTTTATTTTTCATTATTTGCTTTCGGTTCTTTATCCAGTGACCCAACCAGGGAAACATGTTGTACAACTGAAAAAAAAATAAGAAGATATAGAAGAGATTTGAATTAATGTGAATGTAAACTAAACAGCAACTTAAAAAGCATCTACTATTTAAGTTTAATATCTTAATAGCATAATATCTTTGAAATTCATTTTCATTACAGTTTTTCTCCATTGGTTTGGCTCATTTCTTGAAACAGAAATTACATTCTCAAAATAACATGGACAAACCTCCAAACCACTTGGCAATTGTTCACAACATACTGGAACTTCTCATTCATTTCATGAAATTGCAAATGTCTTAGTACATGTCTCAATGTCTCAGTACATCTTTGCAAATGATTAAGTACAGTTAGCCTACAGTTAGCACAATTTCCAAGTGAATAGATCTTGTCGATCTAAACTGACTGTTGGGTTCTCAGTCTAATGGTTGTTCTCTCCAAAACATGTCAGCATCATTTCATTGTATAAGTCATCACATGCACAATAGTCTGTTCAATTGTCAAAATTAGTCGAGAACATAATACCATGAATAATACCATATATGAATCTCTTGGAACATTTGATAAATTGTTCACAGTTTTTTTCAATCATTTTTTTCAGTATAATGAAACTGGGATCCACTTTGTCGTCATTTTCACCTCCAAACCACAGCAGAAGTTTTCTTTTGCAAATCTGTTCATACCTTTTCATTGGATTCACACATTTTTCACGCTCTTTTGCACAACACATCTCACGTGTCATTTACATGGCCCTGACTTCACTGACTTCACTGTGGTAGTCAAAAGCAAAACATCTGCTCACAGCTGATAGAAATGACATGCACCCCTGTGAAATCACTAGTGCACCAACATCACTACCCTTTCCACAAATCACCATTCACCAATCAATCAGTATGCACCTACAAAAAAGGGGCCTATAAATTGTATTCTGTATTTTTTTCAATTCCTTTGAGTTTTTCTGTGTAATACTGTATGTGAATTACAGTATTTCAGTTTTTGCCATCAATACAGTACAATTTCACTTCAAAGTCTTACTGAGTTTGGATGCAGTTTTTTACTGTAAGTTCACATTTGAATGTGTAGCACACAGGAGAGTACTGTGTTACAGTACAGTAGAGCTGATTGAAGGAATCTACTCATTTGGGCATAAGTTGAGTTGTTTGAGGGAAATATTGGCTTTTGCTACTTGCTTTACAATATGTAACTATGTAAATTGTCAAAAAAATATGACTGTAATACACACAGGAAAAAGTAAAGTGGAACCTGCTCATACTGAAAAGGGTATGTTTGGTGTTGAGTATGAAGTGAGTGAGTGGCTGGATTTACTCACCTGACTGCAAGTTATATTGGGCGGTGACAAAATGTGCTTTTGCTGCATGTTTGAAATGTTTTGTCATTGTAAGAGCCTTTTGCAAACAAAATGTGTTATTTTGGGCTGAGCGCCTCTCATTAGGCCTATGTATTAGCTGTTTTGATACCAGGGTTTCTGAGTTGACAGAAGAGGTAAAGCGACTGAAAAAATCTGTAATGGTTACAATTTCCTTGGCAGTATGGGTGCAATGCGTGATGTCAAACCTTGGAGGCTACTCTTACTGTAAAATCCTATTTTTTAAATGTATTTAATTATTTATTTATTTAGTTTTATACACAATTGTATTTTGTTAGCTCGACAAAAAAAATAGTACAGTAACCATTGTTAGTGAAGGACTGGGCTAAGACTGAGAGGTGGACATGAGCGATATTTCAATGGTCCTCTGCCATAGTGACAAAACATCTAAACATTTTGACCTGCAGTGCTTACACAATGCCAAAGGGACAATGCATTTTGGAGGCACTGACTATTTATATGAGAAAGAAATTTCGTTTTGATGTATGAATGAACTGTTTTGGGAGAGATATGAGCTTTTGCAGGTGAACCATGGTGTTGTGCTGAACCATCCAGGTTATTTTGGCAAAAGCACCAAGAGTGTTGAGAACGTCCGGTCTGTTTCAAGAAATGAGCCAAAGCAATTGAGAAGGATCTTTCTCATTTTGGGGGCACTGACTGTTTATATGTGAAAGGAATTTAGTTTTGAAGCATGAGTGTAATTTCTGTTTCAAGAAATGAGCCAAACCAATGGAGAAAAACTGTAACACAAAGCGTAAAGATAGAATGGATATACCATATATACATCAGGTGTCATATTGTGCAAGTGCATTCCAAGATGGACTAAGAAACAGGATTGTGCATAATACACATATGACAATACAACATACAACAATACAATATCAAAAACAAATGAAACCTGGAGCAAGTTGTCAGACTGTGCTGTTTTACTGTGTATGTATTGATTTATGTATCTATTTATGAATTGTAGTGCTTATTCAAGTAAGTTGGGCTGAGTGCTTGCTCATGTTATAATACTAGGTGACTAGCTATGCCTCAGCTGACGCACCTCACATTTGTCTCTATTTCTTTCTGTGATCTGAGGGAGTTCCCTTTTTGTCCCTGAATTTTACCAGTTGATGCTGGATCCAGTAAAGGCAGGGACTTCTAGCTAAACCTCACTCAGGACCAAAGTCTCAGAGGGACTGTGTGTCCACTGTCCTGCCTGCTGGGCAGTGGGACAGTATCCCCCTGGTGGTTGGATCAGCAAACTCTCATCAGTGTTTTAGGTCACAAAGACAAACATTGTCAATGAGAATGTTTAACCTAGCCTGTGTCAGGTTAAAGGAACCCTTTGGCTTTTGAGGCATCAGAATAATTTGCCTTGAGGAATTCAGGCAGAATGAATGAGTGTCATCTTTTAAATCTTTCTTGAAACTAAGCTTTGCTGTGATGCCCCCTTTTATTTATTTTTCATTCCTGTTTGCCTAATCTGTGATTTATATATTTATTTATTTCATCTGTTGAATGGCTATGTATTTCTACTTATTTTAACTTTTATTTATTATTATGCGCATTACCTATTTTATTACCATGTTTTATTGTTTTTTTCTGTCTTATCTCTCTTGATTGTGAAGCACTTCATAACTTTGTTTTGAAAACAACTATACTATCATTAGATGTAGAAGCATTTGCTCCTCAATTAAAGCCGCTATTAATTTTCCAAAATCCAATGAGGAGTTAAGCTCTAGTTTATTATAATCAGATGTGCTGCTTACCTGGACTGATGGAGAACCTGATAAGCGTATGTTCTCATTGGCTCGATCCACCATCCCTTTGAACTGGGGGTCAGTGTATTCAAATCTACTACCATATACAATGGATGAGATGATATTGGATGTAGCATAATTCAATGGCTGTGTGGTGTCAAATGCTTTGCCTGTTAAAAGTAACAAACAGGAAACAATGAACGTGTAAAAACTGTAATAAAAGACAAAGAGTGAGAATATCTTACGCTGAGATGCAATGTATTATTTCATACCATCATGCTTTGTAAATTCTTGGATCAAATGGTGGCATTCCTCTATAATCTTCTCTTCAGCTGATCTCTTGCCCATGCCAAAGTCTCTCAGGTTAGTCAGGGCAAAACGCCTCATTTCTTTCCATGACTCTCCATTGGCAAAGAGAATTCCTGTGATCACAATTTGACAAAGAAAATTGTACTAATTACACCTGCAAGTAGTGTCATGGAGAGATTCTCACCAATAAAACAAGATACAAATGAAAACACCGCAGCAAATGAACACAACAGCATGATAGAAAACAGATGACAAACACAATTTGTTTGTGTTTTTCATTGCTGTTATTGAGATTCCAGGATATGGAGGACTAAAAGGGACAGAATGAAATAAATAAATACATCTTTAAATAAATACTTAAAAGTGTCATTAATTAATTAAAATGGGAATTAAATAAATAAATGTGTCATTAAATAAATAAATATGTCATTAAATAAATAAATGTGTCATTAAATAAATAAATGTGTCATTAAATGTGTCATTAATTCATTAAAATACCAGTTCATTTAATGTAAAAACATATATATAATTATTTCATTATTTATTTAATTATTTCATGGACCGGTGTTGCAGTGCTTCATGAATTAATTTTATCTGTCAAACTCACCCATCAAAGTCAGTGGGCGGATCCTAACACCTGATTGGTTACCCGGCACAGCAAGCCAAGACAGATCGACTTCAGATAATCGATTGATGCAGAGCAAGTAAACATATTCTAGAGTGAAAGTTTTTAACTGTTCTGCTTAACCCAGACGCTCAGGTTGCATAACCTACAGCCGTGAGACTTTACTAAACATCAGGTAAAGCATGCTGCAAGAACTGAGGCACTCTGCTTTGATGTGGACACACTACGCCAGCACGGGATTTTACCTGCGTCTACACCGGCCGCCACCAGGGAGAGGAGGGACCGCAAGCGGTGCAAACGTAAACAAATGAGGGGGAAGAGAGCCGGGATCCACGCTAGGCTAGAGGCTACAGGCTACAGGCTAAAGGCTAAAGGCTAAAGGCTAAAGGCTACAGGCTAAAGGCTACAGGCTATAGGCTAACCCCTCCAGACCAGCAGGACCGTGGCTCTTGCTCTCTAATGTTCGCTCCCTCGACAACAAGCTGGACGAGCTACGCTTGCTAAGAGACACCCGCAGGAGAGAGACTGCTGTGTGCTTGCTTTTGCGGAGACATGGCTCCATGGAAACATCCCATCCCTGCAGGAGTAGAGCACTGAACACTGTCAGTGTTCAGACCCCTTTCCCCCGCTCCACAAATACTTTGAGCTGCTTCCATCAGGCAAACGGTGAAAAGCAAAACCGCTAGAATGAGCAACAGCTTCCTCCAGAAAGCCGTTAGACTTTTAAACTGCTGACTTTACCATCAGTCGGGGATCATAAGTGAATAACTCTATCTCATTTTGTGTGCACTACTGCTGTATGTGTAGCTTAATGACAATAAAGCTTGATTTGATTTGATTTGATTTGATTTGATTAGATATTCTGACACACTTGGTGGCGCAACCTTTACTCGGTTCAAGCAAATGGGGGATTTGCAGGAGCAAATGTTACTGCGGTGCGCGATGCGTGCTAGATAGGTGCAGCCACTAAATGTCGAGAAGTTGCCCAGAACTACTCAGAGAAGCAGTAACTTTAACTGGAGAGGCTCTCAGCAGAACTCCCCCGGCTCCGGCAGACTTCCAGGCTTCAGACCTAAGCAATCGATTGGGCTAGATTCACGTTAGTCCCGCCCACTGACTTTGATGGGTGACTTTGACAGATAAAATTAATTCATGAAGCACTGCAACACCGGTCCATGAAATAATTAAATAAATAATGAAATAATTATATATATGTTTTTACATTAAATGAACTGGTATTTTAATGAATTAATGTCACATTTAATGACATTTATTTATTTAATGACACATTTATTTATTTAATTCCCATTTTAATTAATTAATGACACTTTTAAGTATTTATTTAAAGATGTATTTATTTATTTCATTCTGTCCCTTTTAGTCCTCCATACCAGGAAACCAGGCTGGGAACCTTGTTGGAATTAAGGGTTCAGGGCCACAGGCCTTAGAGGCCCCAGAGCAATCATACATGTCAGGTGGGCTCTTATGGCCCTCTGCTACTCAGACAAGGCAGCCAATGCATATTGGCCCATGGGTATAGTCACAAATACAGATGAATGAAGAGTGTGGGATGATTTGTCAAAAATTACTTATTCACACTTGCCATGTAATATATACAGTACAACTGCAAAATAATGGCTAGTCTGCCGGAAATACAGAAGAAGAAGAAGTCTTCTTCTTCTCCTTCTTCTGTCACTATTTCTGTGTTTTCTCTCATCAATATACTCCATGATATTTAAATCTTTGATCAGCTGAAGGCAGACTGCAGTCTCCTGGCTCTTGCTGCTTTTCACCATGCTGTTCGCCATGTTGTTTTCCCTGCTTGCCGTAACCATAGCAACAAAGACGCCCCAGAATTCATTGTGAATCAAGCATGCACAGACGTAACTGAATATTCCGGTACACGGCATTACATGCCTCAATATTCCGGTTGGAACAGGCATTTGCCAGGGGTCTTATTTGGAATTTTCTCCAACCAGAATATGACCTTAATCAGGTTCGGTGCGTGTTTACATGACTCATGCACAACCGGAATATTGGGGATATTCCGAATAATACAGGAATATGGTGTGCATGTAAGCGTACTCAGTATCTACATCTATATTCAGTGCAAAAAGTTTTGTAAGGGAAGTCCTTACCATGTCCATTATTGAGGTCATAAAATATAGGAGAAATATGTCTGTCCCCAAACTCCTCTGCATGGTTAACCAGGGCCTGCTTGACTGTCTTGTATCCTGCCAGCACCACCACTTTATTGGGTCCAAGGTACACCGTAAATACAGATCCATATTTCTTTGAAAGCTGAAAATATTAATCAGGCAGTCAAACATTTAAGTAATAAAGTCAGAATAATCATTATTAAACTATGTATACATCAAATGTAAAAAAAAAAAAAAAAAACAAGGCATGAGACAGATCCCACAAAACCCAGGTCGCTGCGATCGGGACTAAGCCCTGGTCCATGGTACACACTCTGTACTGGTGAGCCACCGGTGCGCCCCACAGAGGGGTATTGTTAATGCAATTCCAACATTTAATGTAATCTTTAACTGCCAGCAACTCAGCCCTGTGTCAAACTCACCTCACACAAGGTGATGTAGGGTCTCTTGAGATCCATCTGCAACAGGTTACCAAGCAGGGGAAGTGCTTTGGGTCCTGGAGGCTCCTTCATCTTTTCCTGGGAGCTGAAGCTGGAAGAGAAGAGGTGGAAAACAAGCAGGAATACCACAGTCCCCAAAAAGGTGGTGAGACTAGTTGACAGGGGGAAAACAAAATCTTCAACAAAAGACATTTTTCTTGACATGTACTCCGCTGGCCGAGCTTCATCAATCACAGAACAATGTTGTCTGTGTTCACTGGAACATCACCATGGCATATAATAGTGCTAATAATTGCCCTGTTCCACTGAGGTCTGATTCAGTTTACAACAAGAAGTCCCAAAGGAGGAGTAAACTAGTCATGGGGCTTGTTAAGACAGACTGCAGTCTGCATTCCAGGCCAGCAACAGGCAAAACAGGTTCTTTCCAGAACAACATCCACGTATTGGGGTCAGTATGTGTCAGGTACTTTGTTTCTTTTTTGACTACCTAAATAGACCCCCACACCTCCACACAATTTTAGGTTCCTTTCTCCTGATAATTTGAGACCCGAGGAATCACTAATTAAATGCATTGCGGATGTAGAGATGGGCAAAACTGCAACTAAGTATTGGCAGAACAAAAAACAAAAAACAAAAAAAAAAAAAAAAAAAAAGGGAGGTCAAAATAATGTTACATTTAAAAAGTAAAACATTTCAGTGGTCCAATGTGTATTTTTGTGGATGGAATTCCAAAAAAGGTCTAGTGGCTCTGAATTTGTTTTTCATGCCACACAAAAATTTTGGTGTGTAAGGATTCCACTGACTTGACTATGTGAGATCATCAGAAAACAATCTGCTCTCCCACTGAAAATGAACTGATTTTTGGTCTTTTTAGGAGAATAGCTTTATGGAATGGTGTCTCATCCCTCTACTAGATTTCGAGACCCTTGTCACTTGTCTGTATCATTCCCTTGTAGAGAATGGGATCTCATCAACAAGCTCTAAACAGAGTCAAGTTTTGTTTTGTTGTGCATTTGTCCCTTCTTGATCTCACATGTTGATCAATATACGGAAAGCTTTTCTTTTTTGCTGTTGTCATTTTGCGTGTTTCTGCATGTGTAAATGCTGATCTGTATAACAAGATACAAAACAACAACAAAGTACAGCTCTGGCATAGCCGGTTTATTTGTATAGCACCTTTCAACCACAAGGCAATTCACAATGCCCCTAACATATAATTACTGAATAGAGGAACAAAACCACGTTAAGAAAACATGTCCCCAGTAATCCTTTTCCCACCAGTATGCTGAGGATCATTTTACAGGCCCATGAGGCCCAGAGGCGGACTGGCTGTTTGAAGGGCACCTACTGCATGACAGGCAGTCCCATCAGCACGCAAAAAGCTATGATGTATCACGTATGGTAAAATAGTCTTCGTCCAGAACAAATAGGATTTGTATAATAACAGTTGAATATAATTGTATCGTATGTAATGTTGTGTTATAACTGTAGTACAAAAGAAAACAGCACTACTAGCAGCCCTCTTGCCTTGAATGGAATTAACCCAACTCAGCATCACACAAAACAAGCTATATTGTTCTTCAATTTATTTTATTTATTTATTCAAATTTCAGTTATAAAGTCCAAATATAAAATCTAGTCAATGCCTTTAAATGTGTAAAGCACTTTTAATGGGCATTCTTGACAATGTTACTGATACATATGCACCAATGATAATCTAAACCAGTGTTTCCCAACCTGGGGTACCCGTACCCCTAGGGGTACGCGAGCACATTGCAGGGGGTACGTGGAAACATAGGCGGAAATCCCGGGGGGGTCGGGGGGGGACAAGACCCCTCCATCCATAAATTTTGAATAATATAGTAATATTCAATGAAAGCCCAATGCAAGCGGTGCTAATTATAAATGTAAAATAGTGTGTTTTTAAGTGTTAAAATGTTATGACCTCCCCCATGCCTCAAAGTGGTTTGGTCCGCATCCTGCTGCCGGCAGAGCGGCAGCTCGGTAACTTTCAGTTCAGTCCGTCAGCCTGAGAGGCGGAGAGAGTCGGGAGGGTCGACTTCCGGAAGACGGACGGAGTGGATGACGGAGGCACGCGGCGGCAGATTTCAATTGTTTGTATCAACAAATTAAACGAGAGACAAACTGAGATCTTTTGTCAATCGGTCGGTGCACACAGGTACCCTTTGGTTGTTTCACCAGAAGCCAGCCCATGACTGGGGAGGGTGAAGGGAAATGGAAGGGTGGAGGGGAGTGGAAAGTGGTGGAAAGCAGAAGGAAAAAGAGAGAGCGTAAAGCAACTCAAGAGGCTGAAGTATCAGCTGATAGTGACATAGACATGCAGGCAAAGAGCAGAAAGGTTGACGTCGGTAACGACGAGGAGGGATTTAAAGTGATGTTTAAGATCAAAGATGCAGGAGCTGGATTTGGAGCTGTAAACCCCCTAAAACTAACCAGTGTGATAAAACGGGAGCTTGGGGAGGTCCGTCATGCTAAAACGTTAGCAAATGGGATGTTGCTTGTGATTTGTAAATCTGCTGAGCAGCAAGCTAAAGCAAGTAAAATGAACATCATCGGTGGGAAGAATGTGGAGAGCTTTATACCCGGAGTCAGAGGTGTAAAAGGAGTGATTTATAATGTGGCAAAAGACATCTCAGAAGAAGAACTTAAGGCCAATTTAAAGGGAGGAAAAGAATTACCAGAGAAGGTTATGCTGGGCTATCTGTGCTTCACAGTTAAAGTGTATGAAAGACCACCACTAAGATGTTTCAAATGTCAGCGTTTTGGTCATGTAGCAGCAGTGTGCAGGGGAAAACGCAGATGTGGGAAGTGTGGGGAGGATCACGACATTAAAGAGTGTAAAGGTCCTGTCAAGTGTTGTAACTGTGGTGGAAGTCACATGGTGGGATATCGGGGATGCCCGCATCGTGAAAGGGCTGAATTGGTACAGAAAGTTAGGGATGAGAACAATATTTCTTATGCAGAGGCTCTGAAGAGAATTGAGGGAACAAATCATTGCAGCCAGGCAGCAAGGCCTCTGACACAGCAAGCGCCCCCGGTGGCAGAGCCAGAAGATTCTATAGTGATCAAAAAGAGTGCATTCCTTGCGTTCTTCTCTGAGGCAGTGTGGCGCATTAAAGAGGTGGCAAAAAATAGGTCAGATGTTGCAAGGGAAGTAGTATCAGCGGCAAACAAATTTCTTGATGTTGGTGACATTTCTCCTGAAACCCTTTATAAGTACATTCACTCAGGACTGACTGGAAGTCAGAAATCAACTAGGAGTCAGGACAGAGATATATCAGATGAAGAGTACATATTCTCAGATGGAAATGAAATGGATAATTAAATACTGGTTTATGTTTTATATCCTACAATGGAATGCCAGGAGTCTGGTAGCTAATGGGCAGGAGTTAAAACACTTTGTTGATATGGTTAAAGATAAACCGGATTTAGTTTGTGTACAGGAGACCTGGCTGAAGCCATGTTTAGATTTTGTAATTCCTGGATATGAAAGTGTAAGAGCAGATAGAGCAAACAGACCGGGGGGTGGGTGTGCCACATTCATAAAGAAAGGCATACAGTTCAGTAAAGTAGAGACTAATACAGAGATTGAATGTGTAGTTGTAAAAATATGGTCAACCCAAGGGAGAATCAGTGTAATTAATTTCTATAACCCTGGAGCACAATTGGAAAGTGGACTACTTGAAAATCTAATGGGTACAGTAGAGAAACCTGTAATCTGGGTGGGTGATTTCAATGCACATAGTGTGGTCTGGGGGAGTGACAAACAAGATAAAAATGGTGCTGTATTGGAGGATTTTATAGATAATCAAGGATTAATAGTCCTAAATGATGGGAGACCGACATGGTTTCAGGTAAGTCGGGGAGCAAAATCATGTATAGATCTAACCTTAGCATCAGCTGAGCTTGCCTTAGTAGGAGAATGGGAAGTAATGGATAGGAACACAATGGGAAGCGATCATGCTCCAATTATTAGCAGGTTTGGTAAGGAGTTAATAAAGGAACAAAAGAATAGGCAAGAGAGGTTTAGCTACTCTAGAGCTAGGTGGGAGGATTTCAGAGGAAGGACTCAGGAGGAGGTTGGGAATGTGTGTGATATTAACATAGATAGTTGGAATAGATCTTTATGCAAAATGTTGACAAAGGTGGCTGATGAGTGTATCCCAAGAACAAAAGGCCCAAAAGAGCGTCAGGTAGTACCATGGTGGAATGATTCTTGTAATTGTGCCATTCGTGCCCGAAATAAAGCCTATAGGAAATTTAAAAAAAGCCCTACTGAAAGAAATGCAATAGAGTATAAGAGGCTCAGAGCTAGAGCTAGAAGGGTCATAAAAGATACAAAAAAAGAGAGCTGGCAGAAATTCTGTAATACTCTAGGACCGCATACAGAAATAAGGAAATTATGGACAGTTGTACATAAAATGGCAGGAGTGTACAGGGTGTCAGCAGTGCCAGTCCTGCTGAAGGAAGGGAAGGAAGCAGTTGATAATAATACCAAGGCAGATATGCTAGTTAAGACATTTCAAGTGATACACAGCTCAGAAAACTTAAGTGCTATGAGCAAAAATAAAAGAGAAGAGAAACTCAGAAATGAAAGCTTCAAGCTAGAGCACAATCATGATAATACAAATGTGATAAACAATTTTTTCTCAATGCAAGAATTAAAACTAGCTATTCAGAGAGGTAAGGACACAACTCCTGGGAGGGATGGACTGGGGTATCAGATTTTTAGTCACCTGGAAGATATAGTGCTAGAGGAAGTTCTTGCATTAATCAATACAATATGGCAAAATGGCACGTTGCCAATGGAATGGAAACACTCAATTATTGTTCCCATTCGGAAACCTGATAAACCAGCTAATGACCCTACATCATATCGTCCAATTGCATTGACAGCAGTGTTGAGTAAAATTATGGAACGTATGGTTACAGATAGACTAGTATACATTCTTGAGAAGTGGGGATATTTTGTTCCTTATCAGAGTGGTTTTAGGGCAGGCCGATCCACCATGGATTCAATCTTGATGTTAGATTTAGAAATCAGGAAGGCTCTAGCAAATAAAGAATGTGTAGTGGGGGTGTTTTTGGATATAGAGAAGGCGTACGACATGCTGTGGAAGGAGGGATTAGGTTTAAAGCTATACGACGCTGGAATCAGAGGAAGAATGCTAAACTGGATAAATAATTTTCTGAGGGAGCGCACCATCCAAGTAAGGGTAGGTGGGGCTTTATCATCTGTAGAAGCTGTAACTAATGGAACCCCACAGGGAAGTGTGATCAGCCCAGTCTTGTTTAATATCATGATCAATAATATTTTTTGTGGAGTGGGCCATGGATTTGGCGTGTCGCTGTTCGCAGATGACGGGGCCATATGGAAGAGAGGACGAAATCTGGACTATATCTATAGAGAACTGCAGCAAGCGCAGGAGCGAGTGGAGGCTTGGGCAGAGGAATGGGGTTTTAAAATCTCAGCTACAAAATCCAAGTATGTTGTTTTTGGATATAAAAGGAAAATGTCAAAACTGGACCTCAAACTGTATAAAAGCCCTATTGAAAGGGTTAAAACATTTAAATTCCTTGGTGTTTGGTTTGAGGAAAGAATGACATGGAAGGAGCATGTAAAGAAAACAGTTACCAAATGTGAAAAGATTATCAATGTTTTGAGATGCCTGGTGGGAACTGACTGGGGAGGAAGTAGAGAAACCCTAATGACAATATACAGAGCAGTTATAAGATCCAGCATAGATTATGGTTGTTTGGTATACGGGGCAGCAGCTCCTTCTGTGCTCAAGCAGTTGGATGTAATACAGGCCAAGGCACTACGGATATGCGGAGGAGCTTTTAGAACTACCCCCATTCAAGCACTTCTGGTGGAAATGGGGGAAACCCCATTAGAGTTGAGAAGGCGCAAACTAGCACTGAACTTCTGGGCAAAATTACAGAGCTGGGGGTCCCTCAATCCTGCCACAAGAATCTTTGGAGAGCATTGGGAATTGCAAGGGAATAGTGCAAAAGGGAGGAAAGGGAATCTAATGCACTCCTTGAGAGGAAAAGCAGTGGATCTAGGAATACCAAATTTACCCTTTGGCCCTGTGGTATTTAGGCCACCTGTCCCACCGTGGCTCCTACCAGAGCCAGACGTAGATCTCTTGATTTTAGATAAAATAAAGAGTAAGAATGCAGGCAACCCAGTGGCTCTAACAAGCAAACATCTGAAGGAAAAATGGGCAGGGTATATGCAGATCTACACTGATGGCTCCAGAAATCAGATCCACGGAAGGGCAGCAATAGGAGTGAGCATTCCACATTTACAATTACAATATGGAAAGCGGGTATCAGACTGGGTTTCAGTTTTCACTACAGAGCTTGTGGCAATATTATGGGCACTTGGGTGGGTGGAGGAAATCAGACCAGAGCATGCAGTTATATGTTCAGACTCAGCAGCAGCACTAATGGCAATGAAGGGGGAAAGTGGGGCCAGGCCTGACTTAATAACTGAAATAAAGATTATTCTTAACAAAATAGAAAAATTAGGTTGCACAGTTGGGTTTGTCTGGGTACCAGCCCATGTTGGAGTTCAGGGTAATGAGGAGGCCGACGAGGCAGCAAGAGGAGCACTCAGTGGAAAGAAAGTAGCAATACAAGTACAATATGGAAGAACTGAGCATAAGAGCTTAATCCAACAAGAAATAGCAAGAACTTGGCAGAAAGAGTGGGAACAGGGGAGCAAAGGCAGATTTTATTTTGCAATACAACCAAATATCAAAATAACACAGAGTTTAAAAATGGGGAGGAGGGACACTGTGGTGATCACAAGATTGAGGCTGGGGCATTGTGCACTAAATCATGGGCTGGCAATGGTAGGTAAACATCCCGATGGAAAATGCTCCTGTGGAGAGGAAGAGAGTGTAAATCATGTTCTTACAGTATGCACCAAATATAACAAGGAGAGAATTATTATGCAAGCAGACCTGACTGCATCTGGAATCAAGGACACTTCAACTGCGGCACTTCTCAGCTGGGATCATCACGAAACGGCTAAAGCTGTTTTAAAATTTCTTCACGACTGGAATGTATAAAAGAATTTGAGACGCTGTTTAACCAGCATTAACGACCAGTAGAGGGCAGCAATACGCCTTTGACGCGTCTAGTCTGCCGGAAACCAAAAGAAGAAGAAGAAGAAGCCTGAGAGGCAGCAGCCTGGTGAGAACTAGAGTGCCTGTAGAGAGAGGTACTACAGCACTACAGGCTACAGGCATTCTAGTGAGAACTAGCAAGAAAACCTCCTGAAGTGAAAGCCAGTGATCCATTTATCACACCACTTGTTCACCAAGCACAAGGCTGTAATATGAAAAGTGATATTTTTCCCCTGCTTGGTCCAAACCGTGCCTCTTTCAGCTCACTGTTTAAGCTAACAGCTAATGATTGTTTACAGGCTGAAGCGAGTGCAGGACAGTGAGGGAGAGAGAGGACAGACCACAGGAGGAGCAGATACTGAGCCTTATAGTCTTTCAAAAAGTCTGTCAGGATATTAATGTCAGAAATAGTTCATATTTTCTGATATTTTGAGTTTGTCTCTAGATAGATATCTACTTTTTGCATTTTAAACTGCATTATTTTGTGGCATAGTTCCATTTCATTTTCTTATTTGATCTAAAAGGGAGAGTGTACAGCTCAAACATATACTGTATGTCACTATTTGATGCCATATCTTGCTTTGTTTTTTGTTGACACTACAATAAATCTGTTTTTTGAAGAATAGTTTGATGTAGTTAGATTATTCAAGGTATTTCCTCTAGTTTTAGAGCTTATTTTGAGTTTCTAGTTCTTGTAAAGCTACTTTGATGGACTGTAGTGGAAATAGAACAGTGAGTAAAGAAATTTGGTTAGAGGATTATTGCTCTTAATAGCATTATTTAAAACATATGAACATACTGAGGGCTCAGCACTGTACTGCAAATTTCAATGGAGCATAAGAGACAATCGTGCCAGACAGCAATTTTTTCATGTCCCCCCCAAGAATTACTCTGAAATTTTGCTGTTTTAGGGGATGACAGTGATCAGCAGTAGTCGAACTGGAGGTCGCTGGATGGTTGCTTTTACCCCTTATTGTACTGTTTACCCCGAAACTTTCCATATCCTGGGACTTTTTAGAATCTATGAAGATCAGGCATTTTCGTTTTTTTTTTTTCCATTTCCACTGTATAAAGAACCAACTGTGAAAGGTCATTTTTTAGTCCTGTTTTTTTTCTTTTTTTCTTTTTTTTTTTTTACCATTTGGCTCTGTGTTCCATGCCCAGCTATCCCAAACACTGTAAAAGTTTTATATACAGTTTTTCATTTCTAAAACCTGAGTCACCCTCCTGCTGAATGCCATAAAATCTCAACCCAAAGTGGAGTCAAACGGTCAAATCAAAACAGTTCCCATCACACTTGTGAGATGGTATAAACCAGTAAGGGTTAATCCTCATCAGTGCTTGGTTTCTGATGTGCTCTGCTTCCTGAGGGCTGTGGACAAGAGTAGAGCTTTCTCCAGAATCAAAGCGAAGCAAAATAAAGCCCTTAAATGAACAAGGTTTTTTTTTTTAGCATTTCTGAATCATTTGACAGTCACAGTAGAGAGAGACAGGAAGGGCAGGGGAGAGAGAGGGAATGACATGCAGCAAAGGGCCTGAGGTCAGATCTGAACCCTCGTTGCTGCTATCAAGACTGAGCCCTGGTGCATGGTGCGCTCTTGGCCGATGAGCCACCTGGTTGCCCCTTAAATGAACAAGGTTTGTTTTATGTGAGTTCTTTTTGACTGGAATATAATGAATCTTATCCCAGATGTTGAAAATGCCTGGAAATATTTCTATTGTGGCTTTACAAATATTGAGTAAAGGGTTATACTGATGCACGGTTCACCCCAAAATCATCTCAGCTTCTTACTGAGAGAATGTTGTGTTTGCTAAGGCCAGGTGCTCTGACCTAGAGTCTCGCTGGCTATTTTTCAGTTAGTTGCACAATAAGTGTACAGTTGTAATTAGAAATGTCAAAGCCAATTACTTTCTTAGAAAAAATGTAGTTAATCTTGATCCAGAGAAATTCTGGAGAAGCATTAATTTGTTAAATGGAAATACAATCTACAGAATGTCCTCCATACAATGTCAAAGACCCAATTACAGTGTCTGAAAAGGCCTGAGTGTTTTAATGAGCACTTTCAAATTCTGATTCTTTATTTGGGTCCTTAAATCCTAGTCTTCCTAAAATCTTTAAATATCAGTTTAAAAAAAAAAGACCTGATCACTTAAAGCATTTGTTTTTCAAGTAAGTAAACTTATTTTATTGCACCTCCTTTAACCTAACTTTTTAATCTTTCACTAGAATCGACCATTGTTCTTCCCCTGGTAAAAGGTGATCCTGCTTTAATTAAACTACAGGCCCATATCCAGCCGTCTTCTCTTGTAAACATCTTGGAATCTCTTGTGAATGAGAAACACAAAGACTAACTACAAATGGTGTTATTTCTGTTCATCATTCTGGTTTCAGGGGAAAAAAACATTGTAAAGTCTGTGCAGTTGTTATGCACTGTGCAGTTCTTATCATCGCTCCTTTGAAAGCTTTTGACACAGTGGATCATGTTACACTGAAGCACAGTAGGAGGATTAGTCTTCATGTTAAAACTTGCAGTTGCAGAAGTCAGCATGTGCTGGCTGAAGGTTTAAACTCAAGGTTCCTGGGTGTGTCAAAGGATGTTCCCCAGGGCTCGGTTTTGGGACTTTAATATTACATTAACAATAAGTAAGTAAGCAATTTACTTATATAGCATCTTTTGAGAGCAAACATCACAAAGACAACACGTCCTCCAACTTATATGATCGCATAGGTCATTTGTTCTGTCCCACAGGAGCATGTCTAATACAACCAAAAGGGGTGTTTCCTGAACGAGCTGCAGTCAACATAATAGATTAGAAAATGAAGTCCACAATCGTAGATAGTGGATATGATTAAGACTGCCTATGTGTGCACTGGTGATGGAGCCCCCATTGCCATGCGGAGCCACTCCACACAAATGGCTATGTCATGGTCTCTCTTTAAAGGAGTTTCTGTACAGGTTCTCACTATTACAATATTGGTCTTGGTACAATCAGCTTTGGACTTGGGACATAGTATGGTGGTTGCCTACATCTATATGGGGATGTTAGAGTCTGCGTAAGGAGTTAGAAAGAGAACTTTAGTTCAACTGACCCTGATAACCTTCCTTTCTTATGAAGGAGGAAGAAATCCTCTTCCGGGGGTCTGTTGCACAAAACTAGGATAAGGGATTAAGCCGGGATATCTCGGTCATCCTGGATTCATTTATCTGTGATCCGGTTGCACAAAAGTGGGATAGTGGATAGCGGGATATGTTATGACATTAGTTACAATGGAGATTTATTCTGTGGAGCTAGCCTGCTCCAGACCAGGCTAAATTCCAGGATCTATTTAATCTCATCCTTTATCTCAGTCAGCAGTCACCACAAACGGAAACTAGAAGTTATTCCACTGGCCACTACACATTGTTATCACATCAACACCTTCCTAACATAATTGTCTAAGTCATTTTTTCAGGAGACACTAAAAAATTCACCAAAAATTAACTGTATGATATTTATTGATAATTTCACTCAAAAAGGTTATAAAAAAAGATGACTACTGACATACTAAAAACAATGCCAGTCAATTATGTAACATAACAGAAATAAATGACTTAGGCAAATTTCTGAACATGCCTTTGTTGATTTAGGCAATTGTAATATGTTATATGCCAATGTTACACTAAACCTCATCACTTATCAATTGAGGATGAGCCCTGGATCATTGAAATCACTTCATTGGCAGAGAAAATTTTCTTTCTTCTTGATACTGCTGCCGTCTTGGAATGCTTAAAATAGCCTAAATAATGTAAAATTGCCTAGCCCTAAGTCACATTTTCTTTTGACTTAGGCAAAATAAAACTACCTAAGTCACTGTTTTGACACACTCTTTATTTAGGCAGTTATACTTCAGGGGTAGAATGGCATGATCTGTTTAACTGAGGATGCTGGCGTTTATACCAGAGGTGGCCAGCATCAAGAGGAGATGATTTAGGCAAAAAAAACTCATTTTTGACAAAAAATGACTTAGGCGATTATTCTAGGAAGGTGTCGAAACTAGACCCACTGTCATTATTTAAACATTTGTGATCACTAATTTCAATCATTGTAGATAAATGATGATTTTAGATGATGTTACAATCATTAGATAACTTTACCATAGACTATAAAATATACATCCCATATAAATATAAATACACATCAAAGAATAACATGATGTTCCTTTATTGAATAAGGATAAATCAAAGCAGGTAAACCATCAGCTCCTTTCAAAACTGAAGTCACACAGTGATTCTACAAGATAGAAAGCACAGAATCAGAGCATATTATACAACACAGGAATAAAGACACATTCAAAGGTCTGTATGTAATACACCCTGCACGTCTGCACACTGAAATAAATGCAGGACAAATCCATACACAACAAATGAACAGACAAATGAATGGATGCAGTAGCAAGCTTGTATACACACAGTATACAGCACAAACAACATAATAGAGGCCAAATCAATTTAAATTGAAGAAAAAAAAAAAACAGTCCTCTGCCAATGCAGGTCATATTTAACTGAAATTCACAGCATGCGTCTCTGGCACTGTAGGACATATTTAACTTAAATTTAAAGCATGCATTTTAACTAAAATAATTTAACACATATTGGTCCCTCAGCAGCCGACCACTGTCGTCATCAGGGAAGATGGCAGGATTGTCCCAGTCTGTGTGTGATGGCACTCTGGGGGCCCTCTCCTTCCTCAGGCAGGCCACATTGTGGAGGACGGCACAGGCCACAGTGATGTCACATGCCCTCAAAGGGCTGAGCCTTAAGCTGCGTTCCAGCCACCCGTAACTGGTGAGTTACCGGTTAAAAGTGGGCGGGGCTACAGCCAAACTTGTGAATTCACGCCTGTGAACTCGATTGTGCTCAACGGACTCCAACTTCTTCATTCAACGTCACGCAGTTTATGTTTTGTACACAAGGATGGCGGCCCAACTGGAGACGGTTGTTCTTATCGGTTATGCCTGGAACGGTTTGAAGTCGTGACTCGTGACTTTGAAGTCGTGATTCACAGGTACAATTCCCCGCTGGAACGCAGCATTAAGTCCTGGAAAAAGTGAAAGTGTGCCTTCAGGAGGCCAAAGGTCATTTCAGTCCTGGCCCTTGTCCTGGCATGGGCATGACTGTAGGCCTGCTGTGCTCCCTGGGGGTCTGTGGTGTCAGGAGAAAAGGCTGGCAGGCATATCCCCCGTCCCCCAGCAACACACCAGAAAATTCACCTGTCAATACAAAATCTCATCATCACAACCTCATGAATAGAGTGACATTCTTGACACAGCCATGATGTAAAAAGTGGTTATTAATAAAGGTTGTGTGGCTCACCTTGTGATAGGTGCTGATAGATTCCGGAGGTCCGAAAGACTCAGGAGTCATGGACTGAGCCAGGCCACTTTGCCACGACACTGCTGATCAGACAGTCAGCATTGCAAATCATCTGAAATTATAAGATGAAGACTATTAAACCAATCAACGCACATCACAAACAATGTACAGTGTTCATTAACTGACAATATCAAAAAGTCATGTTCACCTGAACATTATTGCTATGAAAGGATTTCCTATTCACAAAATCCAGCTCATGGGCACCTGAGGGGGATTTTATCTTGATGTGCATGCAGAGGAGCATGGAGCATGGGGAGCAAATATAAGGATATTGTAGCCGGGATAAATTGAACACACAACTCCAAATACTATTTTGTGGGGACTTTATTTCTCCCTCTGCCAATGTATAAGTTTCTCTAAATTATAGTAGATAAATTGCAGGAAATATTTACTTCCACCAAGTTACAAACAAAACAAAAAATAAACAGCAAATCAAAATAGCAAACTCGGTAGGCTACTATCTGAGTACAAATAACACCTCACCAAAGTTTGAATAAACTGGCACAAATACAGTACAAATACACCATAAATACGGCAGTGGCACTTCTATAAACAAGAAAAACAAATATAGTCACTCCACTAGCATGTAAACTGTTGGTATATAAAACTTAGACTGAATTTCAGTTCAGAGAATTACATTAATTCTTTGCTTCATACATTTGACAAACAAAATTATAAATAGCACAACAAAAATAAGCATCAATCTGTTTCATACCAACTTCACCAGTAGCAACTCTGCCTGGCAGGGATGTAAGGGTTTTTCAGTCCACAATCATCAACAATCCTACCAAAACAATCACACAAAATGCGGTCATATATAAGTGCATGAAAAATACACAACCACCATCGGGCATTATTGTGCAAAACAAACTCTTACAAAACATAAGATGTTCAACAAATGTGCTCACCATCCGAACCGGAGGCTAACCACAGCGGAAAAGAGCGCATTTTCTTACTTCCTGTATTATCCCAAAATTCAATGCTGTCGGCAGGCAGGCGGCGCTGTGTAACGGTAAATATACGCCCTCTGCTGACCAAATTTATAATTACAGTTATATAACAACTAAGAATCTAAACCATATGGATATACCATCCTGTTGATATTTTTACTTTACCACCTGGTTACATTCTCCCCTGCTTAACAGTCAACGTCCTCGGTGACCGAGTAACTATTCTTAACCTCATTTAGTGCTTCTCTGAAAAACACAGTTCCTAAACTTGCGATGATCTGAGATACAAGTGCAGGACTTAGAGATGTGGGCTCTAAAACTGACTTGGGCTCATGATATGGGTTGGAGTGAGTCCCTGCATTTATTCTTTTACTCCTGCGAGGGGCAGGTCTAGGGTGCTGACAACCCGACGCAGGATTCTGGTTCTGTCTCGGACAAGGAGTTAGGACAGGAGCTTGTACACTGGGTTGCTGATCAGCCCTGGACTCCAGCTCAACAGGCTCTGTCTCTTCCTGCCTTACCACAGGAGTCTCAACTTCCCTCAGTTCAGATTCAAAACAGACTAAATCATTCTCACAGTTCCTGACAGGAGAACTCAAAGTGTCAAGATTTGGATTTAGTCCAAAGGAAACCTCCTCAACTATTACACCCTCCTCTGCCTTCTCTTCTGACCTCTCTGACTCAGTTTCTGTTTCCATGACCACACCAGTTTCACAGACTGGTTCTGTCACATTTCTGGGAGTCTGAATGGGCAAATTAACACATGGTCTGATATCCACCCTGTTTACCCTCTTAACAGGTCCTCCTTCTACAGGCTGTACTGTGTAAGTGTTCCCTAGAATGTCTACAACTTGGTACACAGTTGGACCCCATGCATCCTGTATTTTGTTGCGACCTGCAGGCCTGTATCGTAGATACACATGCTGGCCTATTTCAACTGCTGGACAGTACACTTTGTCACTCTGCAGGGCAATGCGCTCTGCTGCTTTTTGTTCTGCATGTTCCTTAGCTCTGATATGTGCCTCTTTTAATCTTTGCTGATGAACTGCAAGCCAATCAAGTTTCTTGTCTCCAGGATGCTCATTTGCAAGAAGTGCATCAACTGGAAGATGTGGTTCCACCCCATAAAGCAAATAATATGGGGAGTAGCCAGTGGTTGCATGTGGGGTCACATTATAAGCATACACCAATTCTGATAAATGCTCAGGCCAACGTCTCTTTTTGTCAGGGGGAAGTGTGCGCAGCAGCTCATGTAAAGTACGGTTAAAACGTTCACACTGGGCATTGCCAGTTGGATGATGAGGGGTAGTGCGTGTTTTCTTCACCCCGTACAGTTTACAGAGCTCTGAAATCACTTCACTTTCAAAATTACGGCCCTGATCAGAATGCAGACGCTGAGGTACTCCATATTTCATGAACCATTCTTTCAACAACACTTTTGCTGTGATCTCTGCCGTTTGGTTGCGAGTGGGAAAAGCCTGTGTAAACTTCGTAAACACACCTGTGATTACCAAAACATTTTCTCTGCCATCAATAGCTGGTTCAAGCACTGTGAAATCTACTGCTACAACCTCTAGAGGTCTGGATGCAAGGAATGACTTCATAGGTGGGTGAATCTTGGGATGTGGCATTTTTGTTAAAATACAGCGCTGGCAGTTCTTAACCCACTGGTCAACATCACTGTGCATGCCCACCCAAAATGCTCTCTGTCTCAGCAAGTGTAAGGTCCTCTCTATGCCTTGATGGCCCATAGAGTCATGCACACTCTCCAAAATCTGCTTCTGCAGACAGTTGGGAACAAGCAACTGAAAACATTCTCCCTGACGCACATCCTCAACCACCCGATACAACAGTCCATCTCGCTCTCTGATATGTTTCCACTGCTTGAACAGTGATTTTACAGGTCTGGAAAGACTTTTCCTCTTTTGTGGACCTGGCTTACACTTCTGATCCCAAAATCTGCGAAAATCGCTGAGCACTGGATCCTGACCTTGAAATGTCTGCAATTCTTCCTTGGAATAACCTGGGAGAGTTGGGGTAGCCTCTTTAACACCAGACTGGCATCTACCTGCCTCAATAGCCCTGACTTGATTGACCTGGCAGCATTTCACCCCTGCAGTGACCAACTCAGGCTCAAGGGGTGTTCCCCTACTGATCATGTTACAAATAGTAATGCAGTCATCAAGCTCTACATCATCTCTGTCAGCTTCCGGCTCCCCTGCTAAAGGGTGTCGTGAGAGAGAATCTGCTGCTGGGTTGCATCGTCCTGGACGATATTGTACATCAAAATCAAAAGCAGCTAACTGCGCAACCCACCTCTGCTCAATGGCTCCAAGTTTTGCATTTTTTAGATGACACAAGGGGTTATTGTCAGTTATGACTGTGAACTTTGAGCCCAGTAAGTAACCCCGAAACTTTTCTACTATGGCCCATTTGAGTGCTAGCAGCTCCAACTTCATGCTGCTATAATTTTTATCATTTCTCTCTGCATTTCTTAGCCGTCTGCTTGCATAAGCAATAACTCTCTTTTTCTCATCCTGTTGCTGATACAAAATGGCTCCTAAACCTTGACCACTGGCATCAGTTTCTACAATGAAAGGGCGGGTGAAATCTGCAAAACCTAAAACTGGTGCAGTAATTAGTCTCTCCTTTAACAGGTCAAATGCCTGTTGACACTCTGTGTCCCACAATGCACTGAGCTTTTGGCTGGCTTTAGCTGAGCTATACACACTTTGACACTGATTTACCACATCATGCAAAGGAGCTGCAATCTTTGAGAACCCTTCTACGTACCGTCTGTAGTAGCTACATAGGCCAAGGAAGGACTGTAGTTCTTTCACTGTGGATGGCACAGGCCATTCTTTTACAGCTGCCACCTTGGAGGGATCAGTTGCAATACCATCTGCAGATATCTGGTGCCCCAGAAACCTGACCTCTTTCTGAAGGAAATGACATTTTCCCCACTTAAGCTTGAGCCCTGTTTGTTTGAGACGCTTGAGCACTATGTCAAGCCTTTCTAGGTGGGACTGGAAAGAAGGTGAGTACACCAGAATATCATCTAGATACACTAGCATTATCTCAAAGATCAAGTCATTCATTGTGGCCTGCATTAATCTTTGAAATGTTGCAGGACCGTTGCAAACCCCCATAGGCATACGCAAATACTCAAAAAGCCCAAATGGCGTTGTGAAGGCTGTTTTTTCCCTGTCACCCACATCCATTGCCACCTGGTGATAGCCACTAGCAAGGTCTATGGTGGAAAAGTATCTGGCACCTTTTAGAGCATCAAAACTCTCGTCAATGCGAGGTAAGGGAAATGCATCTTTAATTGTTTTCAGGTTCAGCTTGCGATAGTCTACACATAGGCGTATACTGCCATCACTTTTGCGGACTACAACCACAGGAGATGCATATGAACTCTCACTCTCCTGAATTATGCCTTTTTTCAAAAGTTTTGAAATGTGTTCCTGAACATCCTTATATTGGTTAGGTGGGATGCGGCGATAAGGCTGTGTTACTGGCACATCATCAAGCAACTTTATCTCATGCCTTACTTTATCAGTAAAACCAAGATCATCATCATCATTTGTGAACACATCAATATACCTAGCCAGTAATGCACACAGTGCAGTTTGCTCATCATCAGTGCCACCTATGTCAAGTTTGTCTAAGACAGACTGCACTTTACTGTCTAGCTTTTCATCTTTTGTGTCAACAGAGACCTGCTCAACATCTGCAGATATACGATGAAATTTACCTTCACAGGTCTGGTCACTTTCGACAGAGTCAACGGTGGAGATGATACCTAGCCTGGTCCTTGGGCACAGCCACACATCCTCCTGTGAAAAATTGACAATCTGGACTGGAAGGAGGTGGCTTTTGCCATCTACCAGGGTTGGGATAACAGCTAGACCTGGTGGCAGGGGTGTGTTTACAGGCTCAATTAGCAATTGTGTTTCTTTGCCTTCCCCTTTTGAGTTACCCTTAATCATGACAGTTGCCACTGAAGATGCTGGTACACGCACCCTGTCCCTGCCTGCAACCCTGGCCATGGTTTTTCTCTCCACAGTACATGACTGCATTTTCTGGAAAGCAGCTCTCCAACCAGAATCCAAAGTCCCACCCAGCACAGTATCAAATTCTGATGTCACTAGCTGCCGGCACCTGTGTATGACATTCATGCCAATGATGCACTGTTCTGTGGCTGAACAATCATCTTTTAGAACCAGGAATCCACAGTTTGGGATTTTCAAGCCCATGGTTTCAACCTCTAGCTCCACATAGCCTTGATATGGGATTTCAAGGCCATCTGCCGCTGTAATCTTGAGCCAACTAGAAGTTGCAAGCATGGCTCCATCATCCCCAAACAACTGCTCTCTGAAAAACTTGTTTGTGATGGTGCTAACTTGGCTACCAGTATCCAGCAAACAGCGAGCTGGTGCACTGTTTAGCTTAAGATTGACTACTGGACATTGACCAATGGCACGCTCAATCACTTGCTCTCGTGTAGGCTGAGGTTTGGGAGAGTCTGACATCTGCCCCTGCATTACCCGACTCAAGGCAACCAGGGGCTCCCGTTTCCCTGCTGACCTGAAACAGGAGAGCTTTCAGCATCTCTACGTCTCTTCTGTGGGCATTGTTTAGCTACGTGTCCTTCAGTCTGGCACCTAAAACAGATTGGTTTACCATCAGCTGTGAACTTTGGTTGGGCTTTTGGCTTACTAGCTGCTGTAGTGATAGGGCTTTGGTTATGAGTGGTCAAATCCTTAACTGCTTTAGTCAATTCAGTACTTTCCCTTGTTCTGAAAGAACCATCATAACATCATCAAGTGAAACAGACTTCTCACTCTGTTTGCCAGTAGTGCTAACTTTCCCTTGCTCTGAAAGAACCTTCATGACATCCTCAAGATATACTTGTTTCTCTTTAGCATTGACAACTGTACACTGTGCATCTGTTGTCATCTGGCTACAAGCTTTTACTTTACTCTTTACATTTTTTGCACATGCTGCGGGCTCTTCTGAAACCCACAAGTAGGCTTCTTCACGCACATCTATCAAAGATGATGCAGGATGAGTTCTGACATATTTACGAAGCTCTCATCTCTTACCCCCTCTACAAACTGATCCCTTAAAGCCACTTTCTCATTAGCAATTGAGTTGGGGTGTTGTTTCAATACTGAGTTTAATGCTTGTGATAGGGCATGTGAAAAATCACGAATGTCCTCTCCTTCTTTTTGTCTGCAGCTATAGAAGTTCTGTAACAGCTGAGAGGCACTGCGTTTATCTCCAAAAGCATCCCGGAGATAGTAAAACAGGTCACTTATCTGGTCAGTTTCGTCATCTTTGCGTAAACGTACCTCCTCCAAAGTTGAACCTCTTAAGAGTGACATCACAAAATCAAAGTGCTCAGATGGGGACTGGTTTCTGATAGCCAGAACTCGTTCTACCTCTTCAATGAACTCATCTACTGACCTTCCATCTTTATCAATATCCCCACTAAATGGTGCAATATGTCGCTCTCTAGGTACATACACATATGACCTTGCAGGTGCAGTGCTCAATGAGGATATGGCAGTCGTGACTTCATGTTGCTTTTTAGCTAAATCACTTATTTGCTGTTGCACATCAACTTGCTCTACTTCATCATCAGACCCACTGCCCGAGTAACCTCCCACCCCATGTCCATCCTCAGCTGCATTGTCTTCACCTTGGGTTGACATTTTCCACCCCTATTGTCCCAAACACAGTCTTTCAAGTTCAGTCTTTATTACACAAACAAAGGATAAGTTTGTTGCAGAAATTCAGCCGACGAGTTCAGCTGACGTTCCCGGGTGATGTCTACTCCAGCCTGTAGTCCCTTTCGCCTGGCACGCTTGGTCGACGTCCTCTCCAGCCGCAAGAGCCAGGTCCCTCCTCATCTGGCCTGGTCGGTCTCCACCGGTCCTTTGGCAACCCCAGACTCGGCTATCTCTGTCCCTGGGATCCGATGCTCGGCCACTCTTCACCACTACCGTATTTATACTACTGTATTGTGCACACTATTGCCTTTCAACTTTACAGTTGACAGAAAAGAAAAACAACCCCACTCCTGGTACCAAGATTTGTAGCCGGGATAAATTGAACACACAACTCCAAATACTATTTTGTGGGGACTTTATTTCTCCCTCTGCCAATGTATAAGTTTCTCTAAATTATAGTAGATAAATTGCAGGAAATATTTACTTCCACCAAGTTACAAACAAAACAAAAAATAAACAGCAAATCAAAATAGCAAACTCGGTAGGCTTCTATCTGAGTACAAATAACACCTCACCAAAGTTTGAATAAACTGGCACAAATACAGTACAAATACACCATAAATACGGCAGTGGCACTTCTATAAACAAGAAAAACAAATATAGTCACTCCACTAGCATGTAAACTGTTGGTATATAAAACTTAGACTGAATTTCAGTTCAGAGAATTACATTAATTCTTTGCTTCATACATTTGACAAACAAAATTATAAAATAGCACAACAAAAATAAGCATCAATCTGTTTCATACCAACTTCACCAGTAGCAACTCTGCCTGGCAGGGATGTAAGGGTTTTTCAGTCCACAATCATCAACAATCCTACCAAAACAATCACACAAAATGCGGTCATATATAAGTGCATGAAAAATACACAACCACCATCGGGCATTATTGTGCAAAACAAACTCTTACAAAACATAAGATGTTCAACAAATGTGCTCACCATCCGAACCGGAGGCTAACCACAGCGGAAAAGAGCGCATTTTCTTACTTCCTGTATTATCCCAAAATTCAATGCTGTCGGCAGGCAGGCGGCGCTGTGTAACGGTAAATATACGCCCTCTGCTGACCAAATTTATAATTACAGTTATATAACAACAACTAAGAATCTAAACCATATGGATATACCATCCTGTTGATATTTTTACTTTACCACCTGGTTACAATATGATAAGAGGAACTTTATTTATCCCAAAGGGAAATTCAATTCAGTCAGTGAGCTCATCTGTTTATCAAAGTGTTATACAGTCTGATGGAGTTACATTTACACAATTTCACTCACATTTGCAGTCAGTTTCACTTACAATTTCAACTGATTAATAATCAGAGTACAACCACGTTTTCGGAGATGTTAATTAATTTTTTGGATTGTAATTATGATGGTTTCAGTGGAGCAGACTCATGCGTTGTGCGCACACTCACACTCAGACTCATGCGTTGTGCGAATTGATTCGTGAATCAATTGGACTTTTACGCCAGATGGATAACAACTTGGAGAAGTTGGAAGCTTGACTCTGAGGAAATGTGCTATAATTCGAAATTATTCGGAATCACCGAGAGAACCACAGAGACTTAAGGCTGATGGAAATTGCAGAATCAGCCTGACCAAAACAATCACCTTATCCACAATTCGGCGCCCCAGCGACCTTGGAAGGCCGCTATCTTCAGTTTCTCCTGGATGTTTATGCAGACAGCCCCCCCTGGGTGCGGAGCACCATAGTGGTTGCATACGGCCCTCGTCTGTGCTGGGACATCTCCCCCTTCCCTAATCCCTTCCCCCTTCCACATGTGCAATGTCTTGTGTCATGTTGTTTATTATGTGCTTATTGTGCTGGGGTGTGTTTTTTTGCTAATGCCATGTTGTGCTCCCCTTGGAGCCCAGTTTGACATTTGACCTTTTTTCCCCCCTCTCCTTCCCTAATGTCCTCCTTTCTCATCTAATGTAAGGGGCGCCACGCAAGGTGGCTGACCCGAAGTTCTCCTGATCCTGTAACCCTGTATTTGTTATGTCTTTTGGTGTCTCTTGGACGGGATGTAACTTAAATTGGAATTTCCCCTTGTGGGATTAATAAAGTGTACTTACTTACTTACTTACTTACTTACTTACAGTGAGTGTGTATTTGTGCATTAGGCTACTTATGCATTCAGGCGGTCTGCAATACTTTGCCACACTTTCTCTCGTTGTTTATAGCACTGGCCGTGTTGCCCTTCTTTTTGATTTGTATGTCTCCATGAGGATTACTGCCTCCGACGGAGAAAAGTACGCCGCTCTGGTTGCCATGGTGGATCGGTGAATCTGTGATTGATGGCGGGGTCTATTTGAGGTGTGCGCACGCAGCTTCCTCAACAGGTTTCAGCTGGCTTGATGAATCCGTGTCTGCTCATCCTGGCTTGGTCTTTGTGCAGCCAATTAAGCCTGGACGCTCTTGTTTTGGATTTGGGAGCAATTTTGGGAGCAATTTTGTCTAGAGCGCCAACACAGGTCAAGCCGGCACTGGCAAAGAAGACATACTTATGTCTACCCCAGCCTGAGTTATAACAATAGCATAATACATCTTATAAGCATACTTAAAAAGCACAAACTCAGTGAAGTGAACATGGAATATGGAATTTATTATAGTATAATTGCAAATCTTACTGACATTTCTGAGTGAAACACCAGATTGAACAGTTCCTCCAAATAGCAGCAATTTATGGCTCAATTTTGTGGCACCAAAGTGCCAAAATGATTTGACTGTCAGTTGTGTTCTGTACAATGTCATCAGTTGATAGAGGATAGAAGGAGAAGTGAGGAGAAGAGAGGATTGTTTGATATGAGCAGGCATCCACTGACACTGCAGCGTCTCTAATGCTTTTAGTTTTTCGTTGATTTTTGTTACACATGACATCTTAGATGATGTCATGTTGTGAGACATGTTAAGCTAAGTGATCACAAAACATATGCTTGCTGCTTGTTGTGTTAGAGACATTTATGGAAATCAGACTAATGCAGCCCAGATTCAAATTCTTTCCCTCAGCCACGACTGACAGCACACAACTGGTGGGATGGAGGGTTGAGGGTTAAGCCTACAACTGGTGTCAGATCCAATTCATCCTCCATTACACCAGGCGGAGGAGTGAAACGAAAGCGCTGGAGGAGAGAGGTGAAGAAGAGGAAGAGCTCCATCCTTGCCAGACTCTCTCCGAGACACACCCTGCGACCTGTGAGAGAACAAGCAATAACTTCAGGTCTGCAAGTAAAATGACACTGACAAAAGAATACACCTGAGCTTGCTCACCTGCAGAAAAAGGCATGAAGGCATCTCTCTTGACAAACTTCCCATTTTCATCCAGGAAGTGTGCAGGATTAAAGCTGCGTGGGCTCTCCCATTCGGTCTCATCCCAAAGAACAGATGCCAACAGAGGAATTACTGTGGTGCCCTTCAGAAAGGCATTTAACACTTTATTAATTCTAACGGTGTTTTAGAGAGTTCCTCAAATGGAGCATTACTGTTCAGCTTCATTTTGCTTGAGTCTGAAAATGATTTTTACCTTTCTGATGAAATAACCCTGGAAGGCGACATCCTTACTGGTGATGTGAGGAAGAGACATGGGGAGGATACTTGTGAATCTCTGTGTCTCATGGATGACAGCATCAGTGTAGGGCAGGTTCTTCCTGTCCTCTACCTGGACCTGACGACCTCCTATCACCCTGCTCAGCTCCTCCTGAACCTGATCTGGAAAACACAAGATGACAGAGGACAAAACCACATTTAAACAAACAAGTACATTACCTCTAACACATATGCTCTACTGGGCCTGCTGGTGGCACTAAAAGGAAGGTCATCAGGTAACGAAAAAAAATCAGGTTTCATCCTCTAGCCGACAGCCCAGTTGTACAGTATCTTCCTGTAAAGAAAACCTCTGTGCAAGAAAAATACTCTAGACTTATCATTTTGTATATATGTAAGAATATAATATTACCTAAAATGTGTCTGGCAATAAATGCATGAAAATTACTTCAAAGAAATATTTTTCACAACCCTAAGCAGTGATTACATGTGTAGGTCAAGGGCTGTTTGAAAAAAAGTACTTTTTGCATTTGCCAGTATAGGAAACACACAAAGGATCTATTCTTAGGATGGACTGGTTCCATGTATGAAATGGACCGATTCTCTAGCCCTTGCCAATCCTGAGATACGTTACTATATGTTTTTTTCTTATACTAGATATTTTCAATGAAACTATTAACAAATATCCCCAAGACCCTGCACTTGAGCACGGAGGACTGTAGAAAAGGATCTTCACTATTCATACAGCTGTAACTAGTTATCTCTTCTTTTGTTTTGTTTTGTTTGGTTTTGTTTTAATCATATATTCACAGAATATATACATTCACAGTGACGCTAGAAAACAAGATGGATTTTATTCTCACCTTGTATGTGAGGATTTTTGGCCATGAGCAATAGGCCCCATCTGACTGTAGTCTCTGTGGTGTCTGTGCCAGCTCCAAAGAGGTTGCCAACAGTCGACAGAAGATTTTCATTGGTGTAGTAGGTGTTAATATTCCCTGATTCCTTATAAACAAGAAAACAGAAAAATCTGTTCAAATCTAACTTTTAATTTAACTTGTGAAATTAAATAGTAATGCCTTTGTAATGTTAGGCAACAATTCCAGCTGATGTGTTGATATTAGTAAGTTATGAGACTGCAATAAGTTGGACATAACCGCCATGCAGCAGATAAATGCAGATCTAAACAGGTGGGGCCATTGGATGAAGAGCATCGGAGGAAACAGCCTACACAGTGAGCTGAACAGAGTGAATACCTGGCATTCAAAAGGCTTCACATTAAGGCTGAACCACCGAAGCCAATTTGACTGAACTGTGTTGTTCATTTTTATTAAGAGGATAACAAAATGACTAATTAAAAATCCATGATTTTCATAAACACAAGTTTAGATAGCAACAAAATAACAGACAATGCATTCACACTGCACAACAAAGGCAACACTATAAAAGTCATTTGAGACATGATTAACAGCTGAAAGATGCTGTGGATCGACACCACATCTTCATATGTTAAAAAAAAATCTGACTACTGCTGGAACAGAAGACGCTCTAAGTCGTTCAGCTGAACACAGAGGCATCACTAGTCATTAACAACACTATACAATGGATGGCCTTCAAAACACAGAACTGTTTTTAGTTTGGCCCTTGTTCCCTTGTTCTCTACAGTGACGTCGAGTGAGTCTGGCCTTAAGGCCAATCACTGAGTCAGCCTTTCTGATCAAATAATTGAGACAAGTGACATGCTTGCTTTAAATACCTCTAGGCTCTGCTTGAAGGCCAGAAAGGAGTCCACAAATCCTCTGCATTGTTGAGCATTCAGCGTCTCCTGTAAGTGTTTGAACAGCTTTTTCATCTGTTCTCTCATAGAGTCACCATTTTTATGGAAACGTTTTCTGTTGCCAACCCACTTAAACAACCATGGGAAAGTGTTGTATAACTGTTGAAAAAACAAATAAGCCAAAAAAATGTTCTCAAAATCTGAAATGTTCTCAAAATCTATCTTAAAAATGGCCTACAAACCATCTAATTTTCTGAAGTATTTTGTGTTTTTTCATTTTGAAACACCTAGACACTTTCAGCACAAAACATACAGTATATGAGACTTTTTAAAGTTGGCATTTTTTTCAACATAGTTTAAATGTAGTCATTCATTCTTCATTCTCATATCTATCTATCTATCTATCTATCTATCTATCTATCTATCTATCTATCTATCTATTTTTCTATTTCAGTGGATGTGCTGAAATAATTTCAGCTCTCTAGGACCTAAGATGTAATTTTTATGGTCCTTTAACATACTGTGAGTGAGAGGACTCATACCTGTATTGATTTTCTGTTTTCATATTAATTATTGTCTTATTGTAAGGAAAGATCAAGCTGTACCTGTAATGAGGGAGAGCCTAAAAGATGAATACACTCGCTGCTTCGTCCTACAATGGCTTTGAACTCTAGATCATCGTATTCAAATCTGCTGCCATAGACAATGGAGCAGATGATGTTTGAGACAGCATAACATACTGACAGTGCAGTATCAAAGGCTTTACCTAGTACAAGAAAACAGACCAGCAAGAAATGTGTGAAATAACAGTACAATATAGTACAAAGGTATATAATATAGGATAAGACAAATAGGTTACCTTCATGCTTTTCAATCTCTTTGATCAGGTGCTGACATTCCTCTATAATTTTCTCTTCAGCTGCTTTCTTGCCCATCCCAAAGTTTCTCAGGTTAGCCAGGGCAAAACGTCGCATTTCTTTCCATGTCTCCCCATTGGTAAATAAAATTCCAGCTAAAGTGTAGTATAAGTGTTGCATCAGAGTGCAACTTTTTTAAATCCTTAACAAAATAAATTCAAAAGAACTGAAAAACAATTTCATGAGATGATGAATTCATAGATATCCAACAATAGCCAATCAATAATATCTTGAAATCAATTCTAAAAGCAACAAAAAGTAGGAAGAGAGAGAGAAGATGACCTGCACTAAAGAGCTTAACTCGTAATTGATCTCAGGCCACTGTGAAAAGGACTTAGCCTTGACACACTACCAGGTGAGCAACCAAATTGCCTGCCATTGACTTTTCGAAATGTAGTCTGGTAGGTTAGCCTCGCCTCTACTCTGCCTCTGATTGGTTAACCCTAACCCTAATCCCTTAGCTAACCCAACCCTAACCTTAACAAACTTAACCAACAAATCGGGTAGTACTTTTTTTATTAATAATATTGTGTATAATAATATTAATGTTAATATTATCTTCCCCTGCCACACATTTCAATTTGCATTTCTAAAATTTGCCAGTCTGATTTTGTGCCATTTGCTCTTTCTTCAAAACAGCTTTTATGCAATAGGCTCTTTCACATGTTGTCAAATTTGTGCCAAGTTTCATGGACTGAGATGCACAAATCATCTATACCAGAAACCAATCACATCAACTTTTGGGCCGCTTTTAAAATAATTTGAATTTATTATGCATAGGCTTTACCTGTGCTACTGTGCTAGGTATCTTATATCTTATACATATAATATATAAATATATATAAATATCTTATAAATTTTGTACACATATGCAGGCACTATAGATTTACAACTTTGCTAATGGTAATAATTTAGTTTGTATATGCAAATCAATGCAGGAGGCAGGTCTGCCTCAGAGCTCTATGTGTTTTTCTACCTGTGACAGAGAAGTACAGTGAAACGGTCATTCAAGTCACTGATTCTTGGGAATTTGGATAAAACAGGTTTTAATTTTGAAAAAAAAAGTGTGTTAAATTACAAAATCTGAAGGTATATCATTATAGGCCAAGGTCTTGGCTGTTCAGCAATGTACCGGTGCAACCTCCTCATTTCGCATTTTTTTCATAAAATAGGTTCTGTGTGTGCGCATGCTCCAGGTATGCAGGTACGCTGCTCTGCTCCGCGCTGCGTTTCTGGTAAAGTTTGGCAATAATCTGTGCCTAAATATTCCAACTTTTGCTCAGTAATAAATAAATAAATAAAAAAGAAGAAGAGGTTTCTGAGAAGACGTTTGAGAGACTTTTTTGAGACTCTTCTGTGGAATATGGCAACGAGACACGGCAGGAAGCCGGACAAAGAGAAAGACGCGGAGGACGCGGGCAATGAGTCTGCGGTTTTGAATGAGCTCAAAGCGCTGAATGCAAAAATGGATAGTATGCAAACCGCTATGAAGAAACAGGTGAAGGATGAAATACAAGGCTTGAGAACTACAATGGAGACGTTGATTTCAGAGAGCCAAGCGAACATGAAAAAAGACTTAGAGAAGGCGGTGGCAGACATGCGCGTAAACTTGGACACTGAGGTGGGCATTCTGTGCGCCAGAATGGAACAGATCGAGAAGAATGTGGAGCGTAATGCCATCCCGACTAAAAGATTTGACCCAGATGTCTCACTTGTAATAGTGGGTCTAGCGCAAGAGGACAACGAGGACATAAAGACCAAGGTTCAGGATCTGTTGCAGGAAGGCCTCGAGGTTCACCCAATGCCTGAGCTGGTTGCAGTGGAGCGCATACGGCCAAGAGGAAGTAAGCCGGGGCTGGTGAAGGTGGAATTAAAATCTACCCAAGAGAAGGTGTCTGTGCTCCGCAGAAAATTCAAACTCAAAAGTTCGGACCGTTTCCAAACAGTCTACGTGTCATCTGCAAAATCGCACACGGAACGCTTGGTGGATATAAACTTCAGGGCTTTGTTGCGTGAGACCCCGGTGGGGAAAAGCTTTTACTTGGCTGCGAATGGGCGGCTGATGAAGCGGACCCCCCCCGGGAGAGCCGGCAACACGGGAATGGAAGTGAGGAGACTCGGCCCAGCCTGCTGTGAGTACTGGACAGTTCCTTCTGGTTAGTTGGAATGTTAACGGGTGGACATCCTTGAACTGTGAACTTAGAACTGTGCTACTTAACTCCCTGAATCCGGACTTCATTCCCCTGAGTGAGACTCATTTATCCGAGGACTCTCTTACTTTTGACGGATTTACGTGGTTCGGTTGCAATCGCATTGCGCACAGGAGAGCTGTTAAGGCTTCCGGGGGTGTGGGACTTTGTGTTAAGAACACTGTCTTTGACCAGTTCGCTGTGAACATTGTGGACAAAGCGCATGATGGGATCATTTGTGTACGTTTTGAGCACCGGGAGTCGCAATATTGTTTTATTATTATCTCTTGCTATCTATCACCCGAATCCTCAAAGTGGGGGCGTAATGCTGATTCTTTCTTTAATCACCTATTGACGCTGATGTATACAATTAGCCCCAACGTGGATGCTGTGTACATTTGTGGTGATCTGAATAGTAGAATTGCTGACTTGAAGGATTTTGTTGATGAGGATGATATCCCTACAAGGATTGCACTCGATACAGTTGTAAATAAACACGGGCAAACATTTCTTGAATTCCTGAAGGACTCTAAATGTTGTGTGCTTAACGGGAGGCTAAACCCAGAAAATGATAATTTTACATCTATCTCTATAAGAGGCAAAGCTGTTGTCGATTATATTGTGACACCCCATGATGATCTAAAAAACTGTTTGGAGTTTGGGGTTTATACTCCCTCTGATCTGGTATCAAGAGCAGGTGACGAAGCTGCTAAGTTGTTGGGTGAGTGCGGTAAATTGCCTGATCACTCGGTGCTATGTCTCCGGTTCCAGGCAGGTGAATCAATCTTCCAGAGGGCTGTGGAGTCGGACTCTCAGTGGAATGGGAAAGTACTGCAGAGTAGGCCTAGACCTAGACACCTCCCAGTTAATTTCTTGTCTGATGAAAGGTGCAGGAGGGCTCTTAGTGAGATTGTATATCAATTAGAAAATGGCAGTGGAACTCAGGACAACATGGATCAGTGTTATGATCGACTCTGTGAGTTTCTACACCAGGAAATAGATAGACATTGTGCAGTCAGAAATATAAACACTAGGAAGAGTTATAGAACTAAACAACCATATTGGAATAGTGAACTTAATGAACTGTGGCGTAATTTGCGAGACGCAGAAAAAATGTTCCTAAGGTGTAAGGACATGAGTAGGAGAAGGACTCTTCAGGAGGAGTTTAAACAATGCCAATGTATTTTTGATAAAAGTCTCAAGTTCTTTAAGAGACGTTTCAGAAGGGGACAAGCTCTACAAATTGAACAAGCTCATTTTAGTAATCCGCAGTTATTCTGGAGAGAAATAAATAAATTGGGGCCTCATAAGAGTAAGACTATACCAATGGAAATTATTTTAGAAAATGGTGATTCCTCATTTGAAGTTGGCCAGATACTAAAAGGTGGGAAAATGATTATAGCAGCCTGTATGCTTTCTGTAGTCCTTCTATTTTTGATGAGCAATTTTTACGGGACATTTGTGAGTTAAAATGTGATCTCGAGAATGGAATGTGTAATAGGCCCAAAGATCACTGTCAATTTCTCAATAATATAATCACCCTGGAGGAGGTTCAGGATGCTATTGATAGGGCTAGGCCTAAAAAAGCAGTCGGAGTGGAGGAACTTACCAATGAGGTGCTCAAATCTCCTTACCTGCAGACTGTGTTACATTCTCTATGCCAAATTTGTTTTAATATCGGCATCACACCTTCTGTTTGGGACAAGTCAATAATTATACCCGTACCCAAATCAGCAAAAGCTGATCCCAGAGTCCCTCTAAATTACAGAGGAATCAGTTTACTCAGTACAGTTTATAAGTTATACTCTGGTATTCTGAATAAGAGGCTCACTGATTATCTAGAGGTCAATAAGGTACTGGTAGATGAGCAGAATGGCTTCAGGAAAAGCAGGGCTTGTATTGATCATATTTTTGTTATTTCATCTATAGTAAGGGCTAGATTAGAGGAGGGTAAATATACATTTGTTTGTTTTGTTGACTTTAAAAAGGCCTTTGACTGGATAAACAGAGATCTTCTGGATTTTAAACTACTCAAGGCTGGAATTGAAGGTAAATTTTACAATGCTATTAAAGCGCTTTATAAAGCCCCAGTGGCCTGCCTGCAGATAAACAGCTTAAGAACCGACTGGTTTCCCACCCGCTTTGGAGTAAAACAAGGTGACGTGCTTTCCCCCACCTTATTTGCCCTATATGTAAATGATTTAGCATTAGAAATTAAGAAAGCAAATTTAGGTATACCGATTGAAGATTTTAACTTAAGTATTCTTTTATATGCGGACGATATTGCTTTGGTGGCGGAAACTGAGGAGAATCTGCAGAAAATGTTGAATATTATGTGGTCATGGTGCAATAAATGGAGGTTGACCATCAACCATGAAAAAACACAAATTATACACTTCCGAAGGAAGTGGGAACAGCAGAGTAATCATGCTTTTGTTTTTGGTTCTATTTCTTTGAATTACACCCCCTATTATAAGTACCTGGGTTTTATTTTTGATGAATTTTTTAGTTTTTCTGAAGGAAGGAGAGCATTGTCAGACTCTGCAGGTAGAGCACTGGGAGCTGTGCTGAGTAAAACCAAGTCATGCCCAGATCTTGGCTTTGGTACATTTACAAAACTGTATAACTCTATGGTTGAATCAGTTTTGTTGTATGCAGCAGGAGTGTGGGGCTTTGAGGAGGCCAAGGAATGTAAGGCCATTCAGACGCGGGCCATAAGGTGTTTCCTTGGAGTGCACAAGTACACTACCAAGTTAGCTATTGAAGGAGATATGGGATGGGACAGCTGCCAAACAAAGCAGAGATGTGAAATGGTCAGATTGTGGAACCGCCTAACACAACTGCCAGAGGAGAGGCTCACTAGAAAGATTTTTAATTGGAGCAGAATGCACAATCATCCGTGGATAAGGGAAGTCTCTTTAATTTTTTCTATTACAGGGTTAAGTATATATTTTACGAATAATTTACAATGTAGCACAGCTATTATTAAACAGAAATTGTCAATTAAATGTCAGGAGCAATGGGAGGTGGACATTTGGAAAAAACCCAAGCTAAGAAATTATGTCCAGTTTAAAGAGGAGTACGGCACTGAATCATATGTTGCATCTAATTTGAGGAAAGGTCAAAGGTCACTCTGTGCCCAATTGAGAGCTGGCGTCTTGCCTCTGGCAGTTGAGGTGGGTAGGTATCAAGGGATACCAGAAGAACAGCGTTTGTGTACTTTATGCGATCTAGGTAATGTAGAGGACGAGTTACACTTTGTTTTTTATTGTCCATTGTATGCCAGCCTAAGAAATGTTTTATTTGAAAAAGTACAAACGAGGAATCCTGATTTGTTTTGGTTGTCCGAATTTAATATGCTAAGATGGCTGTTTGAAGAAGAGGTATTTGCTTTGGGTAAATTTTTGGAGAAAGCGTGGCAGCTGCGGTGGAGACAGCTATACCCGCATGTATGAATTGATGTATGTATTTACTTACTTTTGTTGGGAGTGTCTTATAAGCCCATGGGGGCTGGGCATTATTGTATGCAGGACACTTAAATAAAAAATATCTATCTATCTATCTATCTATCTATCTATCTTCCAGTTATTAGGCTACTTTGTTTTTGTCAACACCGTCACCGTAATGTTTTTTTTTTTTTATTTGAAAAACATATTTTTGTATTAAAGAGACTATTACTTTAATAATTCAACAGCACCAAAGAAACATATTGTACGTATATTCATGTAAAACAAATATAACTGCCTCTGACGGTGGTGACACTAATCTGATGGTGGTGACAGTGGCCTCATTAAAACATACATTTCCAAAATTTATACCACTCAAGTCAATGGCGTCTTGCTTAACAACATTATTTAACTATTTGGTACAAAAAATAACAATCCTGAGCACTGTTATAAGCATTTTTCAGACTTCAGTCATCACCGTCAGACAGAAAACCTGACGGTGGTGACGTCTGATGGTGGTGACAAAAACCTACTCTTTCACATGATACACATGAGTTGTTCACATTAGCCAGCTTGTTTTCGCCCTGTTGCTACCTACATCAGTCCTCTTCTTAAAAAGTATACATTTATTCCATAATCTAATTTAATATTTTTTATACAGAAGAGACGGTGTTGACAATTTATGGTGGTGACAGTAGCAGTGTCCAAAAATATGAAGAGATTTAAGAGAAAATAGAAAACTTCCAGGAGCCTGAGTGGTCTTGAAGCATGCAGTAGAGCTGAAGGTTTGAAAAGGAGTCCTCAGGAATGTAATTGACCTTGTAGTTTTTTTATTATTATTTTTTAAATAAATATCTGACGGTGGTGACGAATATCCGGGACACATTTTGAGCAACCACAAAATAATAGTAAATATTGTTCAAAACCAATCGTTTTGTTGTTTTTGTTGTTTTAATCAAGTTGAAATGATTATCTCCTATCCGGGGACAACTGGTTTTGTAGGCCATGGGCCAACATATAATCATTAAATTAATACAAATTAAAAATAAACCTATAAAAGAACCTTACAAATGTGCAAAGAACCCCCTGATTATGTCCTTGATTCTTTTTATTCATTAAAATGTTGTAAATTTCCAGCAGAAATAGCATTTTTCTTAGTGGGACATGATTTATCCAAATTCTCAAGAATCAGTGAAGTCAAAAATTAGATTCAGAAACTTGGGCAAGACCCACCTAGCCCAAGTCAACACCTGACATCACAGCAAATACGGCAGCTCGCACTACTCCTCCCACCTCTTGCTAATCTGTATAAACCAACATCAGTTTGCAGCAGGCATTCATGTTTTCCCAAGCAGATGCATTGGGACACATTTAGATCTGTTATACTTTTGACTGACTGGGCAAGATGTACGTTGGGTGTGTCCCATTTGAACTAGAAAGTCAGAATCCAAGTCCACAGTCACAAATTTCATAGATTGTTAGAATGTTTGAATTAACTATTCTAGAACTCTATCATAGGTGCCATTGTCACCATTGCATCAAACTGGGTGTGTTGCAGATCTTGAAGACATCTACACGTGCACTTTATGCTTCTGAAGACTTGCTCACTGACCACCCTCCCACAGCTGATTAGGTCTGCCTCAGTAAGTGCCCCATTGTCACACTTAGGAGTGATGACAAATGGGTAGGCCTGTCCAGTGTTGGCACTGTCTCGCAGAAAGCTGTTTGCCCATCTTCTACTGCCACGTTGGGCAGAAGTTTGAGGCCCTGAACATACTGGTATCACCCTGCCTTATGATCTAGCAAAAATGTCAATGGAGGATGGAATAGAATGACTTTCTGTTCATGTAGTCTCCTCCTGTTATGTGTAGCCTCTGTGTGGCTTTAAAATGAAGGTTAGTCCCATTGTGCATATGATGTTGAGCATTTCTAGGATGATCCTGTATGCTGATGACTGTGACACAAACTTGTTTGACATCTCCCCAAAGCTGTTTGGGTAGGCAGTGTACCACAGGAACATTAGCACCTCCTTTATTTGATCTTCCATTATGAGCAAATATATCCAGACAAGACAGTAACACAAAGCATTTACTTGGCTAAATATCAAACCGTAAAGCTAAATTTATACAATCAGCTTTTTACATAGGGAGGTGTACACTTTGGCACACATTAGCAGCTGATTTGAATTCTAGATACAAAATGTTTTGTCTCCAGAATTTCAGAAAAAGTGACACGCTGGCTAAAAGCATCCAGGGTATTTGGATATTTGGGCATAAGCAGCAAATGCCATCTCAGTGGAACTGCTGTGGTATCAGTGGCAGCTACAAACAGGTTGGTGATTGTGAATATCAGGTTCTTTTCATGGTAGTGACAGTTCATAACATGAGAATCTATCTGTTGTGAACTAGATAACTAGCTGATTCACGCACAGACACAGACACACACACACAGACACACACACACACACACACACACATACTTCTTCAACAACTCCTTCTTTAACTTAATTGTTTAAGTTTCTACCTCACCTACTCCAGCTGCTCATCACTCTGAAGCAAGTAGAGAAGTTCATTTTTATACTTTCTTTTAAGATTGTGATACATGGAAAAGGTTTTGTTCCTTACCATGGTCTTGGTTAAAGTCCTGAAATATAGGAATGATGCTTCTGTCCCCAAACTCCTCTGCATGGTTAACCAGAGCCTGCTTGACTGTCTTGTATCCTGCCAGGACCACCACTTTATTTGGTCCAAAGTACACCGTAAATACAGATCCATATTTCTTTGAAAGCTGGAAATATTAATAAGGCAGTCAAACACATCAGACACAAGCTCAGAACACTCATGATCAAAAATGTATACATAAAATGTAAAAAAGTGACAACAACAATACGAAGAACTGAGAAAGATCCCACAGATGTTAAATAGTTTAATACATTTTGAGTTAAAGAATAGTCTGTCCGGGTCATCTCAACCAAATGCTGCAACAGCCTTGGTAGGAACAATACAAGACCAGCTGATTTTGGAGGTCAGAGCCAACAAGCAACATGAAAGGAGCAATTACTTCCTTGTGTGATACTGAAAGTATTAAAATGTTGTGCATGGAAGATTGCAACTCGGCTTTGTGTCAAACTCACCTCACACAGGGTGATGTAGGGTCTCTTGAGATCCATCTGCAACAGGTTACCAAGCAGGGGAAGTGCTTTGGGTCCTGGAGGCTCCTTCATCTTTTCCTGGGAGGTGAAGATGTAGAGGACCAGCAGGAACACAACAGCCCCCAACAGGGTGGTGAAACTATGGGACAGGGAGAAAACAAAATCTTCAACAACAGACATTTTTCTTGACATGTACTCCAGTGGGTGAATTTCATCAGGTATGGAACAATGCCGTTTATGCTCATGGTGACATCATCATGGTATATAATTTTAGTGATCTCCCTGCCCCATTGGCCTCAGGTTCAGGAGGGTTGGGACACAGGAAGAGCAAATGTAATGGAAATTTACTGCTCATGTCTGCTTAGTTAATATGCCCTTGATTTCTATCTTGAAACCTCCATTGTATCTATGAAACTTCTATGTTCCTATTAGGCTATATGTTCCTGTTTTCTATGAAACTTCTACGTTCCTATTTTCTTTTCAATCAACCCAGACTTCCTAAATTATCCAGCTATTTACACTGAAAATATGTTAAAAATAGAGGAATTAATTTTAATAAAAAAAATAAATACATAAAAAATCAAGAGATCAAGCGTCCCTCATGTTTTGTGGCACTACACCTTCTCTCAAGCAGAGGCTGAGGAGTCTGTGCAGCTCAATGATGAAGGACTCTTTGTGGCACTTCAAGACCTCAGCAGGGATGCCATCACTTCCCGGGGCTTCGCCAACAGAAAGAGAATCCAGGGCCTTGCTGAATTCCTCAAGTGTCGGTTGACAGTCAAGGTCCTCTAATACAGACAAGCATTTGATGGCATTTAGGGCGTGTTCCACAACCATGTTTTCCTTGGCATATAGTGCGGAGTAGTGTTCTGCCCATCACTTCATCTGTTGTGCCCGGTCCTGGATTACCACACCTGTGATAGACCTCAGGGGCGGTTTTGTTCTGAGTCGGACCCAGTGCTTGCTTGATTCCCTCGTACATCGCCTTGATGTTGCCCATGTCAGCTGCGTTTTGAATCTCTCCCTCACAGATCCTGAATCTGAGAGCCTTTTCTCTAGGAGGGTGACCATCTACATGCAGCCTGCCCAGCTCCAAGTCAATTACAGCAGTTTTGCACGTAATTGACCTTACATTTTGCAGATCATCTGAAAAACCTGGTGTCATTGTCCTGACATTTCAAGTGCCCAACTTTAGGGCGGGGGACTTTTTCCTGTTGCCTGGTGTGCAGTTTTCGATCCACTTTTCGGTTTTATCCCTAAACCCCACGCACCCAGTGAGGTTAGCAGACCGTTGCGAGGTGGCACCCTATTGGCTGGGGGCTGCCTAGCTTGAGACGGGTGGTAGCCATCCATTGAGGTATGATGACCTCTCCCACCATCGGAAGCAGCTCCTGGCATCTCACCCAGTGTCGAGCATAGACTGCTGCTTTCCGTGTTGTGTTGACACTGCACAGCGAAGCTGGAGTGTCCTCTCCAGGGTGCAAAGCCTGGGTGAATGGGTGTGGAGGACCAGCTGTTACCCATGCAGCCAGTCCCCCCTCTCCACATCACTGGAATGGTCCAAGGGAAAGGCAGAGCCAGTACACTTGGTTCTAACGCTGTTGCAGGAGTTGCCAGGTCTTCAGTATATGGCCTTGACCTGCCTCAGGGACTCCAACTCCTGATTTTTTACTCCCGAAGCCTTTCCCATAGTGGGTGTAGCCACAAGACCGTGGAGGTTTGAAGTCAGTGTTTTCCTTCACTTAGATGAGTTACCAGCCAAAGTTAATGAGCCCCATCTCCCCCATCATTATTTGACCCATAACTGGGAGGCTGAGGGAGTACTACCGCTTGCCCAAGGTGGACTCCCAGGCTAGCAGAGGGAAGGAGGGGCCTTACTTCTCCATTGTAGGCCACCCTTGACAGGGTGTGCCCATCTGCTGCCGGTAAATTAGCCAAATCCATAGACATTTCTACATAAGATTAGATCAGATTCAACTTTATTGTCATTGAAAAGTAGGAATATTCAAACAATGAAATGGGGCAGGGAGATGACTAAAAGGATATGCCGTGGTGATGCCACCATGAACACAGACAGCATTGTTCTGTGACTGATAAAGTTCACCTATTGGAGTATATGTCAAGAAAAATGTCTTTTGTCGAAGATTTTGTTTTAACCCTGTCCGCTAGTCTCACCACCCTGTTGGGGGCTGTTGTGTTCCCTACTGGTTTTCTACCTCTTCTCCTCCAGCTTCAGCTCCCAGGAAAAGATGAAGGAGCCTCCAGGACCCAAATCACATTGCCTAAATTGCAACCTTTGTAGCACACTTACATTAAATTAATTAACTGACAGTGTAGGATACTCGCTTGAATAGGCTTTCATAAATGATAGGGGAAATCATTAATAATAATTTGTGCATAACCATAAAAGCTGTGTTTCGACAGTTTACCCAAAGATAAGCCAATCTGAACTATGTCTTCTAGTAATCAGGCAGGAGAGCGGTTCACACCGGGAATATTACTCTACAAAAATGACAGCTTGGCATTAGAACATACGCTATAATAAACTGACAGGCACGCAGATCTTTTCCCAATAGGGATCAAGATTTCCACTCACAAAACACTCGAACAACTGATGTAACACACTTTATCACTACAACTAATTATACACAACTAATCTACAATATATAAATAAACAGGACAAACAACAACAAACAAAAGAAACAAATACGATGCATGAGGAAGTGAATGAATGGCAAGGCAAAACAATGGAGGAAATAATTATGCTGTAACACCAAACTGTAATGTCAGTGGAAAGGTAACCACTCTGTACCTGGAGTGGTTACGCCCCTCATCTCAACTTACTAGCCAATTAATACCATCCGAGAAGGTGTTATTGGGATTACCAGAAAATTCTTTAGTGAAAGTCTATTTCTTTCTAAGTTCCAATAACATTTTACCTGTCAGTGGAATTTTGGACAACACAATGCAACACAAGCAACACAATGATACCAAACATGACGTATCAGAGCACAACATGGTTAGCATTCACATCTACAGTATCACTTAATTAGATGTAACTTGGCTCCTTCAGATGAGCCTAGCCCTGTTAGTTCATTTGTTCACAGAGGTGAGAGGAAAGGGCAACTTTTAGTGACGGAAATCACTCAAGCATCCTGGGTCGACCTCCAGTCAGCTGGGAATGAGAAAAGCAATTGTTGTGATCTGGTGTCTGTTTCACCAGGCCTGACAACCTGGATCCTACAACAGTCTGAAACTAAACATGTGAAGCTTGCAAAACATCAGTTGTAAAATAAACATCTCATGCTGGCATTAATAATTCACTATTAAGTTCAACAGATGGTTCACATAATAAGCAAAGATGGCAACTCATAAACAAACAAGGTGTCAAACGAATCAAACAAGGCACCTGAGACGGATGGAGAAAGACACAGTATGACTAGGCCTGAGGAACATCAAATCTCAGCTGCTGCTTCAGTTCCTTTCTGGAAGTGAGCTCAAAACTGGAAGTTACATAGAACTAGAAGTGATATGAAACAGGGAGTGATGTGGAACAGGAAATGATGCATCATTGCCAGAGTAAAATGTATATTCCAGTCCTGCACACTCCCCGCCTAGGTGTCTGGTACCTCCACATAGTTCTTAGGGAAAGAAGAGGAATCATTTGAGTTACAGGGCGAGAGAAGATCTTCAGGATTCCATCTTTGAATACCTTCCTCACTCTTCCATCTCTATATGGACAAGTTTTTGTGATAATATAGGCCAACTATTTCTCTTGGCCTGACTATCCTTCAGCAGGACGTGTCCCTCCTTTAGATTTGGCTGTTTGTCTTGCCACTTACATTGGGACTGTAGGATGCTTAGATACTCTTGTCACCATCTATTCCAAAAGATTATCAGCTAAGTTCTGAACCTGTTTACATTCTTGCTTCTGTAGCAGTATAGAAATATGTATTACGTTTGTATGTACTGACCTGCCTCATAGTATGGTGCGCCACTGGTGGCCAATTACTGAGTAGGAGCGGAGTATATAAGCAGTGGCTCTCTCCCCGCCTCTTCCTTTGCGCTCCCATCTGCGTCACCTCCGCTTGTGTTAGGGGTCGGTTTGCAACAGAGCGACCATATTCCCAGGCTTGTGTGTCCCCTCCGCTTGTCTGTGCGTGCGCCCCACTCCTGGCTTGTGGTAAAGTGCTGGTGGATGCCTGGGCTCTCTCTTCCTCCCTCATGTGTGTGTGTCCACCGCTGCTGACAGGTGCATTTGGAATCAGCTGCTCGCAATTACGCTGCTGACGTCACGCTCAGCTGACTGGGACCGCTGCTGTTTTGTCTCCGCCTGTTTTGTCTCCGCCTGTTTTGTCTCCGGCCGATTTGGTCGGCCGCTGTTCCCGCTGTTGCCTCCGGCTGTTGGTCGGCCGCCGTCCCCGCTGTTGTCTCCAGCAACTTGTCGGCCGCTGTCCCCGCTGTTGTCTCCAGCGACTTGTCGGCCGCTGGCTCCGCTGTTGTTTCTGGTGGTTGGTCGGCCGGAGCTAATTATGGACTACTCTTTTTAAATGTGTGATTGACTGGTAGTTATTTTGTTTTATTCGGATTAATTGTATCAGTTTATTCTTTTGTGTTTTGTTTCCATTTGGGTATTTATTATATTGTATAATTTGTTATATTAATTCGAATCTTGCTATCATTTATATTTTGTTCAGTTAGTGGGTTTTGTTGTGTTGATTTGCTTATTTCTCCCTCATTAATTTCTGTTACCCCTTTCAGTTGCTGAAGGCTGGTGGTGGCGCTGGTGATCCGGGTGGCGGGTCCCCCCTCTTCGTGTGTGCTCCCTGGGATTTGGTTCACTTCAGAGTGTGTGTCACGTGTGCGTGGGTGATTTTAGTTGGTTTGGTGGATCCCTCTCCCTTTCACTAGCCCCTGTCCAACCGGTAAGCCTCAGCACCTGATAAGGTTCCCTTTTTTCCCTTCCCCGTGTGAATGGTGGTTTTAAACAGAACATGTATAATTTTAAAACTGTAAAATAAAATATTTTTGTACATTTTTGAACCCACGTCTCCTGCCCTTTGAGTGACGAACCTGTGTGTCCTCAGTATATGAAAGAAATAATTCTCTGGGTGAAATTCCCAGGGTGGCGTTGTCTGGCAACTTTCAAGATCATCTGATCACTCCGAATTAAATGTGCATTGCATCGCTGTAGCTGCCACACTTCAAAAGCTGTTCTCTACCGCACTCACCTGTAGAAGGAGGGGGAACTCCAGTTTTCCGTGTCAGGACGTGCAGACCCGGAGACTGCAGATTCAGGCCCGCAGTTTTGGGACCCGCAGTTCTAGGCCCCTCGCAGCGACACCTACTGGACTGGACCCGCAGTACAGGACCCACAGTTCTAGGCCCCTCGTTTTTCCGTGACAGCGACACCTACTGGACTGGACGACTGTAAAACTGCACCGCGGTCCTGGACCTGCAGTTCTAGGCCCCTCGTTTTTCCGCGACAGCGCCACCTATTTAATCGGAGACAAGTAATGACAGACGATCGGAGTACAAGGATTCAACGTGGAGTCAAGTTATGGAATGGCCTTAGTGAAGATTTAAAATTGTGTAGCTCTCTGTTGAGGTTAAAAAAAATATTGAAAAGTAGAATAATAAAGCATTACAATGTAAACTGACTGCAATGTGAAATTAACCCTTGTATACCCTAAGGAAAAGTTCCGAATCCCACCCTTTGACCAAAAAATGGTCAAGCATCTACCCTTTCATAAAATTATGATTTTTTAAAATCAATTTTTCCAGGGTTTTTCGTTCCATTCTATTTATTAAAATGTTTTTAATTATTTTTAAATCATTATTTAATCAAATATTAACCCTTTACATGCCTGTTTGTATCATATACCACTAATTAAAATTTGTGGAAAAAAACATATACTGAAACTTTGTCAACATACTAACAGGTAATGAGATTATTTTACTACTATTATCCCAGTGTGACATGGGTTGCCCATCACCCACAATATTAACTTTGGTGCATTATTTATTTATTTATTTATTTGTTGCGAGAAATGAAGTGGCGACTGTGAAACAAACTCTGTGGTCTGTTTGCTGCTTTCAGAGCTGGTGTGAGGAGAAGAAAGAGACTGTTGATTTTCACCCGATCTCAGCGTCTGTGTTGCTTGGCAACCATTCTGCCCACTTTTGGCCCTTTTCCATTAGTATCTACTCGTCTCGACTCGGCTCGACTCTACTCGCCTCGACACGGTTTAGGTGGTTTTCCATTACAATCGAGTCCCACCTCGCCGTGGGTGGAGTCGTCATAGCAAGGCGGCGCACCGTCCAGCTCCCTCTGGATTCTTTGGGCCGCCACCAAGCACAGAAAAGTCTCCACCTCTTCATTTGACCGCGGTCGCGGTTTGCTTGCCATTTTCCGACTTTGACAACTTCACTGATCAATGCGCACGGCCGCTGTTGTGTTTTTTTGTTTTTTTGTTTTTTTTTTAAATGTCCGGTTTTGTTTTCGTGCAGGAGTCGCTCTCGTCACTCCCTGTCCAATCAGTTGCCTGCACGGCGTTTACGTCACATTTTCAGCTTGACTCAGCTCGCTTGGAACCCCGGCTGAGTAGGTGCTAAATGGGACCTGCTAGCAGGTACTACGACCTAATGGAAAAGCTCTTAAACCGAGTAGAGTCGAGCCGAGTCGAGCTGAGTAGGTACTAGTGGAAAAGGGGCAAAATGCCCCTTACTAGTTTCTTGCTGGATTGCACACTATTGCTTGGTGGAAGAGTAAATACTTCTCAATTTAAGCAATAAGCCCCGAGAAGCAGTGGGTTACAGTGATTTCACAACGGCTGAGGAGCGTTTTGCCGTTGTAAAATCACTGTAACCCACTGCTTCAAGGGACTTATTGCTTTTATAAAACGGTTACCCTCCATATAGAACACATAAAATAATCACACAAAAAAAAAATCAATAATTTATTGGTAATAATGCCACAATAAAATTGAGAACTACTCATTCTTCCACCAAGCAAGATAGAGTGGACAGAACGGTTGCCAAGCAACACAGACGCTAAGATAGCTTGAAAAAGCGGCATATATACCAGCAGTTAAATTATCAACAACGAACGTCAAATTGATTTTGCCAGGCCTAGGCCTACAACATAATGTTTATCTGGTGCGTGTGCATATCTCCGAGACGGCTCTGATTCCAATGAACAAGCCAATAATGACATCCATATCCTTATTTATGCTGTTTAATTGGCATTGTAGTAAACTGCCAAGCAACTCCGTACAGTTGTATAGCAACTACAAAGCAACTGCAGAGAAAAAAAAGCTGTTAGAATCACAAGATCCCTGGCCTGTTTCCCCGGCTTGTCCATGCACGTGCACGCAAGACAGTGCATGCACGCATATGTGCGTGCACGCACGGCTTTGCACGAGTGTGCCTGTACACATAAGAGCAATGA